>NC_137076.1:95573356-96008356 GCF_951640355.1 Cnephaeus nilssonii | reverse complement strand
CCCTCTTCCTGGCTTGTGGATGGCTGCCTTCTCCCTGTGCTCATGTGGCCTTTTCTAAGTGTGTGCATGGGGAATGTGGGGACATTGAGCTCCCCCATGTCTCTTCTTATAAGGACACTAATCCCACCCTTATGATTCATTTAGCCATGATTGCTCCTTTATAGGCACTAGCTACAAATACAATCACATTGAAAGTTAGGGCCTCAACGTATGAATTTTGAGGGACACGGGGGCCAAGGGAAGCCATACTTGAATTATGTTACATCTGTTCTTCCCAATGAGAGTTGTGTCAGGATCAGCTTAATAGTGGTGTGTGTGTGTGTGTGTGTGTGTGTGTGTGTGTGTGTCCGTCCGTGTGTGTCCTCTTCCTCCAAACTATAAGCCACCAGCGCGGGTTGCTACAGGTGCCTACTGGTAGTTGGGTCTAGAAAGTCATCTCATTAAAGGCAAAGGCTGGGACTGGAAAATCTAGGGCTAACATGATGGAAAGAAAGGTGGCGGCCCCAGTTTCTTGCTTTTCCCACCAAGATAATTCTCAAGTGTCGCATTCAGGAGGTGGAAGCCACACCTCTCCTACTTGTTTTCTGTTAAATAGACCTCTGGAAAACTCTAATGACCCAGGAGGTTAGAGTTTATTGAGAGGCGCATGACACATTGAGGTTTCCAATCATGACTCCTTCCAAGAGTTTTCAAAGTAGCTTTCCTGCCTCTGCCTGGAGGACGTGTCTTCTTCAAGCTCACTCCTTGCTAATGTATGACACAAGACTTGAGTTCCTGGAGAGAAGTGATTAAGGAGCACAGGCCCCTTACTGAGAAACACATTAGCACAATCTCTAAAATATGCTCTTTAGACTCACTTGATCTATGATATATGTTATCATTTAATAAATATTGGGCTAGCTTAGGCTCTGTCTACATGTACTAGAAACATCTGTTGACATGATCCTTTAGGCAAGACAAAATAGATACTCTGGTAATTGCTTCAAAGTCTTTTACTTTTTTATTTTTTCAAAAAAGAATTGTGATTCAAGAAACTTAAATGGCATAATTATAAAGTATGCATTGAGAAAGTGTTCATTTCTCCTTAAAATATTAATTAGGCCCTTCTTAATGTCTATTGCAGATCTCATTCTGAACTTGTTTCTCTTCCAACTGCCTCTTTTGATTATGCACAAATAGGATGAAATTACATATTATATACAAATATGTTCAGAAATTATGTGAATAAAATGCACAATAGGTTTCTGCATTCTTCTCATCCACTGATCAGATTAGAAACAAAATAAGCAATCTGCTCTCATCTTTGTATCCACCTGGTCTATTCGTTTTTCACAGTAGAACTATGGAGCACATGAGGCAATAGAAAGAAAAGAATCAGTCATTTTAACCTCTAGCTGAAAGAAAATTTAGTTTCTTTGTATATTTCCTGAACAGGTGAATTCATCATTATGGTTGCTATTATTATCACCATCTCTTCATTTTGCAGTCTCTTCTGTCAGCTCCTCACCTCAAAGTTTAAGATGGATCTCTAAATCCAAATTCTATTTTTAATGGAGGAGTGAAAGGAAGAATGTTTAGTGGACAGTTAGAAATATGATCATTTTTAGTAATGTTTGTCCATACCATAAATATTTTGTTTCCCCCAGAAGGTTCACAGTGGCAAGACTTTCCAAAAATGTAATTTTAGAACAGTTTACAAATTGATTTTCTTTCCTTGTGCTTTCAGGCTGTTGCTCGAAACTGTGTGGGTACGCACCATGAGTACATGTGATACACAGCTAATTACCTGTCAGTTACCATAGCAATGTTTATAGGAAGACTAAGAAGCTCAGGTAGCTCTGTTACCCAGCTTGAGAGAAGAAAACCTTCAAAAGTCTACCTCTCAAGCCCTATTGGAGTTTCTGGCAGCAATTTTAGGATGCTCTTCACTTGTCAAGTTCTTATGGAACCAATTTTGCTTCTTTCCTTTTAGTGGAGACTGTGTCAATTTGAGTGAGAGGTGGAGAGAATCAACTTGGAAGAAACGTTGAGATGCTAACACAGTAGACTCATGACTTAGCTCTACGGAGTTCTGTTAGCAACAGTTGATATAGCACTGGCCCAGCGAGAAGCCTTCTTCAAAGAGCTCTGCCTAGCCCCATGAATTCCAAACAATAACGCAAAAAAACCCTATAGGTCACCAAGAAAACAGTACTTTATTCTTTCTACAAACATTTTTGAGCACCTACTATGCGTCGGCACTCTGCTAGTCTCAGGGGATAACATACATAGTGAACTGGATATTAATAAGTCCCTACTTTGGGAGAGACTTCCACTCATTCAACAAATATTTCTTAAGTATTTACCATGCTCTAAGCACTATGTTGGGTGACATGGGAATGATAAAGAGAGAAACACAACCCAGATTTTGAGGAGAGATCAGCAGTAAGGAAAAACTCCTAGGAGGAAGTTGCCCAGGAAAGGTGGGGAGGGTGGGAGGATGTGATAGGAAGTATTTCAGAGAAAGAGATAATCTTGTGAACAAGATCAGAGGCAGGTAAATATGGCAGATTCAGGGAAAAGTGGTGACTATGTCTGGAGAGCGGAGTTCAAGATAGGTGAGGCAGCACCACAGAGACGTAAGCAGGGTCAAATCATAAAAGGCCTTAAATAAATTGTGGCGATTGTATTTTTGAAAGACGACTACAACCGTATCTCCCATCCCACATGCTCTTTACAATCTGACTTTCTCTTATTTCTTTCCATCAAATGGTGATGTGTATGCTCCATCTTCTTGAACCTGGATATGTTCATTTCTGAGACTCGCTTATATAATGCCATACACTTCCATCTTGTTCTCTGAGGACATTTGCTTTTGAAACTCAGTCACCCTGAAGTGAGGAAGCCCAAACTAGTCCATGCAAAAAGTCCATGAAGAGAGCCCACATTAAAGTATTTTGGGCAATCACTGGCTGATGTCCAGCCAACAGCTCACATCAGCCACTAGACATGTGAGTGAATTCTCCTCCAGATGGTGCCAACCCCCAGCCGTCAGGTTACTCCCAGTATTCAAGTATTCCCGGATGAGATCTCAGACAATTCAGCTCAGAAACAAGCTGCCCCCAGTGTGCCGTCTGTGAAATCCTAGCCTTAGCTAGTTATATTATACAGCAATAGCAAATAGACTACTTCTTAAAGAGTCTGTCCCTTTTTTCTGAGTGGGGAGCCCCTGAAGAGTTTTAAGCAGATAAGTAACAAGATCCGATTCTCATCTTAGAAAGATCATTCTAGCTCTGATGTGTGTGAAACATTAGTGAGGGTAAACTCTGGATTCAAGAAGACTGGTTGGTAAGCTATTGCACAAATTCAGGCAATCTGTAAAAGTGACCTGAACTTAAGTAATAGTAGAAGAGATGAAGAAAGTAATTCAAGAGTTGCATAGGATGCTGAAACCGGTTTGGCTCAGTGGATAGAGCATCGGCCTGCGGACTCAAAGGTCCCAGGTTCGATTCCAGTCAAGGGCATGTACCTTGGTTGCGGGCACATCCCCAGTAGGGGGTGTGCAAGAGGCAGCTGATCGATGTTTCTAACTCTCTATCCCTCTCTCTTCCTCTCTGTAAAAAATCAATAAAATATATTTTTTAAAAAAGAGTTGCATAGGAGTTAGAATCTATAGGGCCTGATGCTAGATTGGATGTGGCAGGTGGAGTAGAGAAATACAGGAAACCAAGGGTATGTTAGGGTTGTTGTCTTGGTAACCAGGTACCTGGCGGTGCCTTTTATTTGGATAGGAAGCATTGGAAAGAGAGTCACACATTTAGGTGTAGGAATATGCTGGAGAGTCAGAGAGTGGGAGATAATTGATTCTTTGTGTGTCCTATGGATCCTTCATACTCCAAAACTACAATCAAAGATGTCCGGGGAAGTACTTAGTTGCACATGACATTTACAGATGTCTTCTTCTGTTCTCCTAAGTCAAAGAACTAAAGGTGGAGCAGCCTATCTCAGAATCTCTGCAGATTAGTTGGAGGTGATTGATTGGCAAGCTCATGAGTGAAGCCTGTCTCATTTCAAGGTCCTGCACCAAGAACTCCGGGAGTCAAAGTGATGAGTTAGGTAGAATTGCAAATTCAGTCCTTAGTCCAGGAGAGTCTAGCAGCAAGGTAAAACTTGCAATGATATATCATTTAAAAGGGGCAAGAACATAATTTTAAAAATAGTCATCAGTCCTAGTGGATTTATCAAAGTGCATAATAAAAAGAAGAAATGTGAGCAAGGGAATGCTTAGATACAAAGAAAAGAAAGAAAAGGGAGATGCTATGGCATGGGTTACATGGGAAGGCGGGCTCTTGTATCGGGCTTTCTTGTGTTAAAGAAACTTGGCAGCTTGGGAAAGTTTTAAACTTTCTCCCCATCTATGTAGATGCAGAACTACCTAGAGAACTGTTTAGTCACAAATATGTTGATGTTGTCCTTACCCAAAAAGGAGAAATGTGTTGGTGAGCCATGTAATCATTCTGTTCTATGAACACTCCTTCTAAGTAATAATAGAGATGATGGCTCTTTTCACCATCTTGGAGCCCATGAAGGCTGCTGGGGACAGGACTTCTAGAATGACAGGTATGTCTGAAAGGCCATGGCCCAAGGCCACTTTTGCCGACTGTAAGTGGGGTCTCTAGAACCAGAGAGAGCACACAGCTCTTCTTCAAACTCAAGGTGTTTATACTCAAGATAAAACTAAATTCTGTCTAGGCAAAAGATGTGCTTACAAAGCAAATATGTGTACAAAGCAAAGAACAACACAGTGACTCCTGGTGGCTAACTGAACAAAACCAGAGCCCTCTGAGGAAAGGGAACTCGTGCTCAGGGAAGTGGTGCCATGGTCCGTGCCAAATTCTGAAGTAACCTTCCTGCTAAGGCCATTGGACACAGTATCCATGTAATGCTGTACCCTTCAAAGATTTAAACTTATTGAAAAGTAAATAAATAAAATGGATTTGTTCTCTTGTTTAAAAAACATGATACTAATGGTGATGAGGAAGTTATTGATGATTATGGCAGCTACCTCTCATTAAATGCTCACTAGATTCCAGGCAATGAGCGAAGTACTTTATATATACACTAGAGGCCCATTGCATGAAATTCGTGCGGTGGGGGTGGGGGAGGTTCCTCAGCCCGGCCTGCACCCTGTCGCAGTCCAGGAGCCTTTAGGAGATGTCCGTCAGACATCCTTAGTGCTCCTGCAGAGGCAGGAGAGGCTCCCACCACCGCCATTGCACTCGCTAGCCATGAGCCCAGCTTCTGGGCTTGTGGCTGAGCAGTGCTCCCCCTGTGGGAGCGCACTGACCACCAGGGGGCAGCTCCTGTGTTGAGTGTCTGCCCCCTGGTGGTCATTGTGCATCATAGCGACTGGTTGTTCTGCTGTCAGGCCAAAACTAGCTCTCCAACACTCCCTGAGTGATCCCAGATTGTGAGAGGGCACAGGTCAGGCCAAGGGACCCCACCAGTGCACGATCAGGGCCAGGGAGGGACGCAGGAGGTTGGCCAGCCGGGGAGGGACTGCGGGAGGGCTCCAGGGCATGTCTAGCCCATCTCACTCGGTCCCGATCGGCTGGACCCCAGAGGCAAGCTAACCTACCAGTTGGAGTGTGTGCCCCCTGGTGGTCAGTGCACATCATAGCAAGCATTTGAGCAGCCTTAGCATCTCATTAGCATATTATACTTTGATTGGTTGAATGGACAACCAGACACTTAGTATATTAGGCTTTTATTATATAGGATAGTTTATGTTTTAATCCTTTCATAAAGTCTAGCAGGCAGATACTATTATGATCTTTAGCCTACAGATGGGGTTCTGGATTGAAATGCTCCAGTGTTCAGATTCCCAGCTCTACTACTCTGTGGCCTTATAACCTCACCTGTGTGTACAAAGCGGATAATAACAGCACTTTCTTACAGCTTTGCTGTGTGAATTCCTGAACAGATACATGAAAAAAACAAACAAATAAACAAAGAAGAAAAAAAAACACTAGGCTGGTGCCTGGCACAGAGTAGAGCTCTGTGGGTGCGTGGCCTCCATCCTGTTGTACCTTCCCACTTTTGTTGGCTTGTGTTTGCCTTGTCTGTGACTGCCAAATTCCCTGCCCTCCTTCAACCAGCAGATAGTGTTTGAATACCTAACATATGCACAGTTTGTTGCTAGCTATTGGAGAAAATGGCAAAGATAGATTATTCCTTTGATTATTCCTTTGGTAAATAAAAAGCGTCTCATATATTAAATAATATAGGAACCAATCTGAAGATTTTCCTCCATTGTAACTAATTAGGAAGCTTTCTAGTAAAAAGATCATTGTCTTCTTTATGCACCCCTCCCCCCACCAACATTTTCTTTTATAGAAAATACTGGGGGCCTGGTGCACAAAATTCATGCACAGGTAGGGTCTCTAGGCCTGGCCGGCTGCCGGCTGCTAGCCGGGCCTTCCTTCATTCCGCACCACCCCCTGGTGGTCAGCTCACATCATAGTGAGCAATCAATCTCTGAGATGAACTCCCATGGGGACAATTTGCATATTAGGCTTTTATATAGAGAGATGTTTAACTAATTAATATAATTTAATTAATATAATTTAAAGAGGACAGGGTGTATGAGTACAGGGCCAAATGTCAATTCTGAAGCTATAAGGACAACTTGGGGAGGAAGAGAAATAAATGCAAAATAAAGTCACATGTTTTGTTAAAAGCCTTTTAATCAGCCTCAATCTCGTGCTTCAAATGTACCACTCCCTAGGATTTACTGAAGACAAATGGGTCAGTCCATTCCCAGATAGAAAGCATTAGGAAACCTTCCCTTTCCACTTAAAACTTCTAGATTTTGACTCACAAGGGCTTTTCTTCTTATCACACAGTGTGGCTACAGGAAGTTAGCCCTGCAGAGTATTGTGCTGGATTCTGTGCTGACTTTCCCTCAGTGCCCTGCCCCGTTAACCTTTGATTACACTCCCCAGTTCATCACTGCCCCTCATTTTGCCCCAACTACCATAGTGCTAGCTCTGAGCCCACCTATTCTCCACCTATCACACTGCCTTCTTCCCCACCGCATTAGATTTCATTTTCCTCATGATGAAGTTCCTTTTGAGGCCATTTGTTTGATAGAAAACATTTTTTAGGACTGCTTTATCTTATCAGAGAAGTTGTAATAACTTCTGTGACGGGAAGTGGTTAGTCTCTGTCGCTTTCCCTTCAAAAGGCTCATGTGAAGTTGGAGAAGTCAACCAGTTTCTCCCCAGTTCAGCTCAGCTGCTGCCGATATTGCACTACATGGCTCCGCTAGTCCCCTGGACCTCTCCATCTGACCTTGGACCTCTCCATTGACCTTCACCTCAGAAGAACCAGTCAAATTCTTCCCCGAACAGAGAAAACTGCTCTAAGAAAATCTGTCGTCTTCAAGGAAAGCAGCTGGAAACTTTTAAATGGTAGCTTTTTTCTAAACCAAATGAATACTTTATAACAATTAAGACCAGAGCAAATTCCATGAATCTGAAAAACACTAGGTTTTGAACAAGTAAAGGGTAATTCTGGCTTTAAAATTGTGAATTAAGTATATGGAATTTTCTTGAAGCTGAGCCTCTAAATAAATTCAAAGCATGTTCTAAAAGATAGACTTCAAAGGCGGATCCACTAGGCTGTTTGGGAAATACCTTTATTCTTTGACCAAAACTGAGATGGACAGTCCTCATCACCAACAGGCAGAATGTTAGACTGAATGTAATTCAAATTGAGTTCATATTTTTTAGGCCAACTTGGCATGAGTTCTGTACCAGGCACTGTGCCCAGATTAAGACAGCAGAAAAGCCATGCTATTGAGCCTTGTGGACACATATTGGACAATTCTAGTAATTAAGTAAATGAATCTGTAGAGATTCTGTGGAAAGAGAGTAGTTCTACCTTCCTCAAAGTGTACTGAAAATTGTTACAATATTAGCAAAGTAAGGTGAGAAACTTTGGATTCAACAAGAGTAAACTTCTCTACTATGAAGCTTTATAATATGTTTTGTGGTCTCCAAGGCAAGTGTAGAGAATGCAAAGTTGTCTGCGTGTGCTCACTGAGAAACATTTATCTTTGGGGCATCTTTCAGTGCTGTGGCATGGTCTTTGGGAATCACTGTATCGTTGTTTCTTTCCCCCCAACAGAAATATGTTAGGATAGAGAGAACGGTGAGTGTACACACCCTGAGTTTGTCACTCCTGCTAGCAAAGGAGAAAGTACAGCAATATGCTAATGTCCATTGACTTCTTTGCCTCATTATGCAGTGGCTTTCAGGTTTTGATTAATGAAAGCATTATTGGAGACAACCATCCTTGGTTCTTTTTTGGGCACGCAGCACATTTATCCCTAAAGGTGGGCACATTCATCTTTCCTACTTTGTTTGTTTTCACTCTCCTTGGTCTTTATAAATGGCTACCTCTACCAGTTCTGAAATAGTTTACATTTGGGCAAATTTGACCACAAGAAAAGACCCTTCAATGGAGGGGGAAGGGTGTCTACGATAAAAAGTACATATGACTCCTCATACATGTGCTTGTACTCCTAACATACTTCTTGTCTGGTTGTGAGACCCAACTTGACTAAAGCCATCTATTCAAGTCTGTGCTTTAAAGAGATGGACTTCAGCAGCTTGAAAAGCTATGAAATGAATGCCTGTGTACAGTTATTTGGTCTGTTACTGGCAAAGGCAACAAAAAGTGGGGCAAGGAATAGAAGACCCAGCTCTGACTTTGGGAACAAGGACTTCTCTTCTTGTGGGAAAATGGGAGCCTGGGAGTGTTGAGCTGCGAAGAAGTGGGTGTTGCTGTAAATCAGAGAAGGCAAGATCTGGGAAGAAACGGACCGTCTAGACTAGACCACTCACATAAAAAAGTGAACAATCTAAGGCTTCCTGGAGTGTGTTTGGGGAGAATGCCTGAGATCACTCATAATCAAGAAACCTAGAGGTCCCATTTTGCTGACACTAGAGACCCAGGTTTTTCTCTATTCAGTTCCATCGATGCTTTCTCATCTTGGCTGATGTCATCACCACCTATCTAGTTGTGAAATCCTAAACCAAGGATTTATTTTTTATTTATGTCTTTTCCTTAGTGCTTCCCACACAATCCATCCTCAAGCCCTGTTGTTAGAGGCACCTCTCACCAACATCAGAGAAGTGTCCCCGGACAGCCCCCTGAGTCGGTGGGAAAGGGCTGTCCCCAACCTCGATCTTTGTCTTCTCATATAAATGAATTTATACGCGCAACCTTGATTAAATTGTGAAAAGCCAATGGATTAAAGCAATGAAAGCACGCACCTTTATTAAGGAAGCAAATCTATTTGATGTCATCGGGCTTGGAGCACAGATGGGCTTTTCCAGCTAATCCAGAAAAGTTGGGATCCAAGGCATTATATACCCTCCTGTCTATAGACCTCAAAATTCCTCTGCTGACTATTTTGGTAGAGATTAATTCTCAAGGTCCCTTTTCCTTTGTTGCAGCCTTCCCAGAATTCATGAGAAGCACCTGGCAGTGTTATCTTGCCAAGCCTTGAGACTGCGGGCTTCTCTGCTTAGGGACTAAAACTGCCCTTTTCTTTTTCTTTCCCCTTCCCCCTCCTTCCCTGCATTCTCTCATTAGGGAGGCTTTTAACCATCTGCTCTCAAGTGTCCTTGGGTTTGGGGAAGATAATGGCTTGTTATTTACTACCCAGCTGCAAATTGCCCACACTGTGTGGCCTTGTTTTAACTTTCCTGTCTCAGTCTCCCTGTTCCTCTGGCCCTGGAATTTTCCTAGTTTCTTAGTATCCTGTATCACTATTGCTTCAGCTTTCAAAATACACCCTTCAAAATACAGTCACCTCTACTAATGACACCATGTTGCCTTTCTTTCTTAGACTCTTCCCAGGTGGTCTCCCTGCTTCTATGCTTGATGCTGACAATCCCTACTCCACCTAGAATGAGTGACATTTTTTAAAGTTTAAGCTACCCACCCCTTAGACTATCATGAGATTTTATTCTTGCTCACAAAGTCCATGTTCTGGCCCTTGACTTCCTGCCTGACATCATTTTTCGTCCTAGAGCCACGGTGACCTTCTTTCTTTTATTCCAAAAAGCCAACCTCATCCCCACATCAGGGCCTTCACCATCGCCGTTTCCTCTGCTTGGAATGCTCTGTTCCTCCAGGACTTTGCATGGTTGTCTCCTTATCATCACTGAAGTCTCAATTCAGAAGTCTCCTTTTTAGAGAAGTCTTTTCCTGACCCATAAACCTCCCTACCCCCACCCCAGAGTCATCCCTACTACACAAACCTGTCTTCATTTTGATAAACAGATCACTCCTACCCACAATTTAGTTTGTTTTTCTTCTTCAAGGTTTGCCTCTTCCCCGCTTGTCATTAAAATATGAGCTCCATAAGAGCAGAGGCTTGTTCATCTCATTCATCCCTGTAGCCTTGAAGCCCGAAAGATTACCGAATAAAATATGCTCAATAAATACCTGCTGGTTAAATAAGCACACAGAAAATTACACAGTAAAAATCAATGATGTTCTTTGTTAAACATCATAAGTCTTAATAAAAAAATGAGAAAAAGTTCACAAAAGATTATTAGTCTTTGGGCTGCTACAGTAACACTAAATTTAAATAGGGCAAACAAGACCCAGAGTAGTTAAAGATCCTAACTAAAGTTGTTCATCTAGTGCCTAAGGGTAACAGGTGGTAAATAGTGGTTAAGTAGCCTAGAAATCGCCATTTCTTTGGTAGAAAAAAATGTATTTCTTCAAAGAGATGAGTCTAGGAGTTGATGGGGAAAAAATGTGGGACTCTAGTTGGAAGATAATATTTTGCTAATACCAGTAGCCAAGTCTTCTAACAGCACAGCCTCAGTTTCCTTATATGTTATGAAAATATTTTACATGAACCATGAGAAGGAATATCATGAGAGATGTCTGCCTCATTTTTCCTAAAATGAAATAAAGAAATTTATTTTGACCTGTGAATATATTTTATATATAGAAGTTCTAAATGTATATCAAAATTGATATTGTTAAAATGTTATAATCAAGATAATTGATCTTCTAGAATTTTTTATAAATTCACATCAAACATCTATTGAGTACTTACCATGTATAAAGTATTTTAGTATATAGGAAAATAAAAGGATTTTATTTAAAACATAGGGTTAGCCAATAAGAGTGGAGCAAAGGAGAAAATTTTGAGTACATATACTGAAAATATATGAAGATGAAGAGTAAGAGAGGATGGTGTACAAAGAGTTTCTTCAAATATTGGGAGTGAGTCACATAGAAAAGTGATTCAGGCAGCTCTGTGTTGCTGCAGAAAGCAGAATGAGAACTAAAAAGTGTAATGACAGGAGGCAGATGTCAGAAGCTGCACTCTAACCAAGTACTTATAACAGTGACAGCTGTCCCACATTGGATCAGGTCACTTTGAAGATCAGGGAGAATGCCATTACTGGAACTATTCAGAGAACAGTTGTAGACACACAATGATGTGCTGGCAAATGTGTAGATCTAACTCTCCAGGGAGGGTGAAAACAAACAAACAAACAAAAAAAGCCCTGATTTGTTGAGCTTGCTAATTTCCATGGTGTAAATATTCCCATCATTCCTGACTTCAGACTAACATTATTAAAAGTTGAGTTGGGAAGAAATCAGCACATTCCATTCTCATAAGCTTGTCTGAGACAGCTCTAGCACAACCTGGGTGTGGCCAAAACTCTTTCAGCTGCAAAGTACAGGAACCTGCATTCAAATATACGTTTATAAAGAGAGGAGCAATTTTGGTACATGTAACTGAGAAGTTGAGGAAAGGGGGTGGGTACATCCTGGCATTGCTGGATCCCAGTGCTCATAAGTTGTGTCAGGAATTTTGCTGCTTTCATTCATTCACACATCCATTGATTGGTTCAAATATATTTATTGAACACCTACACTGTGTCAGCTACTATTCTGAGTGCTGAGTATCTAGACATAATTCTGCCCTCATGAAGTTCTGGTGGTAGAGACAATCAATATACAATGTCACAGGGAGCGATAAGTGCTATGAAGGAAACAAGCCTAAAGAACGAAGAGTCATCATGGGCCTTAAGAAGTCACGGTGGTGATGCTGATTAGGAGGTGAGCTGTGTGAATACCTGGGGGAGCACAATGAAGTTAAATGAACAGCAAGTTCACGGGAGCTGAGACTGGAGCCTGCTTTCACAGTTGAGTTGAGTTCAGTGTCAGGAAGTTCTGTATCAACCATATAGAGTCAAGTGAGTGAGAAGAGATCAGTAGGAAAGAAGCTTTGGTGAGAAAAGGACCAAAATCTTGAAGTTAGGATTTTATTACAAGACATTGGAGGCTTTAAGAAGTTAACTGCCTTGACCTAATCTATGTATTAAAAGAACTCATCTTCCTCCTGAGTAAACTGTTGTCAGAAGGGGGCAAGAAACTCCAAGAAGCAGGGAACTAGTTAGGGGACTGTGCTTATTGCCCAAATCAGAGATGCTGGTAGCTGGGACTCTGGTAAAGATATAAGGAGAGAGTTAGCCAGGTGTGTGACCCACAGGACTTAACCATGGACTAGGTATGTAGTGAAAGAGGAAGTGGAATAAAGATGGACTTTGATATTTGGGGGCGTAAGCAGAAGATATCCATGTATGTCTACTTTGAGATTCACAGAGATGCATATTATACTATCTCAAGGGAGAAGTAATAGCAAAATGTAAAAACCTGGGACCTAGCCATGAATGAAAGATGATATTTAAAGCCATCAGCAGTAGCAAGTGTAAATAGAGAAGAGGATCTAGGACTGAATTCTACTCTAAAAGAGGAAGCAGATACAGCCAGGAAAATGAGAAGAGATCAGCAAATGACACAGGAAAAACAGATGTTCTGAAAGTCAACGAAAGCCAGTCTGTCAAAATGCGGGAGTGATCCATAGAGCCGAATATTACTGAGATATTGACATGCCAAGAGTGATTTCAGTGGGATGATGGGGTAATAGTCCGGATTGGTGAGGGTTAAAAGCAGACAGAGAGCATATATAATACTTTGAATGAAAGTAACTGTGAGGGACAATAGAGAAATAAGGCAGAAATGAAGGAAGACGTGAGACTTAGGGAAAGAATGCTTTTTGGTTGTGTTTTTGTTTTCTAAGTTGGGAAAAGTTATAGAAAGTTCATAAACAGGTGGCAATAACATAGTTGAGAGGAGAACTTTGATAATGGCAGTGAACAAGGGGTAAGTAAAGAAGCAAACTTGAGTAGTAGGTGCTGAGATCTGGGATCCAGCGCATGTAAGAGGGAGTGGATATTAGATAGGGTTAGGGACAGATCTCTATGTGATGAAGTGGGGGAAACTATGTGGCTACAAAAGCTGGAAGGCTGATAGATTTTCCAGTAAAAACAGGAAGCTCTGTCTGATTCCTTCTATTTTATCACTAAATTAAAAAGCAGGATCCTTGGATGCACATGGGTGGTGAGGTAAACATATTGGAAGCTTGAAGAGAAAGGATACGGTTTGAGATAGACTTCTCAGAGAGTGCCAGAGTAGAGTGACCAGAACATATATTAGAATTGCCAAGATACAACCACTTGAGATTTGTGGTTATATTTCTGATTCTGCCCTCATTCTCTGGCAAGCTCAATCCTGTGTTTGCCAAGCTGGATATCTGCTTCTCTTGGCTTACATCCTACCACCTCAGCAAAAAACCTGAGCGAGCTCTTTCTTCTCTGTACTTCAGCCCTTGTTCAGACTTGATCTTATTGCTGGGGCGGGGGGGCGGGGGGGGGCCAAGGCCGTGGAGAGATCCTGTGCTCTGATTGGTGGGCCATGCATCTTCCCCAGGAGCCTTAAATCATGTGGATTCAGCCCCATACACACACAGAGATCATTGGGGGGTGGGGGTAGAGGGGTGGCTTCAAAAGAAAATCATAATATGTGTTATCATATGATGGAGAAATAGAAACTGTGAGGGCAATACAGCCAATATCCACCACTATATATTATTGGTTTATCATTTACTGGAGAATTTGCAGGGTTGAGTCAGGCATCATAAACGACCTCTAAAAACCCATTTCTGTTTAAATCCCTTTAAATCATCTTTAAATCCCTACCTTTGAAACTCCCAAGTTAGGCACCTTTGTCTAGGAAGATAATGATCCAACCATCATAGTGTTGATGATTGTCATCAATCCTCTGAAGTATTCACCAGCTATACCTAGTGCATACGTTTTAACCTACCTCAAATGTACAAACTCTTCCTGTAGCCCTCTCTCTTACATTGCTCCACATGCCCTATTTTCTTCCGGATTTTTTTTTTTTTTGACACCTGTCATATTGCATTGAATTTTCCTTACAGAGCTTCTCAAATCAAAATAATATAAGATTTATTTTTAACACTCGGCACCATCACCCTGCAAAAACACAATTCTATTATTATGTAATTCTAACTATATATGTGTTAAAAAATGTTCTCCCTAACAATTTTATTGTGGATTTATATTCTCAGTATCTGGGCAATCGCATGCGTTGCTATGGCAATATTATAAAATTATTCCAAATCACGAGGCTTCCCTGAAACCATGCATGCTGGATATAGAAACAACATTGTGAAAAGCCTGCATTTCAGATAAGAAAGCCCCAGATAAGCAGAAACTCTTAACTAGGTTTACTGCCCTGATTCCCGCCCCGCCCCCCCCCCCGACTTACCATTATGTTAAGTTTTGAGTGATAATAAGCAATGTAAAGAAAAATGAACCCCAGCTAACAAAGAAAATAAATTAGTCTTGAAAGAGATTAATTAATATTTTGAAAGAATCCTAAACATAAGATGGATTTTATTTTCTCTTCTGCCATGCACAGCTTATACAACCCTCGACAAATCACTTGCCCTGCTTTAGTTTGTTCATTTATAAAATGAGGATTAAAATATTAAGCCACGTTTTAAGCCTATTAGAATCTTTTTTTTTTTACAGTGGTATGAACACTTAATATGAGGTCTACAGCCCAGCTGATGTGGTTCAGTGGTTGAGCATCGAACTATGAACCAGGAAGTCACAGTTGGATTTCTGGTCAGGGCACATGCCCAGGTTGCCGGCTTGATCCCCAGTAGGGAGAGTGCAGGAGACAACCGATCAATCATTCTCTCTCATCTTTGATGTTTCTATCTCTCCCTCTCCCTTCCTCTCTGAAATCAATAAAATATATATTTTTAAAATATATGTGATCTACAGCCACAAAATCTTATCAAATGTGTTTTAGTGCACAATACAGTATAGTTAACTAGGCACAGTGACTGACAGCCAGTCTCTAGAAGTTACTTATGTAGCATAACTGAAATGTTCTGCTTGTTGAACAACAACTCTTCATTTCCCTCTCCCCACTGCCCCTGGCAACCATCGTTCTACTTTCTGTTTCTCTGAGTTTGACTATTTTAGATTCCTCACATAAGTGGAATCATGTAATACTTCTCCTTCTGTGACTGGCTTTTTTCACTCAGTATCATGTCCTCCAGATTCATCAGCATTATTCACAATAACCAAGAAGAGATGTCAACCCAAATGTCCATCCATGAATGAACGGATAAAGAAAGTGCGGTGTGTACATACAATGGAATACTCTTCAGCCTTTAACAAGAAGGACATCCTGTCATATGTGATGACATGGATGAACCTGGAGGACATTATGTTAGGCTTATTAGAATTTAAATAATATAAAATGTACACAATGTTTGAACACAGTGTCTGAGACTGAATAATGATTTGTTTTCTCCCTCACTATGTCCCTAACCTTCACAGCACTGAAACCTCAGGGGTCAGCTACACCAAGATCACTTCTGTGTTCTTGGCCATCCATTCTACTGTCTGCCAGGTAAAAGCCAACAAATGCTTCATTCTGGACCACCCATCTAAGCTAAGAGGCAGGACACAGGGAGAGCATTCCTCCATGGAATTTTTCATGAATGAGTATAGTCGTTTGCCTTTGCCCCTCCTGGCCTTTATATAGTAAGCACTCATTATGTGTGCACTGGAGAAGACAGTAAGAGAAGGAAGAGAGAGAGAGAGAGAGAGAGAAAGGGGTGTGTGGCGGGAGACAGAGGATGATATTTTTAAAAACAAACAGAAGAAAACAACAACCAAAAACAGAACAAAACACTGCCTACTAAGACTAGAGATAAAAGATAGTGGTTAAGAGCATTGGCTTACAGGTTTATAACTAATTGATTATTCTCTAAGACTTAAATGTTTATATTTGATGATCTCCTAGAGCACCTTGGATTTGGGAATTGTCACAGTCCTTGCTTCTTATTCCTGATCCCAAGCTCAGTGCAAAGGATATATTTGTTCAGTGAAATGGGGCCGCTCCAGGCCACCCAGCTTCAGGGCAGGACATGGGGAAGAGAAGGCTCCTTTACTCATGCTTGTCTGTCTGGAAGCAAAGTTTTGAAGTTGACCTCAAGAGCTAGAGTAGATGGATAGAGCATTTTCGATTCCGGAGAGACTGCGCTCAAATTCTCCATCAAACACCTCCTCGTGCTCTTTTTTTTCCCTCTTAAACAATAGAAGATATCTAATCAGTCTCCTTGGAAAGCCCTGTCACAGGAGGCTGCCCTCCCTCCCCCCCGCCCCCGCCAGCCCCCAATGACCTCACTTCAATCTTATCTCCACTTCTTTCACAGAATGTGAAAATTACTTTGAACTTGAAGATTTAAAAGAAAGCATTTGACCTACAGTTTTTCCTACTGAGGCAGCCAAGGCAATGAGTCCTCACTGTCCCATCCTTAACTAAAGCCATCCCTCTGATTGCTGGCAGAGACCATAAGAAAGAAAGCTTCACAGGTGGGTTGGGAGCCTCTGGTTGGATTTTTAGTTTGACAATATTTGAAAAACAAGTTTTAAACATGGAGCACTGTGATGAAGGGATGAGGAAATATTTTTCTGACAAATAAAAAATAAGGATATTTACATTAGTAGAGACTCTGAGAAACCATCCTACCTAATAATAGAGTAATATGCAAATTGACCATACCTTCCCTACACCCACAAGCCACGCCCACCAGCCACGCCCACCAGGAAACCGTTGCAGGGACGCTGGGGTTCAGCAGAGCCCAAGGCCGGGAAAGCCTCAGGTGGAGGCTTTCCAGGCCTTGGGCACCAGCAGGGAGCCTGCACGGATCGCAGGAAACCACTGGGGGTCGGCTCCTGCGATCCTTAGCAGGGATGTTGGGTGCGGCCGAGCCCAAGGCCACTGCCCGGGGCCAAGCCCCGACCCTGAAAGAAGGCAGAAGGCGGTGGCCACAGCCAAGGCCTGGGTCCCTGGTGCCGGCAGAAAACTGGTGCAGGCAGCCAGGTGAATGAAGGTCTATTGCACGAATCTTCGTGCAAATGGGCTGCTAGTCCTATATAATAAAAGGGTAATATGCAAATTGACCCTAACAGCAGAATGATGGGTCGCTATGATGCGCACTGACCACCAGGGGGCAGACGCTCAACGCAGGAGCTGCCCCCTGGTGGTTAGTGTGCTCCCACAGGGGGAGCTCCGTAGCCGTGGCAGGAGCCTCTCCCACTTCTGAGGGAGCGCTAAGGATGTCCAACTGTGGCTTAGGCCTGCTGCCCGTGGGGAGCTGGCCTAAGCTGGCAGGTGGACACCCCCCAAGGGCTCCTGGGCTGCCAGAGGGATGTCTAAGCCAGCAGGGGGTCCCGGACTACTAGAGGGCGCAGACCAAGCTGAGGGACCTGCTCTAGTACATTCATAAGTAGCTCCCAGTCAACTAATCCCTCTTTGTTTTCAGGCGTGTATAGTTAGGAAGCATTCTCTGCTTTATTGTTCCTCTGCTTGTTGGTCATGAATTATTAATGATATTCTGATATATCAGGGAGGCTACCTGACATTTATCATGTTCCCTCTCCAAGGCCTCCCTACTGAGATGAGCTCTCTTATTGAAACCTCAGTCAATCATTTGTGCATTTATTGAGCACCTACTATCTAATCAGGCTATAGAGCAATGCAGACATAGAAAACACAGTTCTTGGCCTCAAGGAAAGGAAGACAAAGAATCAATTATGTCATGTGTTAGATGAGAGACAGCTTCAAGAGTGGAAACGGGGCTACCCTGGGCACTGTTGCAGTAATCACATTAGAGGTGGATTGTGGCTGCATGAAAAAGAAATGAACAGATTCTAGGGATGTTTTAGAGTACAAATCAATAGGATTTGGTATTAAATTGGATGTGAAGGCATAATTGAATGGGGAACATCAAGTCTGATGCCTTGGTTTTTGTCAGAGGCTAAAGAAGGGGCTGGCTGGCAGGTGGGCTATTGATTTACATCAATGGTAAGCAAAGATCTGAAGGCATGCTGCTGTTTATTAGTATTGTGTGGACATTGAGCACACCTAAAAAACAATAATGACTAGAACTACAAGTTTTGACATACATGTGTTCCTGGATAAGAGGAAAGAAAGTGGTAATGATTGGCACTAGGTAGGCTCAGTTTTTTGCCATAGGCCCCTGGAGGGCTGTTGCCAGGTGATATTGAGCAACTGGTAACATTTCCTGGTGATACTGAGCAACTGGTGACATTTCCTGGTTAGCTTTGATAGCCCCCCTATAAGTTGCCCAATACCCTTCCAACTCAGACAGCCTATCCTTAGATTCTACACACACTCAAAACTGACACTGAAAGAGAACACTGTTCATTCATTCAGTCAACATATAGTTATTGATCTCTGCCATGTACCTCGCCCTGGAGAACCTAGAAATATAGCTAAGCACATAGCTGAGCTATTTGGGTTTTAATCTAGTTGGAGTCAGTAACTTTTGGAGCTGAATCAACACATCTAGAATTGTAGAAATTGGACAGTAAAGAAAACAATGGTTTGTATCTATGTGCCAATTATTAGCTAGATAATCATGTAGGCTAGTTTGCCTGGGAGGTCTTTACATCTTTGATTTTCTCTTTTTGAAGTATGGAGATGGTAAACTCAATAAAAACTAATGGATGACAAGTTTTCAAAGACTTAATTCCAATTAAAACTAAGTTAAGGAAAAAAGGCTTGTATCTCTACATGGATAAAATATTCCCAGCTGGCTAATTTACTGTGTGCCCTGTAAATCCTTTATGCCTGAAAAAAGCCATTTGTCAGCCTCTTCAAAGGTTATGTCATTTCCCTTTTAGGCATGCAACAGTTGAGTAGCTTGAAATGGGAATAATGAATGCTTTTTACATAACAATTGGATTATTTCAAGAAACCACCTCAATAAATACTCAATGCAAACCAATATATGTGAAAAGATATTTAAAAGAATAAATTTCCCTATATCCCAGGATCTTATTACCTCTACAGTAAAAATAGAATAGAAATAATAAATGTTAAAACAAGGCAGAGGGTAATATGCATTGGGGTGGGTGCAGGCAAACATCCTTCCTTTCATAGGTGGAAGGTGGCATCTGATTCACTCTCTGGAATAAAATAATATTGGAATGAGCACCTTTAGCCCATTTCTCCATCTTATTATCCATTTCTCCCCATAGGAGAATGAAGAACTTATGCATTGATGATCTCGGAGAAATCTGGATATTTAGAGAGGAAAAAGCCAATGCTTACAGTATATTGGGTTAAATAAAATATATTATTAAAATTAATTTTGCTGTTTTAAATTTTTCATACTAAAATTAATTTTTCATACTAAAAATTAATTTTACTCTTAAATTTTTCATACTAAAATTTTTAAAACTGTATGTACAGCTCATATTATGCTTCTATTGCACAGCAGTGCTCTAAGTCATTTTCTTGAACAAGTTTGTTAAGGAAGCTACAATTTTTCAATTAGCTGGCTCTATAAGCATCTTTCCTGCAGACTCAACTTTTCCCACATGGGATGTAGACTTGGGAAGGGGTGGATGAATAGGGAAGCCCTCAGGTCTAAGCCATGTTTAATAATCTAAGAACACTTGTCATTTATGAGTTTTGTAGCCTCATTTATTAATTATCCCTTTTGGCTTCTTCTGTCTATTTCAATGGTGAGAACTAGGACAAAAGGACAAGGATTATCAGGCTCTTTTAAGCATGAAGGGGCAGATGAACTACTATGAGAATATATAGGAGGAAGAGAACATTTTAAATCTAAGGTATATAAAGAAGACTAATAACAAAATGGCATTTGCCATTGAGCTATGCATGTAGAACCATTCTAGGAAAAGGGCATATTAGAGACAGAATCTTGGAACCAGGCAATGTGGAAGAGGTTTTGGAGATAGCTAATCATCCCATTTGGCTGGATATTAGGATCTTTGCCTGGGCAATGCATAATGTCTCCCAAGGTTGCTTAGGACACGTTATGAAGGAACTTGAATGAAGGCTATGAATATTTGGATTTCCTCTTGGCAATAAAGAGCCACAAAATAGTTGCTGAGCAGGGGAATAAGATAAATGGGGCTCTGGTTTGAAATAAATGTTAGTAATGGGAAGAAGAGACTGACCTAAAGAGAAATTGGAAGCAGAGATACCAACAAACCCAAGAATTGCCCAATAGTCTATAGAACCTGTACATTGATGGTTATGAAAGCCAAATTGGTTTGGAAAATAATGGATTGGAAAATCCAAATAATGAATTAGAAAAATCTATAATTTTTAAAATTTGAATTCTATTAGTAATTATTGAAAATATATTCTAACCCAGCCTTGTGTAAGTCAGATGGGTTTACTGTCCTCATTCATATAGTCTCCTGGGGAAAATAGCTGCTAAACAAATATTTTAAAGTGTGTTACTGAACATTGGGAAGGTCGAGTGCAAAGTATTTCTAGTGCGTTTTATTTTAGAGAGTCCTAAACTAAGTCCAACACCATCATTTTATAGCCACGGAGCATTCAAAGTTTAAGCATCAGAAAGTGACATTTCAGCTGAGCCCAGGAAAATAATTCACCAGTGGGGACTCATTGTATCAGGAGGGAGGAGACCAAATATGCCAGGCTTGGGAAAAAATTGGTATGAAGAAGTTAAGATGAGTAAGAGCATGATGCTTTTAAAGAAACTAAAGGAATTCAGTATGACTAGAATTGAGAGCAAGAGGAGAAGAAAGGCGTGGATGAGAATAAAATCATGCATGGCTCTGTCATAATGGAGACTGCCGTCCAAATCCTTGCCAAACACTGGGAAGTCACTGAAAGATTTCATACTGTGATAGGAAATTATTAGATATAAATTCAATATTGGGATGAGAAGATAGGTTGAACCCACCTAACCACATGGCTGAGGGGACAGAAGGAGAGGTGTGCTACAGTGTATAGAAAACAGTGTGCCTAGAAGAAGACAGAAAAAGTTGCTAAGCAGACTATTAAAGATGTCCATTTGCAGAAATAAAAAAAGAGTAAATTATGGATTGAAAGGGGGAAGAGAAGGAGTAGAAACTCATAGGAAGCTATTATATGTAGTCAAGGGGAAGATGGCGGTTACCTGAATTTTAATTGTACCTGTGCAAGTAGAAACAAACAAATAAATAAAAGATTCTAGAATTATTTAGGAAGGAAATAGAGACTTGATGGCTGGTTGACTGTAGGAAGGTGATGGAGAGAGCATAGCCAAGGACAGTATTCACTATTCACATTGCTGGCATGGTAGATGATGCCTTCCATGAAGAAAAGGAACAAGGAAAAGTATAGAGAATATTTAAAGTATCACATGCCGTGTGTGTGTGTGTGTGTGTGTGTGTGTGTGTGTGTGTGTGTGTGTATACTTTTTTCCTGTTGGATTAGACTTGTCAGGAATTTGGAATATATATATATACTTTTTTCCTGTTGGATTAGACTTGTCAGGAATTTAAGTCCAACACCATCATTTTATAGCCAAGGAGCATTCAAAGTTTAACTGATATTTGCAAGATCTCACAACTGATTAATAATGGAGCTAGAACTATACCTAGACCTCTTGAATCCTATGTAGCCCAGCTCTTTGCTCTACATCCTTGCTTCTCAAAACACGGTCTAAAGATCCGAAGCATCAGCATCACCAGGGATCTTATAAAAAGTACAGATCTAAGGCCCCACCTAAATCTCCTGAATCTGAATCCGCATTTCAACAGATTCTCATAGAATTTGTATGCACATTAGAGTTTGAGTTTTACTATTCCACATCATACATTTCTATTTTGTGTGTAGACATCCAAAGCTAAATCCACAAGATATCATTCTTTATAGCCAGAATACAAATACTTTTATTTTCCTTTTTCTTTTACATAACCCAGCACCATAAATCTCAATTCTTTTTAAGTAAAAAGAACTATTCGTAGGCATGCCAGGGGGCTGCTTTTACTATTTTGGAAAAGAAAGTTTAAAAATATCAGCCACTTTTTCTATGACAGAGAATGTAATTGAATATAGCTGTGAGTTCAAAATGCAATCAATCTATTTTTAATGACTTAAATTGTTCTTAAGGATAAAGATAGCACAGTTTATCTCTTAGGTGTTGCTGGCTTTGTAACTCACCCTTGATACCAATCTGACTAATTCTGGACCATTTCTTGTTCCCAATTATTTGTAGGAGAAGAGAACATGCTCTTTGTTCTCAAAGGCTGTGGTCACTTCCCAGAGTGACTTTGTTCTGCACAAGCTTCCAGGATATTTAAGTATTTTTAATAGAAACTAGTTTGATTTGCATTTAGATCAAAATTTGTATTTTCAGGTGATCTTCTGATTCATTCTTCACCCTATACATAGCAGAGTAGCACAATCTTTTGTTACCTTTTTCAATAACTTGGTCCAATATTTCTTTCTTTTCTTTCCTCTTATAACATTTCTTTTACAAACTCTAACCCAGTCAATTTCTTCTAGTGCACCAATACCTGAAAGTGGCCAGGTCTTCATTAGCCCATAGCTCAGAGGTCATATTTCTATGACAACTCTTCCCAAAGCAGAGCATATTCTTATTTGTCTTGGTTTTCCAGAACCTGACATAATGTATACCCACTCTTCAAAGACTGAAAAACAAGTGACAAACATCCCCAAACCAAATGGTCTTAAACAATAGAGTTCATTAACTCACAAAACCAAACAGTCCAGAATATGTTCTGATTTGGGGGAAGGCTTGATTTAGTGGTTTAAACCCACCAAATCACCATGGCCCAGGTGTCTTGGCAACATGATGGCCTCAGTGCTTCCAGGCTTCGCATCTTCCTATCACACCATCAGGGAGAGAGAGCATATCCTCTGGTTCTTGCCATGGAAGACAGAGAAAACTCCTGCTTTTAAGAAGCCCCGTAGTTTCTTCTTGTTTTTAATTGGCTATGGAGTGCCCAACCCTGAATATTCCTAGGTGGTCATGGAGATGGACTATGTTGATTGGCTTAAGCTAATCAAGGACACTCTTAAAATCAGAGGGTGGTGGTGGGGCCTATCCATGCCACCTGGTATATATATACCCAAGAGAATATGTGCACTAGAGAAAAATTTTAAAGTTATTCCAAAGACAAAGACAGCAAACTAAAGATGTCTGTGTGTTGAGTAAATGAGTGAACAATTGAATTCATATTGATTTTATATGCCTTAACACAGAACCAAGTCTTAAAATGCAATCTAAAATTGGTAAAGATTATTTCTTGGATAATTTCTAAGAAGGCAGAGCAGTATCAAAATCTTCTTATCACTCAAAGCAAAATTATTCATCTTTCTATAAATCTTTAAACCAGTTTATCTTGTCCTCTACACGCAGATCTTCTTTTTCAAGGAGATAATTAATCTCTTTTGGTCTGTGCTGGTCAGAATGTGATGGAATCTTGCCAACCATGGATTTTGCTATTACTGAGATTTGAAATTTGTTAAAATTCTCAGCTCACATTTAACCTCAAATACCTTTTCATTGTTAGCTTACCTTTCTTCCTCCTCAAAGGCCAAAGCTAAATACCAACGGAACACTCTGCCTCAGTCTTCATTTGGCTCAGACTCCCTGTCTGGTAACTGAAACCCAAAGTTCATTCAGAGTTAATGATAGACCGCCATCCTAGTTGTTCTTTGGTCTGATGGTGCAGCAGTTCAACATGATTGAAAGCAACATCTACTAGAATCTAATAACAATGGCTGTCAGCTCATATTTGTGGCCCTTCCTCTTTGTTGCATGCTCTCTTTTTTTTTAATTTCTTTATTGATTATTACATATGTGTCCTTATCCCCCCATTACCCCTCCATTCCCCCCCCCACTCATGCCCTCTCCCCCCTGTTGTCTGTGTCCATTGGTTAGGCCTATATGCATGCATACAAGTCCTTTGGTTGATCTCTCCCCCTTACCCCCACCCTCCCCTACTTTCCCTCTGAGGTTTGACGGTCTGATCGATGTTTCTCTGTCTCTGGATTTGTTTTTGTTCATCAGTTTATGTTGTTCTCTTCCTTTTAGATAGCTAGTGATTAAAACCTGCTCTGATTTAGTGTCCAAAAATAAATATGTATCTTTTACCTTTCTAAAGAAATTACATATTACAACTGGAATATGAAGCTGAGTCCTCTTAAATTATAGAGCAGAATTCTGACTTGGTTCTTTTTTTTTTTTTTTCTAACTAGCTGCCATTTCAATGACAGCTGTCAGCTACTGTAAATATATTCTTAGTTTGGATATAAGTAATTTAAATATCCACCTATGAAGTGTCATGCTCTGCTCCACTCTTAAATCAATCCCAGTGAAATATGAAAATTAATTTTTTAAAATTACTGTAGCACAACTAAGACTGTGTTCTGCATGACAGCGACAACATATTGTGGAAAATTTAAAGTTATGGAATCGGTCATTTTCTCCAAACACGTTAAGCATTTTCACAGGGAATGGTAAATACAGTCTTCTTAGACAGCCACATTTTTTTTCTCCACTCCTGGTTTAGACCCCACTTATTAGAATATGACTTGCTATTGCCATAGAGGAGAATTGTTAGGTTTACAACTATACTACAGACCATCCTGTGGCCCTAATAGGGCACCCTTTAAAGATGGATTTGGATTCAGAGTTCCCTTCTCCAAATTACTTGCTGTGAGGAGGTAGGCTAGTTGCCTAGCCTCTCTGACCTCAGTCTCTCTCAGAAATCAATGAGCTAGTCCTGAAGAGCAGTACCTACAAGCCTGGGACGTGGTAGCTACTCAGTGAATGCTAACTGCTATTGACCCATAAGTCCTCACGTATTCATCTCCAGCCCTTCCCAGAGTCAGTGCAGTTAACCTTCATGGGGATAAGGGGTAGGGAGAAGGAAGAGAGACACTCACCGACATATTTGGTTATTGTGTGGTAAATGTTTTGAGGAAAGCATCTTTAGGGTAGAAAATTAGAAGTAATAACTATTTAATATATCTGTCTGAAAAACATATCCAAGTTTATATGACATCTACATTGCAAGCCTAGACCTGCCACGTGTAAATAAAGACACCGAAACACAGTCACATCCATTTATTTTACCTTATTATCTTTAACTGCTTTCATGTTTTAATGGTAGAGTTGAATAATTGCAGCAGAGGCCACCTGGTCTGAAAAACCTCAAATATTTAATATTTGTCTTCTTACAGAAAAAGTTTGCCTACCCCTGGGCTAGAACTTCACTTAAGTTTATTAGAAGGGGGACTAGACGCATTCAATGGGTTGGTGTAAGTTACCTTCAATATCCATTTCAACAGTCTCCTTCTGGTGTCATAGAGATATAATTCTTTAAAGATAGAACCTAAAAGACAAAATATGTTTACTTCCCTTAGACTTATAGCCACATAACATTCTCAGTCCCTCTGAAAGCAGAACTGGAGACAAGCACTTGGGTGCCGGTAGTTTATTTGGGAAGTGATCCCAGGAAACAGCAGTGGAGGATTGGAAAGATTGAGATAGAATAGGAGAGAAAGGCTGTGTTTTCAAGCTGATCACTGCCATGGGTGACTGGGGCTCAATCTTGCAAATATCCTTGAAGAGCTGTGTCAGATGCAACTACAATGTCCACCTGAGGAATAGAAGAAAAGTGCATCTATCCGCCAGCTTCAATCGCTCATTGGGCAAGCACCCCCGGGAGTGTTAACTCTCTCCCATTTCCAGATTTGTGCATGCACCACCACTAAAGGATTTCCATGTATATCCCTCGTCTCAGCCACATAGGAGATCCAGGCTCAGGAAGTGAGAAGTGCATAGGGCAGCTGTAGTGAGATGCATGAGTTGCTATCAGCTGCTCCAACATGAAAATGAGTTGCTTAGTAGTGGCTGGAGCAGAAGGCAGGCTAGGCAGATATGAGGCAGGCCACAGCAGGAGTCCAACATGGTACCTGATATTCATTGAGTGCTTAGGCTGTGCAGATCACTGAGTGAGAAATGCTGTCTCTGCATTCTCGCCCTAACTTTGATACCAGCACAATGAGCTAAAAAGGTTCTTTAACTACTTCTTACAGTTAAAGAAAGTAATGAAGGAACTTAAGTTAGAGACACTAAATAGATACAACTAATGATGGTAATTCATATTTATCTCCTGATACTTTCATATGCTAGCCAATGCTATAATTCCTTTCCTTGAACGGATTCATTTAATCCCCACAATAAATACTGCAGGTAGGAGATATTATCTGTCTTTGATGCCTGAGGACAATGAGGTTTAGAGAAGTTAAATAGTTTGCCTAAAGATATACAGCAAGTAAATGGGAGAGCTTAGTTGGAACTCCAACCCAGGTCTCCCTAACTCCAGAGGTCACGCTCTTAAGCATTTCCTTAATCTTCTTTCCAAAATTTCTATAATTGCTTCTTGGCCAAACACATATTTATCATTACACACATTTTCTGATAGAATCTTTGTGAGCATTTTAATGATTCCTACACTATGAGTAGGCCAAATGCTCAATCTAGATGAGTCAATAAAAAGGTTGAAAACTTCAACATGTTCATCATTTAATCAGTTATTTTAATCACTTGTTATTGATTAGATGACAGGAAAGTAGTGTGCATCCAAACGAAATTATAATCAATAAGTATGCTGGAGTCTTCACCAAGTCCTTATGGGCATTTAGATTTTCATTATTTAGCTCCCAGATGGTAGAAATATAGCCCAAGTCTGTAAATAGTATTTTAAAGCACATTAATACATTTTAAACTGATTTTCATGGCTCAATGTACCAGGGCTTTACCTACAATGATAAGCAAAAGGCAGTATCCCAGATGAAGTGATAAAATTAGGTTTCACAATAGCCTGGGGCCGTGAGACTAGACCTGAATCCATAGCCACTAGTCATGAATTCAAGGTCTACCTCTGCCACCCAGGTGGCCCAAGGAAAGTCCTTCCAAGTCGGTTGCCTGATTTTCACAATGAGATACAGTATACCTGCCACACTATCCTAAGGTTCAGGTGAGGTCACATACTTGAGAACACAACCTTAAATATAATATAAATGTAATTGATAGCTGGCAGGATAGAAGTCTATTTCAGCTGGGGCGCAGGAGCAGCTGAGCTGCTGTCAAATGTGCCTGGTGGTATCTTTGACTACAATGAACTGATTTGTTGCTGTCAAAAATTATGCACCTGCAATAATAAATTCAAGAGCCTGGAAGCACTGAACTTTAACTGCAGGGAATCTGTTAAGACTCTGGATGATCATAATTAACGCATATTTCAGCAAGACATTGATCATTGATCTTGCTGCTTGAGAACATTAGCATTTGGGGCCAAGGAAATAACTAACAGTATATTTTGAACAAGACCCCCCCCCTTTTTTTTTCAGTCAAATAGGCACATAACTTTGGGAAGTTTTCATAAAAATAAATGGTTCAGTTGAACTAAATTGATGGACAAACTTATGATTTCAATAGAGGACAAAACATGTATTGAACTGAGAAATAATGATTCTTAAAATGCACTGATCTTTTTTAAAATATATATATTTTTTTATTTCAGAGAGGAAGAGGGAGGGAGAGAGAGAGATACCAATGATGAGAGAGAATCATTGATTGGCTGCCTCCTGCACATCCCACACTGGGGATTGAGCCTGCAACCTGGGCATACTGCCCTGACCCAGAATCAAACCGTGATGACATGGTTCATAGGTCGATGCTCAACCACTGAGCCATGCTAGCTGGGCAAAAAAAAAAAAAAAAAAGCGCTGATCTTTATTAGGTGCTGAGCATGTACCAGACATTTAGCTAAACACCTTCTGTTCTTTGCCATCTTGGAGAATCTACCTTCTACTTGCAAAGTTATTCAAAGTCATGTGGGTAGTATTTGTCCTCCTATTTTTTTGTGTGTATGTGTTCTGCTAAATCAGTGGTCGACAAACTCATTAGTCAACAGAGCCAGATATCAACAGTACAACGATTGAAATTTCTTTTGAGAACCAAATTTTTTAAACTTAAACTTCTTCTAACACCACTTCAAAATAGACTCACCCAGGCCGTGGTATTTTGTGGAAGAGCCACACTCAAGGGGCCAAAGAGCCGCATGTGGCTCGCGAGCCGCAGTTTGCCGACCATGGTGATAAATGATTCTAGAACATGAATCTTCTCTGTTTTGGATTCATATTAATCCATAGACTGTGTAGGGGGGACAGTGAGTTGAAACTTGTTTAGAGATTTACAACAACATGGACAAACCTGGAGGACATTACCCTAAGTGAAATAAACCAGACACAGAAGGACAAATACTACACGATTCCACTTACTTATGTGAGGAATCTAAAATAGTCAAACTTACAGACTTAGAGAGTAGAATGGTGGTTACCAGGGGCTGGGAGAAGGAGGAAATGGAGAGTTGTTGTAAAGAGGTATGAAGTCTGAGTTATGCAAGATGAATTAGTCTAGAGATCTACTGTATACCATAGTGCCTAGAGTCAACAATACCGAATTTTGCACTTTCAAAATTTGTTAAAAGGGTAGTGCTCATGTTAAGTGTTCTTGCCATGAGGAGTAGGGGAGCAGAGAGAGGCAGGAGGGTACTTGCCTAGAGAAGGACAAAGCACAGATCCTACATGAGGACCAGCTGACAAAAGGGTCGAATTTCTTCTCCTTTCTAAGAACCTCCTCTGGAAGGCTTAGGCTTTTTTATCCTCTGCCTCTGAAGTTTCAAAGGAAAAGTTCCTCCCTGCCAAAGATGCAGGGCAAAGAGATGACCTGCTCTTTCTCCACCTCAGAGCCAGTCAGCAGCTGCAAAGAGCCTGAAGGGAAGTGGCATTGGTTGAAATAAACTTTATGTGATGTTCTTGCAGGAAGGTACATGCTGACTCTGACATTGCTCCTGATTCTGTTGTCAAACTCTCCTTGTATCTCCCTCAGTCAGTGATTTAATTGCTTCTTCCCCTTCCGGGAGCTTTTGCAAGTGCCCTGGCCTCCCCTGTATTCCAGTATGATTGGAGTAGAGGCATCTGGTGATATATTCCTCCAGTGCAATCACAGTGCTACCTGCTGGAGTGTCTGTAATCACCCCACCTTGCGCGCGCGCACACACACACACACACCACTACATACACCACACACATCACGCTACACACACCACACACACCACGCACATACTATATACACACACCACACATAGCACATACACATCACACACACCGCACAGACACACACCATACACACACACAATAAGATACAACTGACACATGTGACTAGACTCTTACTTATAGCTGTTTTGTTGTTGTAAGAAGAGTTAACATGAGATCTACCCTCTTAACCAATTTTAATGCATAAGACAGTGCTGCTAACTATAGGCACTGAGGTGGACAGCAGATCTCTAGAACCTGTTATTCTTGCGTAGCTGAGACTTTATGCTTGTTGACTGGTAACTTCCCACCCCCAACCCTCTCCTGGCAACCACAATTCTACTCTCTGATTCTATGAGCTTGACTATTTTGGTTTTCTTATATAAGTGGAATCATGCAGTATTTGTCCTTTTATTCCTGGCTGTTTCACTTCACACAGTGTCCTCCAGGTTTATCCATGTCACATATTGCAGGATTTCCTCCTTTTAGAACTATCATATGATCCAGCAATCCCGCTTCTGGGTGTTTATCCAATTGAATTAAAATCAAGAATTCAAAAAGAGCCTGGCCAGCATTGCTCAGTGGTTGAGCATCGACCTATGAACCAGGAGGTCAAGGTTCAATTTCTGATCCGGGCACTGGTCCAAGCACATACTGGGGTTGCAGGCTCAATCCCCAGTGGGGGGGGGGGGTGCAAGAGGCAGCCAATCAATGATTCTCTCTCATCGTTGATGTTTCTATCCCTCTCTCTCTCTCCCTGCCCCTCTCTGAAATCAATAAAGACATACTTTTTTAAAATGAACTCAAAGAGATAGCTACACTCCCGTGTTCATTGCAGCATTAGTCACAATAGCCACGATGTGAAAACCACCTAAATTTCCATCAACAGATGAATAGATAAAGAAACTGTGGTAAATACACAATAGAATGTTCTTCAGCCTTAAAATAGTCTTTTTTTAATTGGAAAACTTTTGGTTTTCTATTTTGTTGTTTTACTTTTAATCTTCCAAAATTTACAAAATGAATATCACACACACTCTCACACACACACACACACACACACACACATGAAATATTGGTAGTTATATAACCCTGGTCCACATTCCAATATGGTTACAGCCATGAAATCTCAGAAGGGCCTGCCTTTATAGACTGAATGAATTAAATGTTCTTCATGTTCTACAGGCCCCTCCTGGCCCACTTAATGTTATACTTTTGGATGGTCCCTGTAACATGAAAATTTGATATCTCTTGGTTAATAAATCTCATTTTTACCTCCAGAAACTCTAAGTCCCTATGTCTGAGTGGTCAGTCCCCAAAGAAAAAAAATTATATGGTCTGCTTATCTCTTTCCAGTGATAAAAGCTTGTTTATATCACCCAGGCTGACTTAGGTCCCTCATGATAAAATATGAGTAACTAGAATGTACTAGAATATAAGTTCCATGAAGACAAGAATGTTTCTGTTTGTCTTCATCACAACTGTATCTGTAGCATATGAAACAGTGCCTACACTTAGGAAATACTCAAGAAACACTGTTGAAGAACTAAGTGAACCAAATTCGTACGAAAGCTACAGGCCTTCCTAATTCTTGAGGTAGAAGAGGGATACTGTGTTCATTTAGTGACTGTGATCCTATATGTTGGCTAAATAAAACTAAATGTCTAGAGCAGGCGTCCTCAAACTACGGCCCGTGGGCCACATGCGGGTGTTTTTGCCGTCTTATTTTTTTTACTTCAAAATAAGATATGTGCAGTGTGCATAGGAATTTGTTCATAGTTTTTTTTAAACTATAGTCCGGCCCTCCAACGGTCTGAGGGACAGTGAACTGGCCCTCTGTTTAAAAGTTTGAGGACCCCTGGTCTAGAGTCCAGCGGTCGGCAAACTCATTAGTCAACAGAGCCAAATATCAACAGTACAACGATTGAAATTTCTTCTGAGAGCCAAATTTTTTTAACTTAAACTTCTTCTAACGCCACTTCTTCAAAATAGACTCGCCCAGGCCATGGTATTTTGTGGAAGAGCCACACTCAAGGGGCCAAAGAGCCACATGTTTGCCGACCATGGGTCTAGACCATTTTATTTCTATAAGAGAGAGTTGGGGTTAAAGCAATTGGTAATTAAGCTGCTTAAGTTCAAATTCCAGTTGGCCACTAACAGCTGTGTGACCTTGGACAGATTACTTATGCTGTCTATGCCTCAGTATCTCTATCTCTAAAATGGTATTTACCCACAGGGGCAGTGGGGGCTTGCCCGGGGTGGGAATTGGGGGCGGGGAGGTCAACTGGGGGGAAATGAGACATATGTAAAACTTTAGACAATAAAATTATAAATAAAATAAAATGGTATTTACCTCATAGAGTCAGGAGGTTGAATGAGATAACCAATGTAAGGCATTTAGCAGAATATTTAGCCCATAGTATGTGCTTGATAAGCATTAGATGTTAATTTTGTGTTTTGAAGCTAATTTTATTTATTTATTTTAAATATGTTTTCATTGATTTATTTTTAGAGGGAGAGAGGGAGAGAGGGAGAGAAAGAAAGGGAGAGGGAGAGAGAGAAAGATCCATCAGCTGCCTCCTGCACACCCCCTACTGGGGATCGAGCCCACAACCCAGGCTTGTGCCCTGACTGGGAATTGAACCAGTGACCTCTTGGAGCATGGGTCAAAGCTCAACCAACTGAACTACACCAGCCAGGGCTGAAGCATATTTTAGAAAAGAGGCTAATAAATCATTTTATCTGGAGCAGAGAATACATGTAGGGCAATAGTGGAAGATAATGCTAGAGCTACATAGAGGATCCGGAATTCAATTCTAAGGCATCTCAGTAGTGGGAGTGACACAGTGTGCTTAAACAGCAAAATGGTGTAATGTTCCTCCACCTATGCATTAGAAAAATACATCTGTTAGTAGCAGGGGATGGGCTGGATTCAAGGCAGTTACGGCCCATGGTCTCTACAGGTACTGACAAGTACAGATTCCGGGTTTTCTTTCACTTACTTTCTTGTCATACACGTGGACGTTATTCTTATTTCCTTCAGTTTGGGGGGTTTGATAGATTTCTAAAAGATTAATTAGTTCCTGGATTTGTAAATTAGGCAAAGCCAGGAGCTTGGGCTTCCTCCCTCCCAGGCAAAAAAATCTACATGAGCACTTCTCAGAATAATGCACCAATCAAGGAAGGAAATTTTGCCCACTCCCTTTGCTTTCTATGGTACTTAAGCCTTTGGAAATAAATGGCCCTTGTGACCAAGAGGTCATCAGGAAAGCTATCCTGGGAGCTCTTCAAAGTCAGCAGTCACAGCGTGTTTATAGCCCAGTGAGAGGAGGAAGCTAAGGAGGACATGCTGTTCAGGGCTGTTTTCAAGCACTGTTCCACTTGGACTCACTCTCTCCATCCATGGGTGGAAAATTCAATTAATCTCCAGTTTGGGGCTATTTCTCTAAACTAATAAGCAATATCTCCTAGAATGTTAAAATAATTAAACAGGAGGCATCATATCATTCTTTCCAGCCAAAGACCCAAAGAAGAAAACCACTTATGAGCATGCTAAGAGGGAATCTGGTTTTGTAAACAAAAAGAAATCAATTACATTTTGCACTCAGATTATTAGCCTGTCATACATGTATACATTTTTTTACCATTCAGCAAATGTGTACGGAGTAGCTACTTTATTCCTGATCCTAGCTCTATAGTGTCGAATAGCACAATGTCCCTGTCCCCATGGAACATATATACAGTCCCACCCTATATGTCATGCCTAATGCCTTTGAAGTCTATATAGGGTAATAATTAAGAGTTTGAATTCTGGAGTCACACAAACCTGGGGTAGAATCCTATACTAGCTATATAGTCTTGAGAAAATTAACTTCTCTAAGTGGCAGCTACTTTATCAGTAAAATGGAGAAAGTAATAGAATTGATCACATATCTTATTTTAAAGATTAAATGAGATAATGCATGTAAAGAGACTACCATCATGTGAAAGACATAGTAAGTGCTCAGTAAATGTTGTATTACATTTATGACCATCATGATGCCTAGCAATAGCTCATTCTAGTAACAGATTCTATCCTTGCTCCCACTTACCTGTTCCTACACAACAATTGGTATATCTTTTGAATTTAGCAGGCCATGAACAAAAATAACAGGGGGAAAACACACACATCTTTTGGAATTAGTAGGAAAGCAATAGGTCCATTCTATAAACTTGGCTTCATCAATATTATCAAACAGCTATCAAAGTGTGAGTTAATATATTAAAATGATTGATTGCTTTAAGAGTTTTTCATTTTTTATTTGGGATAGGTAGTGATAATAAACAAATCCAATAAAATACATAACAGCTAATCAGTTAGATACTTGTAATCATTAAAGAAGCAAAAATAAAATTACCTGTCCTAGATAATATTTGTGATTCCCAAAATGGTGTCAGTGAAAATGATTTTATTCTTACTGAAAAAAAATGAACAGTCTAGAAACCCTAGAAAAAGAGAATAATTTAGGGTAATAATTTACAGATTTCTAAATTATGTTCATGAAATCATTGAAAACATTTTTTATTGTATTCATAAATTCTTCTGTTTTTTTCTGGAGATCTATATTTCACCCATTCAATACCAAACTCTATGCATGGGAAAAGAATAGTTTTGGAGTTAGCTAAAGAGTGGCCACCTCTACTGTATGACTTTAGAGGCCAAAGCGGTTGCACATATCATATTTCTCCTTTGCTTACCTAGAATTTCAGTTAATACCTTTAATTACTATTTGAACCTCAATTGCTCATCAGGAAGGTAAATATTTAAGCTGTTATCAAGCGCTTACATTTTGACCTGATGAATTTATTAGCATGCTAGGTGATTATATGCTCACTGACCACGATTCAGACAGTCCCGAATGTTAAAAATCTCACTCTCCTTCCATGCAAAAATAACCAGTTGCCAAAGTTTCATACATAAACTTATATTTACCCAAATATTATTCTTTATGTAAATGGGGCCATATTATATACACTGGATTTTGATGAATTCATTACTAGTATAAAAATATGTTTAATAGTCTGTTGAGGGGAGGATTCATTCTTTTAACAGCTGCATAGTATCTATGTTTATTTAACCAATCACTGCAGTGGTTGATGAACATCTAGACTATTTATCCACCCCACAATGAATTAACTTTCTTACCTGTCTATTCATTCTCAGGGCCTGACCAAAGCAGAGAACTGTATAAACAATGGGTCTCTTTTTGGAGACAAAACAATATATTAGAAATTTAGGTTATAAAACCATTAGTATCAGTCTCAAAGATCTGAAGGCTTAAGGCTTGTAAGGGATTCAGAAAGATTAGATGTTTGTTGATAAAAACTTCATGTCCTAAATAAGAATTGACTTTTCTCCAAATAAGCTGACTCTCCTGATCTCAGATGTTGAGACAAGTCAGCATGGAGAGAGGGGTCTCAGAGACCTGAGCAATTTAAAAATGCTAATGACGCATATCTTCATCAGAGGGTCTTTGCTATGGATTTGAATAAATATGTTGCTAAGAAGGAAAAAAACAGGGATTAGTTTTAATTACTGAAATGATTTGTTGGCAATAACAAACACAGTGCTTAAGATATAGCCCTCCGGCCCAGCCCGTGTGGCTCAGTGGTTGAGCATTGACCCATGCACCAAGAGGTTGCTGGTTTGATTTCCAGGCAGGGCACATGCCTGGGTTGTGGGCTCAATCCCAGGCAGGGGCCGTGCAGGAGGCAGCCAATTGATGTTCATGTTTCTCTCTCATCGTTGTTTCTATCTCTCTCTCCCTTGCCTTTCCTTTCTGACAATCAATAAAAACATGTATTTTTTTTAAAAATTATATAGCCCTCTGTATCACACAGGCAGGTTAAAATAAAAATCATCTATATGCTCATCCAAAGAAGAAAATTAGTGATTGAAATTGTGGGTCCTGTCAGAGATAACAGAGTGATGCTTCTGAAGGTGGGAGTCCATAGAGTCCCCTGCTGTGATGCTGGGGACCACAATCACATTGGACACATGGATACCCCAATGCCACAGGGGCTGAATGGTTCTAATTATTATGCAGTGGCATTAAATTAAAGGAAACCATGTTGGAAAAGAAAGATAATTTATTTTAAGTCATGGGAAATGTCTAATGTCTCTTGGGAATGGAACTACTTAGGAAAACAAATGAAATTAAACACGGTAGCTTTATAATATAAGTTTAATTTATGCCTATAATTTAATTGAGTTGACTGATAGCCAAGCTCGTTCATTACTTGGGCACACAACAGCTTCAGTGGCAACAGGTCAATTTTTCCACATCACCCTCATTCAAAACATGATCCTACTGAGGTTCTCTAAGTCTTCCTTGTACAACTCACCAAACTCATCTGGTGCTATTCTAGTATTTTGTGGATGCAATTAACAGTAGAAAACCCTGATTAAAGCATTATGATTAATTCATGTGGAGTCATTTCCACTTCATCAGTCCTGTTCATTTGAATCCATGCGTAATGTCTCTTTTTAGCCACCACTTCTTTATTTAAATAAACAATCAAAATCTCTTCTATGTCAGTAGCAGACGGGGAGAAAACTGGGTGCCGAAGGGTTGTGTTTTGATCAATTTGCAGGTTCTTTCAGAGCTGGGCGCTGATAAGTTTATTTATGCTGAGAACATTTTTAGACTTAAGTCAGATGTCAAATGTGAATTTCAAAGGCACTTCAACCAGCCTTTAGTATCAAAATGGTATTTGATGTCCAGGACCTTATAAAGCCTTCAATTTCCATTCAGCAAAGAAAGTCATAATTTTCTACTATGGAAACTGATAGAAGAAAATGTCTTAATTTCTGTATTCGCCTCCCAGGCACTCCTTTCTGAGGAGACTGCTTCCCCACCCCCACCCCGGGCTTCGCCTCTGTTTCTTAATGGTTTTTCTGTTCCAAGATTCCTTGGGTTTCTTCACTAAAGTCGCTCTGTACCATGTTGGTGCTCTTTATCCCCAGTGAAGAAGAGAAGCTTGTCTATTACATCAAACACTGAGGACTAAGTTGAAAGTGAATCCGATGAGCTGACCTAGAGACAGATAATAAATAGAGCTCACCCACAAACAAATGCTTGCGGGTAGGGACACTTCAGCCACACTTTTGCATATATATTAATCTCTCCCTGACCTCCCCACCCCAGTGTGCCATGATGAAAATTAGGTTAGCATGGGTTTGTTCCATTCTTTGAAAATGTGGTATTTTGAGAGGCCAGTAATTGACAATGCTATGAAGATTATGCATAATGAATTTCCAAATGCCCTTCAAAGGGATTTTTCTTTTCTTAAATCAAGAATGTTCAGCACAATTTACAACAGCTAAGATTTGGAAATAGGCTAAATGCCCATCAGCAGATGAGTGGATTAGAAAACTATGGTACATCTACACAATGGAATACTATGCTGCTGTAAAAAAGAAGGAATTCTTACCATTTGCAGCAGTATGGATGGAACTGGAGAGCATTATGCTAAGTGAAATAAGCCAGTCAGTGAAAGAAAAATACCACATAATCTCACTCATTTATGCATAATAAAGAACATTATAACCTAATGAACAAAAAGATAGATACAGAGGCAGAGAAGCATCAAACAGACTGTCAAATTATAGCGGGAAGGCTGGGGAGGGTTGGGGGAGGTGGAGGTAAGAGATCAATCAAAGGACTTGTATGCATGCATATTAGCAAAACCAAAGGACGCAAGACACTGGGGGGGTGGGGGGCGGGGCTGTGAGGGCATGTGTGGGGGGGGGGCGGGGGGGCGGGTAGGGGAGGCCAGGAGGTCAATGGGGGGAAAAAGGAGACATATGTACTACTATTTGTAATACTTTAAACAATAAAATAAAATTTTAAAACAAAGAAATATCTATAAAATAAATGTTCTTTCCTTATAACTTTAAAAAAAAAATGTTATGTACACTACCTAACGAATATCATCAACAGGTATAGGTAATGATTTGGTGAACTCAGACATTAGAAAGAGCCATAGCAGAGCATAAATAAGTGTCCCTTAGGCTGACATCAGGGCTGGAAATATAGGTGAAAGATGTAAGGAAGCAGAATGGTGCCCATTCTTCCTCCTTAGTTCCCCCATCATTGTTCAAATATTTAACTCTCAGGAAATGCTGAGGTTTTGAATTGTTTTGATATCCTATTTCTGCTATTCCTCTGAGAGAGAGAGAGAGAAAGAGGGAGAGAGGAGTTTAATAAACCAGGGATTGAACCAGAAATAAGAGTGTATTGCTTTGAGCTCACCTCTTCACTTCTCTGGATCCTTCACGTATAGCAAATGGGGGAGGAAGGGAACTGTTGGACTAGCTCCTAATGTTTCTCTCATTTCTAACATTCTCTACGGAAAATTGTTAAAGTTGGTTTGAAATTATAAACTCTACTCTCTGAAATGTTTGAGACGAGATGATGTCATAGCTAGACTTGAGCACATTTTAGAAGAGACAAAAATAGGCCCGTGGATATAAATCAAAAGAGCCCTGCTCTTTGAGGAGTTAGGTCAGTGTGATCAGAATGCTGCTGAAGAAGCAGTAAATTCAAGGAAAGTTCTCACAAGTATCTTCTTTTCTCGTAGGCCAAACATGATGTCATAACTTAAGCTGAAGTACTTGATATATTTTATCTACTTTCTCAGGAGAACAGCCACCAAAGGGGGCGGGGGGAGAGGGAGGGAGAGGGAGAGGAACTAAACATTACTGGTTTAATTTTTTTATTTGTTTTTATCACATCTTAACGAATCAGGAGTCTAAAATTACCCAGTCTCCATGGTCTGTTTGCTCCTTCCACTGCTCGAACTTGTTTGGCATTTCAGCAATCTTCTCGTGCTCATGAAAACATTTACAGTGCTTGCCTTGAGATTGTTGATTAAAAGTGTGCAGGCTTGAAAAACTATCTGCTACATAAACCAATCCTATAAGCCTGTCTTTTCCCACTGAACAAATATTGTATTCTGCTTAGTTCCTTTCTCTTTGTATTGTGATCTATTTTATTTCTTCTCATTTAAGTGTTCAATGTGTGCTTGGAAAGAATACATATTGTCAAATATTTGAAACAATGATCCATCACACAAACTTACTATGTTTGCTCTTAAACCTTCAATATCCTTTCTGACTTCTCTGCTCAGTCTAACCATTACTAAGAGTGGAGTGTATGGAGTTCTTGTAGTCGGGATAGCTACCATCTTTTTCACCATTAAGTTCACCGTTACTGATGGTATCTTCAACATCAATATTGTTTATATCAAAAGCATTAGTGACCCAGGATAACTCTGAATTTCCCTCACTGACTTGCATAATTTCACTGGTTGTAAGCATATGCTTCAAAGATCCTATCTTAATTCAACAATTTGTGCTCCTTATTCCAAGTGAAATTATCTTCATTTCAGATTGCAGGGTCAGGTAAATCCTCTCTGAGGTGACAATTAAATTGAGACCTGAAAAATAAGAAGAAATTATTCTGGAAGAGAGTGAAAAACAAGATCATAGCAGGGAGAACAAACACTATTCACACTAATCTCAAGTAGGAAAGTGTGATATTGTGGTTTATAATAAGAAATGTATATATTTATAGTTGGCCTTTCTCCCTGTTTTGCTCCCAGAATCCTTGGAATTTCATAAGAAGTGACAGTGGTCAGGGGGTCTCTTGTTATGTTAATCAGGTAACTTCTAGTATTCACTGAAGGTTGGGGGCTGAATGCCTAGAGACCAACCATGTGATTAGAAGTTGGAACTTTTAGTCCTAACCCTTGTCCTCCAGGGAGGAGAGAAAAGCTGGCAATTGAATTCAGTTATCAAGAATCAATCTTGCCTTTGTAATGAAGCCTCCATAAAAACCAAAAGGAGAGGATTGGGAGAGCTTCAAGGTTGTGAACACATGGTGTGCTGGAGAGGGCATGGAAGCTCTATGCAGGTCTCCATACCATACCATGTGTATCTCTTCCAACTGGCTACTCCTGAGTTACATCTATAATAATAAAAGTGTAATATGCTAATTAGACCTGACAACCTTCCATACAAAGCCTGGGCTGTGAGGGAAGCCTGTGTCCCGGGTGCCAGATGGAAGCCGGTGCTGGCAGCTGGGGGAAGGAAGGCCTACTCTTGCACAAATTTCATGCATTGGGCCTCTAGTCCTATATAATAAAAAGCTAATATGCAAATAGACCCAATGGCGGAACAACCCAACAACCGGTTGTTAGGATGTGCGCTGACCCCCAGGGGGCGTGTGGGAAACATGGCAGGTGTTGGCCACGACGGGATGGTAGAGCAGGTGAGCAGGGGCACCAGACCAAGGCGGGGCACCGGTTGCTGTCATTGGGGCGAGCCTAGTGATTACTGAAAATTCATTGCTCCCATGTGCCACAGTCCCACTCAGCACTCACACCCGCTGCCGGCGCCGTCCCTGCTCACACCTGCTACTGGCACTGGAGCCACCACTTGCACCTGTTGCTGGCGCCCGGCACCAGCCCCAATCGCTTGACACTGTCAGCATGTGTGAGCGGCTCAAATTGCCCCTGAGGGCTTCTCTACCTCCCCCTGCTCCTGAGAGGCAATTGGGGCAGCAACTGCCACTTGCACCCACTGCTGGCGCCGGCCCCAATTGAACTGCCATCAGCCTGTGGGAGCAGCAGTGGTGGGAGCGGGGCTGCCTCCAGACAGGGGACGGGGCCAAGGTGGGAGGGGCCATCTGGGGGTGCGGAGGATGGGCCGAGACCCGCCCCTGTGCCCACTACAGCCTCACGGCCTACAGTTCCTTTCAAGGTGCACAAATTTATGCCCTGGGCCCCTAGTTATTTTATAATAAACCAAAAATTGAGTAAGTAAATTGTTTCTCTGAGTTCTATGAGCTGCTCTAACAATTTCATCAAACCCCAGGAGAGTGTGGTTGGAACCTCCATCAATGGCCAATTCAGAAGTATAGCCGATAAACTGGTGTCTAAAGTGGGGTATGAGGTGGGAGGGGACAGTTTCTTAGGACTGAGCCCTAGACCTGTGGGACATGATGTTATCACCAGACAGATAGTGTCAACATTGAGTTAAACTGTAGGACACTCAGCTGGTGCTGTGGATCATTGGTGTGGAGAAAAAGACCCATGCATTCAGTGACCAGAAATGTCAGAGGTGAAGTGTTCTATGTGAGTAGTAAAGAAGACATGGGAGGAAGAAGACTGAGTTTTTCCAATTCAGAAATATATTGTTTAATCAAGCATTTGAAAATATACAAGCTTGAATGAGAAGGAACATGTCACTAGATGAAGCTCGTAGAGAGTCATAGGCTGGGTCATATAATAAGGATTTATATGACCCAGTCATAGGCTGTGTCATATAAATCCTTATGATAATTTTTAAGTTTTATATCTTATCCATGGCATAGTTTTATGCAGTGAAGTACAAATTTGCTTTGTGGAGAATGAGCTGGAAAAGAGTAAGACTGAACACAAGGAGACGGATTAAGCAGGCTATTGAAAGTGTCCATGTGAAAAATAACAATGACTTGGATTAAGACAGTGGCTGTGGAGGTGGGTGACTGGTTGGAATTGGGATATATATTAAAGGGAGAATCAATAGGACTTGGTGGGAGAACAAACAAAGATATGTGAAAAGAAAGCATCAAGAGTTTTTGCTTAAATGTTACAAAAGCTTATACTTATACAGATTTTATAAAATACTTCATTATCTGAAATGATACTCAAAATAACCAATGGGATCACCATTATTATCATTTTTACAGATAAAGAAAAAAGGCTCAAAGCAGTCAAACTGTCTATTGTTACTCCAATACATTAATCCTCAGCTGAAACTAGAGGCAAATTCTGTAATACTGGTCCAGGGCTCTTTTCCTGTACAGGGTGTGGCAAAAGTAGATTTACAGTTGTTCATATGGAAAATAATACAATAATAAAACAAGAATAAACTCGGTGTTTTGTATACTCACAACGTTTGCCCCATCCTGAATATAGCTTTACTTCATCAGTGTGTGTTTTAAAAATACAATGAAGGACTCATGGCAATTATCAGAGTTGATGTTTCTGCCATGCCCTCATCACTACAGAAGTCCCAGCCAAACCCATCACCAGGAAATTGAAGCCAATAATCTGGAGCCAATAATAATCATAATAGATGAATTTTATTGACACCACAGTCTTTCAAGCCTTTTAACATGCATTATCTCATTTACTTGTCATACTAATCCTGTGGTACGTATACTAATATTAACCCATTTAGAGTTGAGAAAACTGAGGTACAGAAAGATTAAATCATTTTCCCAAGATGACTGAAATTGTAATTGGCTAAGTCAGAATTTGCCAGAGTCTACACTACGCTGCCCATGATGAACTCCAGAAGAAAATGTTAATGGTACACACATGGACAACATCACAGTGTGATTGCAAGAAAACTGGATTCACACTCAAAAGATCAGCATTTCTGTGCTGGCTTTGTCACTGACTTTCAGTCCATGCCTCACCCCTCAAGCCCTGCTGTGATCACTTTCTACTCATAAAATGACAGGCTTTCATTACATGATTTCTTGGGCTCCTTCTGATTCCTATTCTTTTTTTTTTATTTTCCTGTATGTTTGTAGGTAATCATATTTTCAAGAGTTGGTTAATATAGTTTGGATTACAGCCAGCCAATCCCCTCACTGACCATCCCACCCAATTTTCTCTTCAGGCTTAAACACCATTCCCTCCCCTAGAGACCTCCAGCCCCACCCTTGTTTCTTAGACAGTTCTCAGCGGGCTTAGAGGGTGCTCCGTTGCTAGCTTGGCAATTAACTCATCCTGCTTGCACACTCCCAGTGCAAAGCGCTAAATTGTAGGAGGTGTTTATCATATGTCAGGGTGACAGCCTCCTGCTGTTGGCTTTGATTTGCTAAATACCTGCAAAAGATTTCCTAACTGGAACACCTGGTCTGCAGAGCAGGCTGCACCCCAAAGCTGCAGGCAGCATCTCAAGAGGTTCCTGAGTGCCCTCCTGCACCCCTCATCCCCCCTCTCTGCTTTTCCGAGGGAAGTGAAGAGGAATAGGGCAGAACCTTGAATGAACCGAGATTTACCAAAGTCCATTGGCTTTGTTAGACTAGTATTTTATTTAAAAGACAAAAACACCAAAACCCAGGAGCCAGTGCTAAGACTTCTAATTTGTTGGACTCAGACATGTCTGAATACGAATTTTATATTTTTTGCATATACAGATTCTGCTATCTTGGGTAATTACTTAACATTTCTGAGTCTGTACTGAAATGGTTAAGGAAGTGGGAACCCACCTTCATCTCTTTGCCCTGACTGATACTATACTAATGAGCAATTATGGTGTGCTTATTATGTACCAGGATCTATGCCAAATACATCAGCTGCACACACTTATTTAATCTTTCCAACACCCCAGGACTTTAAATAACTTGCTCCCTGGTCATCCACCAGGGGTACTACAACCTGGTTCACTTAGCTCAGCCTGGGTCTCCTTCCCTCTGTCCTGTTCGCCACAACCCAGACATCAGGCTATACTTTCTCAAAGGTAGCAATGAGTTAGCAAGCAGAATACTTTCTGCTGTGTTTTTTTTTTCTTCTCAATTATAAAATTCCACGGCTCCATGAAAGCGCGGTGGTCCTTAACCAAGCTGGGAAGACACAATGGTAAGTCAGCAACTCCCTAGTCCCTTGATTAGAGAGCAGGAGAAAGGTTTACTGAGTGGTTACTCAGAGAACACTTTTGAGAATACTGTCTCCTCTGTCCATGTATAACGATGACTGGTTTGAATCAGTCCCAGTCTTTCCATTTGGAATTTGCAAATCAATGGTCCATTGGCTTTGTTAGACTAGTATTTTACTTAAAAAACAAAAACACCAAAACCCAGGAGCCAGTGCTAAGACTTCTAATTTGTTGGACTCAGACATGTCTGAATACGAATTTTATATTTTTTGCATATACAGATTCTGCTATCTTGGGTAATTACTTAACATTTCTGAGCCTCAATGTTCTCATCTGTAAAGTGAAAATAATATAGTACTTGCCTCAAAGGCTGGTATGAGAATTAATATGTGAACTTTATAGGGGAGAAGAAGCATGGAATTGTGAAAATGCATGTGCATTTGAATCTGGTCTCTGAGACTTCAAAACATTTAATACATTACTCAGTGTCTGTGTGTCCATATTCTTTGCCTATAAAGGGCAATAAGGCCAGCCGGCGTGGCTTAGTGGTTAAGCATCAACCTGTGAACCAGGAGGTTACGGTTTGATTCCTGATCAGGGCACATGCCCGGGTTGTGGGCTCGATCCCCAGTGTGGGGTGTGCAGGAGGCAGCTGATCAATGATTCTCTCTCATCATTGATGTTTCTCTCTCTCTTTCTCTCCCTTCCTCTCTGAAATCAATAAAAATATATATTAAAAAATAATAAATGGGACTAATAATACTCCTTTAAGGGTTGTGGTAAGAACTAAATGAAATAACGTATGTCAGATGCCTAGAGCAGCCCCTGGCACAGAGTGCTCAGTAGGTATATATAGTTCCTTCTGTTTATATACATTCATATTTTGATGTCTTAATTTTTTCAATCACATATAACTAAGGGAAAATTCGTTAATTAGGTTGATGAACATGAGCATCACTCGGGAATTCAGGGGATTGATATATTTGTAGATAAATTAGTTTCTCCCAACTTTTATAGTTAGGAGTTGTGAACTGCAGTCACACAAATGCATGTGGGTCTCAGCAAATGGTATAGTTGAAAGGTGTGCATTCGGCCACAATGACCAGAAGAGTTCGCCATGCTGGTGAGCGGATAGCATCACAGCCTGTTGATTCTGTGCAGAGCATTGTGACTCTCTCTCTAGTAAGGGACACACTGAAGCCAAGTCTGTCCTGGGAGATGGGGCATTTGCTGGGGGAATTAGTGCCATGAGATGTGGGCCCTTCCCAAATTGGAGCTCTTGTAGCAGGACCTCCAGTTCCTAAAATTGACAAAATCTTTCCCACTGTTTCTCAGTTCTTTTATTTGTCTTACACATACAATTATTGGACTTCATTTTTCTGTTGGGAATAGGTAATTGCAATTCCTGGGAAATATCAAAAAATGTTTCCAGCCCTAGCTGGTTTGGCTCAGTGGATAGAGCATCGGCTTGCTGACTGAAGGGTCCTGGGTTCGATTCCAGTCAAGGGCACATGCCCAGGTTGTGGACTCGAGGCAGCCAATCAATGATTCTCTCTCATCATTGATGTTTCTATCTCTCTTTCCCCTCTCCCTTCCTCTCTGAAATCTATAAAAATATATTTTTAAAAAAATGTTTCCATGCTGGGTTTATATAAAAGTATAGTTGTAATGGCTCTTGGGAGAAGGGGGCTTGACTTTGCAGAACACATGTTCAGGATCTTTCTGTGGCACTCCTTAAGGAGTCTGTCCTGAATAGACGTTTTCAGTATCAGGGCACTGAAAACAGGCAGATTTCTTACTCTCAAAAGCTGACTTCTAGGCCAGGAGAGGCATGTGGAAACCTCAGACCCTTGGCATAGGAGAAGCTTGCAGGTCAGAGGCCAACACCCAAATCACAGGTGCAGTATTGTTCCTGTAATAGTGAGCTGTTGAGAAAGAGACACTGGGGAGCTGAACAAAAGTACTGAGTTTAGAGTCAGAGATCTTGCCTAAGTTCCAACAGTGTGACCTGGACTAAGTTACCCATCCTCTGTACATGACCGTATCTTTCTGTAAGAGGGGATACTAGCATCCACCTCAGCAGGGATACTAATGCCCACCTCGGTGGGGTTTTGTGAGGAGTAAGTAAAATAACATACACAAAATTCTTAGACTGTTCTGGCTCAGAATATGGACAAATGTATGATAACCTCTCTCATTCTTGATTCCTTGGGAGGAAGGGGGATTTTTCAAAGTGTTGCACTTCTGTCCTCCATGTTTAAAAGGAACACTCAGACTAGGGTAGTAAGTGATCCTAAGGCCCTTTGTTGAATATTTACTACATACCAGCATGATATGTGTTCAACATTACAAGATCTCTTTCATCTTCATCTCCTTTTTTTTTCTTTTAAAGATTTTTTTAAATTTTTTAGTGTTATTTTTAAAAAGTATATATTTTTATTGATTTCAGAGGGAGGAAATGAGATGGACAGAGAGACACACATTGATGGGAGAGAAACATTAATTGGCTGCCTCCTGCATGCCCTTTACTGGGGATCTAACCCACAACCCAGGCATGTACCCTAACTGGGAATCAAACTGGCAATCTTTTGGTGCATGGGAAGCCGCCCAACCACTGAGTCACACCAGCCAGGGCTATCATCACCTCCTTTTTACAGATTAAGAAACTGAGTCTCCAGTTTTAAGTAACTCCATCAGTAACCTAGTTAGGAAGTAGCAGAATCCAGGTCTACCAGGAGAGCCAATAAATACACTCCATGCCTACACTTTACAGCTATACTAAAATCTTGGTGGCATGGCTATCCCTTTTTTCCCTTCTTCCTGACCTCTTTTCAGTAGCTTTTCTACAGTAAAGCCCTACTCATGTGGGATTTTTAAGCTTCTGATGTTAAGACTACCATTGCACATTATTCAGCAAACACTTTCTTCATATCCAGTTTGAAGTTATGGGTGTGTTGGAACCACTTGAAGAAGCAAACTGTCCTCAAAGGCATTGTAAACCCTCAGTCACATAGGTGGGCTGAGTATCATTGTTCTTGTTTACTCATTAAATGAGGTCAGCTCTCCTGGGCAAACAAGTGTCAATCCTAGCTCGTTTCCTATCTGTCTCTGACACTGAGCTAGAAGTAGCTTTAGAGTTGACCTTGTCTGTCTTCTTCATTTTCCACCAAAGGGGACTCTAGAGGTTAAGAGCAGTAATGCAGTGGAACAGCAGGAGCTACAGCCATAGTCATGTTCATAGCAGCAGAACTGAGTGCTCCCTATGAACCAGGTAGAGTGCTCTGCCCCCCATTTAAACTATTTCATTTAGTCTTCATAAACAGCTATGAAAAACAAACATGATTTTTATCTTCATTTTATAGGTGAAGAAACAGAGAGGTTAGGTAATTTGTTCAAGGTCAGTTAGCCAAGAAGTAATGGCCCTAACACATTTGCACAGTGTATTCATCCAAAAAATAAAACATCAACTCCATCTTAAAGGCATCGCCACATTGGAGTCCCTCATACTACCCCACATGAGTTTGGTGGGTGACGTTTTCTGAAATGTGCAAAACCATATAAGTGAGGCAGATATAAATCATAAAGCCTAAAAAGGCGAAGAACAACTGTGGACAGCCGTGGATGAGGTCATTTGATTTCCTGTGAAGAATTAAAACAAGGATCAGCAACCTATGGCCTGTGGGTCAAATCCAGTCCAGCATTTGTTTTTCCTAAATCAGGTTTTATTGAAACACAGTCAAAGCTCTTTTTGTATATATTGTCCGTGGCTGCTTTCATGTGACAATGGCACAGATGAATAGTTGCCAGAATGACTTAATGGCCTGCAAAAGCTAAAGTATTCACTATTTGTCTCTTGGCAGAACAAGTTCGCTGACCCCTGGCCTAGAACATCAGCAGTTCTAATGATGTTCTACATTCCTCCCAGATCACATGGCCACCTCCTGCTGCTCCAAGAGGTAACCGCTATTCTAAATTTATGGTGCACCATTATCTTGCTTAGTTTAAAAAGTTTCTTTTTTTTTCTCTTTTAAAATATGTTTTTACTGATTTTAGAGAGAGGGGGAAAGAGAGGGATAGAAACATCTATCAGTTGCCTCTTGCATGCCCCCTACTTGAGATCAAGCCCACAATCAGGGCATGTGCTCTGACGGGGAATTGAACTGACAACCTCTCTCAGTGTTGGGGACAACATTGGAGCCACACCGCCCAGGGCAGGAAACTTTTTATTGAGGTACACACATAGAGAAATGCACAAACCCCAAGTTTATTCCGCAGGTGCATGGTCATCTGCCATACAGTGGTTCTCGCACCGGATCTGGTTATCCGGTTAACTGGCAGAAAACGGAGTGAAAGGGTGCCTGACCCAGAGACCACAGCAAGAACAAAGGGGTGCCAACGAACTGCTGATCTAGCTGGGAGCATCCTAGAGGCTGGGCTTGGAGTGAACCAAGTGGTTTCCCAGAATGACCTTGGGTGGGAAAAGTCAGAGGTCAAGTGTAGGTTGTATGAACAAGAGAAGCAATGTGGGGAAATCCAATCTGCTTCACTTACAGTAGGCGGTTGGAAATGGAAGAAAATTCGCATGAGGGCTGGAACAAAGTGAGAAGCTGAGGGAGTGCCCGGGAGAGGCAGTGCTCATGGCAGCGACCACTGCTGAGCCCATTCTTAGGGAGAGTGGGTTCACTGGGCTGGTTTCAAAGCATCACTTTGTAGCTGGTGTAGCTTTGGATTTCTCACAACAAGAGCATGAATGTGTCTTAAAATAATGGGCACATACTACCAAAACAGGGTGGAACGACGTATTCAGACAGACAGCCTATTTTGTAATGCCTCCCTCTACTCACCCACCCAGGTCCCAGTTGCCACGAGGAATTTCATTATTATAGGCAGATGGCTCAAAAATAATCTTTCCTACACTTTTACCTCACACTTTTTATGACTTTGAGGACTCAAGATTTTACTTTTCCTATTAAAAAAACTAAACAACCTGGGATCTTTAAAAGTGAAATGCCAGTCTTTGTTTCAGATTATCTGAGAGTTGGGAAAATCCTGAATTGCTGTTTACTGTGACTACCAGAAAGATTACACGTATATTATGTACATGTCACTTTGGAATGTCCTTCTGTTGGGCATCAGGGTGAAAGGATTTCTGTGGTTTATATAAACCAGAAATGCTCTCTGCTCTTTTGAGAAGGGCTGAAGCTATCTCCATGCTTTCTCTGGTTCAAAGTCCCTTTTCTCAGTTACCTGGGCACTCTGGGAGAGAGTGTCCCAAATCCTAACACAGACCGCCTGGAGAAACCTGATTGCATTGAATTAAAATAAGTTTGCCACTAGCTCTGAATTAAATGTTAGAAGCATCAGAGCCCTGTGTTTGTTTGAATTCTGTCCTAAAGAAGAAGATGGTGGGAGGAGCTTCCGGGATGCGTTCCTTCCCTAAGGATCAGTAGATTTGCAAACACTGAGCTCAGGAAAATGTATCCTGTCATAGAAAAACATGAAAAAGTGCATGTATCTTCCCAGCATTTGGTGAATATTCCAGTCCCAAGTTCCCAAGCTGAGGTGTGAAAAAACAGAGAAGGTGGGAGAAAAAAAGTCGCTGCTGCCCTTTCAATGCACATCAGATTTAGAGGCTAATTTGGAAACTGCATTTGCCTTTATTCTTCTTGACTTAAGTTAATGGGATGAAAATAGCTTCAGAACACATCATTTCTTTTCCAATTTCACAAAGCCACAACCCTTTATTAAGGCGCCTGACCTTCCCCACTCTAGTGAGTGTGTTTTGTTTTCTTAATTTCACCAACCAGCAGATAACCAGTCCAATGTCACTCACCGAACCTGGCATAGGACAGTGAGCACCTAATTAGCCCCGTGTTAAATGTAAAGTAGACAAAACCATCACCGGGGGAAAATCGTTTTTCCAGAAATGTACACTCAATAGGATTCGTGATTTCCTATCTCGGATGCAATGTTTCAATATAGGGAGAAAGTCAAAGGATGCCTGTGGTGAGGGTTTTGTTTGTTTGCATAAGTTACCTTGAAGGATCATCAACAAAGATGATAAAACAAAAGAATATAGAATTTGGATTCTGACAGACCTAGGTTAAGTACTGTTCCCACCAGCCAGCAGTATAATCTCCCCCAAGTTACTGAACACACGGTTTCCCAAACCTGATTCATATACATCAGAATCGCCCAGGCTTTGGCCGAACAACCTGCTTTTTAAACAAGCACTTTAGATGACACTAATGCACAGCCAGGTTTGGGAGCTTCTCACGTGTATTCTCTACTCCTCAGTGTCCTCATCTACAAGATGTGCTTCCATACCTACCCCACATGAGAGTCCTCAAGGAGATAAAGGACACACGGCATCTTTGTCATTGTCCTGCACCCAGTACAGACTAGATATTCTCCTTTGGACTAAATACTTTGAGATGATTTCATGCAGATTTCAGCTCACTTTTAATTCATCATAACTGCCATGGGTTTATCATTTCATTACCGCACAAGACAGTGACAGCAGTCTTGCTGCTAAAGGAAACCAACAAGTCACAAATGAAGCATCTCCCAGCTGAGGGGCATGAGGAGAAAGTCTGAGAAACATTTTCCTTCTTTTAAACCAAAGATTGAGCTCTGCAAAATCAGTTCAACAAAATGGATTTGAAAGGATTACAGGTTCTTCCCCACTTTCTTTCCATCTGGAAGCAAATGAAGATGTGAGAAGCACTGTACAGCAGGTGACCATGCTGATTTTCTGGGTCCCTTCCTCGAGGTATTGATCATCTCTGCTCACAGCAATTCCCTCCCATTCAACCGGTCAGTTCCTGCAATGGTTGACACCTTTTAATAGCTTCTTTCTGTTCCCTCAAAAAGCATTTCCTGTGTGGACTGGCTCTTGCTCCAGCCCCACCCACTGTGGAAACCACAGCGTTAAAAACAACCAAGCTCCCACCAGGACGATTATTTCAGGATAGATGGCGTGATGGTGTCTGCATAGCATTTTTTACTTCTCAGTCTCTTTCATAGCCTCCTCATATCAGCTTGCCCAACACTGGAGGTAGCTAAAGCAGGTATCATTGCTGCCTTTTTAAAGATGATAAGAGCGAGGAATCGGAGAGAGCAAGGTCACAGAGCTGGTTGAGTGACCAAGATGGAGTCAGAAGCACCAGATTCTTAGGTTGTATTGTTCAGGACTCCAACGCACATGGCCTTGAGGGTGTTGGCTCTTAGAACCAGGAAGTCTAATGAACAGGTCAGTGTTTTAGGCACAGATGGTTGCAGAATACAAATGATACCATCAAGCATAAGTGGCGCCGAGTCCCTCTGACTCTCTCTGCATATATCTTTGTCTCCGTGTATGTTTGTATGTGTCTGTGTGTGCTTTGCTTCCTGGCTGTGCCTGTGTGTCTGTACCTGTGTGTAAAGTAACTGCCCTTTCTCTGGTTTTGTCGCCATCTTCCTTTGGTCTCTTTCTGCCTTTTTCTGTCTATCAGTCTCTCCCTGCCCATCTCTCCAACTCCCTTTCTCCAGATGTTTCTTTCATCTGGCTCCTCTCTCTCTCTCTCTCTCTCTCTCTCTCTCTCTCTCTCTCTCTCTCTCTCTCTCTCTCTGTCTCTCTCTCTCTCAGTTATTAGCTATTTTCTTCTTTTTGAATTTCAGTCTTAGGTTTCTTCAATAGGGTGTTAAGATGGTCCCTTGTAGTTTCTGTAAGCTTCCATGCTTACAGACACATGGGGTACAATGGAAATCTCCTCTTTCTCTTTCTTCCCTTCTCCCCGCCCCTTCTCTTCCGTTTTCCCCTCACCCCTCCCTCACTCTTGCTCTAGCTCCTACTGTCATCAGAACAAACCCCTAATGCTGCCTCTGATTGACCTTGCTTAGTCGTGCTCCTCACACAGACAACACTGGTGCCCTGGACAATCTGACAATCAATGCCAGCCCTTTGGATTCAGTCCCATCAGATGCACTTGGAGGGAGGAATAACAGTTTTGTCACTGAAAAGCAGGAGGCTCTCACCAAAAAAAAAAAAAAAAGAGAGAGAGAAATCTGCTGAATTGGCAAAATCAGTACACATTCAGACAGCCTTCATTTTAGTACACCACGTAGTGCGTCCCATGTATGGTGTCTTTAAGGATTCTTAGTCCTTTGAAGTTAGGTCAAAGACAGAATTCCATATTGTTACCTGAAATAGTGCCATGTGATAAGAGTCATGGAGGGCAAAAGCATTTGAACAGGCTGATGACCTGCTTCTTACAGATAAACCTCACCCATCATGGACTTTTATGAGAAGATATGTTTACCTGTGCTAAAAGAAGATGATAGAAGGAAGGAATGCTTAAGCAAATCACATCATCTGAGCCTCAGTTTCCCCATTGTCACATGGGGTAATATAAGTCATAGGTACTTTTGCAGACCACAGAATCCACTCTGGTTAGTTAAACAAGAAAGTGATTTATTGCAAACTTACATAATTTCTGGGAACCATCCTGGGCTGCTGTTTAACCAGGACCCAGTGCAGTTAGCAGAAATGTCCAGTCATCCTATGGGCCGCTCTGGGGAAGCTCTATTGTAGATTTCACCCGCAGCTTGAACTGAAGATGATGGAGTCAGAGAACAGCAGTCTTAGGTTGTTGCCCCGCAAGAGCCTCCACCATTGTGTTTGCAAGAAGATCCCATCTCAGTGTGCAGAGCCCCCACCTCTTGTTGCTCATTTCCCACAGACAGATACAGAAACCACACACAAGCCTGCTCCTGGGGGGAGGGGAAGGCCTGCCCATGCGCTTTATCTATGGCCTGGGTCCTGTGGGCCCTTGTTAGACACCCAAGTGTTAGGTCAACAAGCCTGGGCCTTGCATTCAGGCCAATCTGGGCTCAAAGAGGTGTGATTTTTACTTTAACATCTTTAAATTCTCCATTTTAGCCCCCTGTTAAATAGGAATCCCTGCAAAGAGAGATCAAGCATGCAGGGCACCTGACCCATAGCACACTCTCAGCACAAGGTAGCTATTCGTGTTTTCTCTACGAGACTCAAAAATGTGTGACAATATATCACAGACACACCTTTTCCTTCTCTCTTATGATCATCTCCATGGCCCATCTTTTTACACACAACTGCACTGAATATACGTGTCTGCGAGTGTTTGCTGCTAAAGCCTCCTCCAGTGAAAAGTTCGTCCTTGGCAGCCTTTATTTTCAACTTCTAATGACCCCACCTGAGACCTTCCTCTGCAGCGCATGCCTCCTCCCCCGCACAGGCCGGGTCCTCCCACAGAGGCAGCTCTGCCGCTCGCCTGGACCAGGAGTCAGAAGGCACTCCAGGACACATTGCTTAGCTCTCTGCTTCCTGGACACCAGGCCCATCTCCATGGCATCACTCAGCTGAAAATAGACAAGAGGTTTATTTCAGATCCATAGAGGGGAAAAAAGCAGATAGATGGGGAGATGATTAAAACGAGAGACTGACAAATCTTCCTGCACATTCCAGAACCAACCTCCTCCTCTAAAAGCTTTCTGGCCACTTCAGCCCTAATGTTGTCCCCATTCCTCCTGACCCATAGTACTCAACTGCTACACCTCAGACCCTGAACCAGAAATTTAATTTAATTTTGCTGTTTTCTGTCAATTGTGGGTTGTTGTTTTGGGGATTTTTTTTTTTTTGTATCCTTCATAAACTATAAAGTTCTACAGGGGAGGAGTCAAGATCTATTATTTTCCTTTTTCATGTTTTTCTTTTTTAATATATATATATATATATATATATATATATATATATATATATATATTTGACTTTAGATCAAAAGGAAGAGAGAGAGAAAGAGAGAGAGAGAGCAAGAGAGAGGGAGAGCAAGAGAGAAACATCAATGATGAGAGGGAATCATTGATTCGCTATCTCCTGCATGCCCTACACTGGGGACTGAGCAACCCAGGCATGTGCCCCAAACAGGAATTGAACTGTGACCTCCTGGTTCATAGGTCAATGCTCAACCACTGAGCCATGCCGGCCGGGCTATTCTTTTTCTATACTCCCCTCGCCACCCCACACCCAATTCCTAAATCAGGAGTATGGCTTTGAAATAATCAGACTTGTCTCAACTGCTTACTAGCTATGTGGCAAGTCTCTTAATTTCCCTAAGTTTTAATATTTTGGGGGTGGGAACTGTTTAAATAAGATTATTGTAAATCATGCAACATAATACTTGCCACAATAAGAGAGAGCTCTCACCTGAAAATGTGGGTCCTGAACTCGTGCTGTCTAGGGTTTTATGTTGGCTCCAGCACTTATTGGCAGTTTTATGTAACTTCATTGTGTATCATTTCTATATCTTTAAAAAGGAGTCCAATGATAGTCCTGAGTAGTGTTGTTGGGAGAGTTGAGTGAGACAAGCCATAAAAAGTGCTTAGTAAAATATCTGGCTTACATAAACTTCAGCAAAATTCTCTATCGCCTTCTCCAGAGAGGCTAAATTCAGACCAGCTGAAAGAATACACACCATCTGAATCTGCTCAGTCTTTCAGAAACATTGTTTGATTCTCTTTTTAACTCACTTAACTAAATATTTCCTTGTTACCCACTCTTGTATTTTTATCACCATACCCCTCCTTCATCCTTAGACTATCTCTTGCCCTTGATTGTTACAAAACAAATGGTGTAGGTGCCTTCTGATAAATTAGTGGATAAGGAACATCATCGCTTTTAAATATAGCAAGTGAGTACTTTGTTCTACGAAGATGCCATACTTTCCTCTCCATAAGCCAATAGACAAAGAGCAGAGGTCTGTTCAGGCCACTTGGTGCCCCCTGCTGGCTGCAGGAGATTTGGGCCCTCCTTTGGCTCTTGGATGAAAGGAAAGGGTCAATGCAAATGTAAGAGCTCTCCCAGCTTCCCACACTACAAGTTCAGCTACTGTTCTGGAGGATGTTCTCTTCTAAACTTGACTCTGGCAGCTGAATGCCACACGAAGCTCCAACCCACAGTCATCACCCCCTTCTCAGGATGCTTATTATGCTCCTGGTCTAATTTGGAATTGCTTACGTCTTGTTTATTATGTGCTAGCTTTGTGTTCTTCTGTTTAGTTTCCTCAGCCACCCCTGCAATCATTAGCTTTGTCTCTATTAAATTTTCCACTTACAACTTATACTTAGATAAACATAGTCCTAGGAGAGGACCTTAAACTTCCCCTTCTCTTCCATCCTGTGTCTGTGATTACAAAAGAAAAAGCAGGGGGACGATTGAAAATGAGGGCCGTGAAAGCAGAGATGTTCTAAAAGAATGGTTAATGAAGGAAAATGTGTAATAAGTGTCTGGTCTGCGCCCTGAAGCCCTCACAATTAGCTGAGAAAGACAGACATGAACACACTCCACTATGGCATGAGAAGACACACCCTTGCCTTGGCTCTCAGGGGAAGGAGCCTCTATATTCATGGCTCAGACAAGAGTCAGAGATAGATTTGTGAACGTATCTTCTCATTGGGATCAGCTGTATTTCCACTTTTTCTCCCTTCATGAGAATCCAGTCTCTTTCAGTTGGTGACCATTCATGTCTTTGGAGGACTTACAAAAATTAGAAGCCATCTCACTCATCTGAAGCCCTGTCCTCCTTTGAAAAACTCTCAACTATTGATGATATCTTTTATTTCTCCATCCCACTCATTAGTGGTTGGGTTCTCTCATTTTGGTGTCTTCCTTCCTAATGCTTTCAACTCAACAGGTGATGATAGCATGTTATGGGGCTGGATTGTGCTTTGGCAGGGACAGGAGTTTTTCACTGCTCTTTGAGGTTGGTGGGAAGAAAAGGCAAGCCCAACATCACAGAGTGGTTTTTTTCACTGATTTTGAAGAGATATCCACTTTTTCTGGTCACTGATTCTTAGAAGAACCAGAGAGAGCTGGACAGGATCTCTCAACTAATGAGCCGTCGGATGGCACTGAAATAAGACAACATTAGTAGCCTGAAAGCCAGTGTCCAGGACAACCCCCTAACCAGTGAGCAGTGCACCGATTCACCGGAATTGAGCTGCAGTAGAAGACAGTGAGGCACACACTGGGGGGTCCTTATATTTTGAATGCTGGTTATAAAAAGTGAAGCTGAATTAAATGAGTGACTGCACCTGCAGCAGCAAAAAAGAAAAAATGAATCCTAGGAGAAAGTGAGACAGACTCAAACTTCTAATTTGGAAATGAGCCAAATTATAGTCTGAATTTGGTGCTTGTCTTCTGATCTACCAAGTGGCAGGTGGGCCAACAGATTCTAGACAGCTATTTCCTCCTCTCCTTTTTTAAATACATATATATACATGATTTCAAAGAATAAGGAAGAGGGAGAGAGAGATAGAAACTCAATGATGAGAGAGAATTATTGATTGGCTGCCTCCTGCACACCCCCTACTGGGGACTGAGTCCAAAACCCAGGCATGTGCCTTTGATTGGAATTGAATCTGGGACCCCTCAGTCCGAAGACTGATGCTCTATCCACTGAGCCAACCAGCTAGGGCCCTCCTCTCCTTTTGAGTACAAGAAAGGGAAGCATACTTGGTAGACTGGAGTAATATAAAATCTGGAAGTAGCTCTTGAGATCATTGCTACCTGCACATGTTTTAAGTGAGGACATCAAACCCCAGATAGTGTTCATGACATGCCCAGGGCCACCCACCTATCACTGGCAGACTGAGATTTGAACTCAGGACCTTTGACTTCTTACCCACTACTCTTTGAAATCTACAGGATTCCTATCTTTGGGGCAATACTTGTTGTTGGTCATCATAATTAGAGGAATCTTAAATATTGCCATTAAAAAACACCTACCAGTTTTGTCTTATGAGTACACAGTATTATAGGAGTTGTCCAATATCTAGACATGTATTCACCCAGCAACACAGTTTGAGTCGAGGTTCCACTGTCTCTAGCTGCAGTTAAAGTGCATTATGCCTGATCATGTTAAAGTCAGAGAAGGAAGCAAATAGGACATTGACTGTCCATGGTAGAAATTGGTACAGGAACCTCACACCTCGACTGGGGACAGGGATCTCAAGTCAGCTTCTAAAGCAAACACCACAGATAGTCAGAAATCACCCATCAACACCCCTCCAAAGGCACGAGTGGAGATCATAATACGAGCTCTCAGCGTATCCAACACAGACTGCATTTGCTCCGATTTGGGAACAGATTGCTCTTTCTTCAACTGAGCACCAGATGAAGTGGTGAGCTGGCTTGCATCCAGGGGCAATGTTGTATGAAAAATATGTATCTTTAAACACTAAACACTCAGCGGAGTGAGAGGCTCACTCCCTGGGAATCGGGAGAGAACTCGCTACCCAGGGAGAAGAGCATATTGGTAGCTCCGTGTCAGGATGCCTCGGGCCATATGGTTCAGTGGAGTGACTGGCGAGTCACCTGCATTATTTATTCTCTGCCCTTCCTCTTTGCTACTCCTTGTTTTTGCTGAGCCCCTGGAGTCAAATTTGCCAAATGTAATGTATATTAGGATTTCACCGAACTTCCCTGAAATTTAGCAGTTTGGTTGCATAACTCACTGGCCCAGAATAATGAAGCTACATGTATACACATATGGACTTATTTTTGCGGATTTCTCTGCCAAAGAGCCTCTGTGCTTCCATCTCAGCTGCAGTTATCGCTGCAGCAATTGTCTGGTGACAATTTTTTTAAAGGTGGTGTAATTGGGAGTTAAGAGAACTAGGTTCTAATCCTGCTTTTACAATGAACTAGCTGGGAAACCTTGTACAGTTTGTCTAACCTCTGAATCTCACATTCTTCATCTTCAAAGAGAGGGCTCAGAAAAGATATCCACGGTGACTTTTAGTTCTAAATTTATGTTAGGATACTGCAAGTACTGAGACTTCAACCAGAAATAGAGTAATTTAATACCTCCCCTTCCTGTTCCCTCTTTTCTCTGTCCTTCTCTCCCTCCTTTCCTAGTGCCTTTCTGATGCCCCTCTCCTTCTGATCCCTCTCTTCCTCTTGTCACTTACCCCCTCCCTCCTTTCCTTCCTTTGTTTCTTCTTCCCTCCCTCCCTCCCTTCTTTCCACCTTCCCTTCCTTTCTTCTTCCTAACCATAATTAGGTGCCTATTGTGTGCTAAAGTATATGTAGGCCCTACGGTTACAAACACAACCTTGAGATTAGAACATACTGTCTCTTGCACATTGAAATAGCTCTTCGCTTATCATAAATGAAACTGAGCAAGTCCAGTCTAATACTATTATCATAGAATAATTCAGTGTGAAGTGGTTTGGGGAAAGCACATCTTTTATCCAATTTGGATAAGCAAAGATGCCTTTTAGATTGCAGCAGGAAGTCACACACATTTTTCCTGAATTATGTTTTCTAAAGCTGCTCTATTTATTGGTAAAGAAACAGAAAGACTAGCCCTAGCAGGTTTGGCTCAGTGGATAGAGGGTCAGCTTGCAAGCCAAAGAAACAGAAAGGACTAAAGCATAATAGTCAGGGCTGTCTGGAATCTTCTTCCATTATATTCCATTCACCCCCAGTGCCAGAGCAGAGACCAGGTGTGGAATTAGACAGACCTCGTTCACACAGGAGCACTACCACTTCCTGGCTGAGACGCCCTGAATGCACACCTTCACCTCTCAGAGTCACTGAGTCTGCTTCTATATAACGTGAGAACGCCTACCCTGCAGAGCTGTGGTGAGGAATGATGCTGTGCGGGCAAAGAGCCTAGGAGGGTGCTGCACCACAACAGGTACCAAACAGAAGGTAACTAAGCATAATTATGGGCACAATTCCAGGGAGAGGAACTCACACTCACATCGCACCTGCCATGTGTCAAGAATTGTATCCTAAGGCGGGGCCAGGCTGCCATGACACATTGATCGCAAAGTGTATAATGGCCCAAACAAAGCAGAAGTTCATATCACTCATCTAACAGCACAGGTGGGTTCATGGTCGGCAGTTGGCTTTCCTCCGCGTGGCACCTCGGAGACCCAGTCTCCTTTCATCTTGTGCTCAGCGTCACCCTCATCATCTCGTCTGGCAGAGACAGGAAGAAGAAGGCATCCCTGCTTCCTGAAAGCCTTGGCCCAAAAGTGATAGATATTACTTCCGTTCTCAGTCCATTATTGAGACGTGCTCACCAGGCCACCGCTGGCTGGAAGCAGGAGCTAGAAGATGGCCCTGCTGCAAAGCCACTACCCAGATGTGACTGCATCCCAGAGAAGGACAACCAAAGGCTGGGGGACAGCTGACTCTGTTACGGTGACTTTGACTGTTAAGCCACTTAAGTCTATGACGTAGGTATGATCATCCCCATCTTATTGATAAGGAAATTGCAGGCCAGTTATTGAGTAACCTTCCAGGTCAGCGGGACCCGAGTCCAGCAGTCAGACTCTGAGGCCGGCATTCCCAGTCTCACCTAACCTCAGTCCTGAGACAGGGAGCACACTCTGGAATGGTGGGTTGGATTATACCCATACAGCATGTCCCAAAGGGTTTTAATTAACATGCAAAATGAGCATTTATAGCCTTTCTTTATAATTCATAACATCTGGCAACTCTGGGTCCTTATTCTAGCAAGGCAACAACTGCCTGAAGATTACCCCACCTCCAATGCCTTAGATGGGTCATGTGCTATCTGGTTCACTCACCACTACCCCCGCCCTCCCCAGTTTATCCCCATCCAACTTTACCCATAGGCATGACAGCTCTGCTATAAGCAATATCTTCATAATTTAATTTCTTGATATGGAGAGTCAACATTTTCCTCTAAAAAACTTGTAATAGGCATGTGGAGATCAAAGAAATTTTATACACACACACACACACACATATATGTATATATTATCAGAGACTATTTAATACTTTTTGTGCTTCTTTAAATTTTGTGCTTCACATCACTATGTCTCACCTCAGATTTATTACTCTGTCTTGATTCACAAACTCACCTAAACAAATTTCCCTGCACACCCCACCCTTTAACCACCCCATGGGTCCAAAGACCTCTCCTCCTCTCCAAAACCGGTTTTATGTCTCTTTTCCTAGTTCCCTCCCTCTCTGCGCTTATCTGCACTCCTCATTCCACTCCCAACAATAGCTTGGTTTCTATCAGTTTCATCCATCTAATCAATACAGCAGCTATTTGTCAACAGAGCCCAGAGAGTTTTGACTTCATGTTCTCAAGATTAGAGTTCAGTAAAGACTCAGAAAAGCAGAGGACAAAGGACTGAAGGGGAGGATGCACACTGATTGTGGAGCGAGAGCACAGGATGAGCCAGGAACCCACCCCTCTGGGGAGTTGTCCCCTGACCCTGAAAATCAACTCCAGCTTTGCAGTCTGCAAAATGGCGCCTCAGAGGGTGGGGAGTGACCAGCCAGGCCAATCTCACCACATTTAATGAAATGCACTTTTAATTCAGAGGCATAACTGACTCATCTACCAGGTTTGGCTTTAACAATACAGTGACTTGCAACATGGAAGGTGCTCATTGGATTCTCAATTTCTAAATGTATTTATTATCTGGGTTCCCCAAGGGCGTGATTTTTTAAACAGTTGCCTCACTATGTGCACTTTCTATTATCAATCTTCATTTAACTTTCTAATTGGTCATTCTTCTGCCCTTACTACTGCCCTAATCCTTCTTGAGCGCACCAGGAAACCCTTCTAAGCAAAAGATCAAGAAAACCTGTTCCCATTGGTCCATACAATGTGTTCCCAAATGAGTCCCAGGGAACACTATTCAACAGGAAGCTCCTAAAAGGAAAGTTTTATGCTCCTGTAAGTTTTGCTAGAACTACCTACTATATTGTTCTTTAGCATATTCCTGACAGAAGGTAAAATAATGCCTCAGTTAACAAAACAAACACCATTGAAATGTAACTCTGTATTCCCCATACTTATTCTACTATAGAATCCCACCCCACACACCCCACCCCTCCTTTATCATGAAACAGGAGTCTACTGGAATGAGTGTTCCTTGATAGATATTTTAGGAAATGTTTTTCCAGCACCAAGATGCGTGATATTAGATGGAAATGTTTATTTCCTTTTTGTTGCCTTTTTCAACCCTACAAGTGTGCTAGAATGAATTTTTGGTTACAATTCTTCATCACTTTCTACATTCATAACTTTTCAGTTCTTCTCATAAAAGATGACTGAGGTCTTAACCATGTGGTTTGCTGTGATCAATGGTATATAATAAATAAAACATGAGCAATGGCTGAGAATGGCTAACATAGTTTAGCTTATCCTCCTGCATTTCTGCAGCGATCGTGAGAAGAACATGCTCCAGCTAACCGACTGGTCCCAGAAAGAGGATGAGAGACACAGGGAATAGAGTAGCCCCAGCCAACCCACAGACATGCAGCCTGAAGCAGGACTTCCCCTGCTGACGAGTAAAGCATGATCCAGAAATCAATGCCAGCTGTGTATGACTCTGAGCTTTCCAGAGTGTTTGTATGCAGCCATAGTTAGTTAATAAAACATGAAAATGTTGAGCTACCAAAAGAGAAAAAAAAAATAAAAAGGACTCTCCGCCTTCAGAGACCTCATAGTAAGAGAAAATAGAAATAAACAAGTAATAATTCAAGACAAAATAAAATGAGGATGCCAAGAGATATTCCAATAATACTCGTGGGAAATAGAAGTAAAACCAATGCTATTCATAAGAAGAAGGTAGAATTTAGATTTCTTAAAGGATTGAAAGGATTATATTGGAAGAAGAAATTAAGAGGAAAGACAATCCAGGAGAGTGGAACAGCATCCATGAAGAGAAGTATTAACATCTTCCCTCCCAGGGGATGGTAAGGTTCTTTCATGTATATTACTGGTATACCTTGTTAGCAACAGAGAAAACTGGACAGCTACTCAAGGTCACATATGGCAGAACTGGGTTCTAGGACCTAGGTCTCCAGACTCTAATTTTAGACCCCTGTTCTATAGGTGTTTACGGTACATACACTGGAGTAGAATGGAGAAGCAAAACTAGGAAATTAGCTTGCTGTTGTGCCTGGGAGTAGCCACAAGGGTCCGGGAGTAGGCAAATGAAATGTATATACTAGTGATCATCATCATAATAACCTACCATGTACTAGATACTGTTATAAGTGCTTTGTATGTGTTATGTTCTTCATAATAATAACCCTCTGAGGAATGTACTATTAGTAGGCCCATTAAACAAAATAAATAACTAAGGAACAGAGAGGTTATACCACTTTCCCATGGTCACACTGTAGGTGGGGAAGTTAGAACACAAAACCATCCTTGACTATGTCAGGAACCTGAACTCTTACTACTGTGTTCAAGAAAAAAAAAATAGAATCCTCTCTGGGGCTTTTTAAAAATATCAATGCCCAGGTCCCGCCCACACTAATGAAATCAGAACCTCAGCTCTGAACCATCTTAAAAGCTTTCCACAGCCAGTATTAAGAGCCACGGTGGGAGCAAGGCCAAAGTCAGAGGCAGGTGGGTCAGCTGGATTCAGAGCGTTTCCAAGGAGCAAGAAAATCAAACAACAAATCAATCAGACAGAAGCCAAATAGGGTAAGACTGACCTAAGAGTTATAAATCAATTGGGAAAACCTTGGAGTTAACTTACTGATAAAGGCAATATTCTTAATGGAGAAAAGTTTTCAGAATAACCCACTAGGGCACACTGACCATACAACGAGCAATCTAAAGTACCAATAAAACTAGATGGCATTTAGGCTCTTGAGATTACTAGTAAGAAGGGGAAAGAGCTGGTGACAAATGCTGCCATCTTTCCTGGTCTGGTTCTAAAATTTTGAAATGGTCCCGGTTAGATTTTGGCATCCTCTCATCTTATTTTCTAAATTGTCCTGTATGCCTTTCCCGGTGCCTAAAACCTACACAGTTCCCTCAGCTCCCCACGGCAAAGGACACACTCCAGTCCCCAAGGCAACTTGATCTATAATGGGTCTATCCAACATGACATAGCTCCCTGAGCAACCATTGCTCTCACATAAAACTCTTCACTGTAGCTGACATAGGCTCAGAATCCTTCTCAGCTTAAGGCAGGCCTTGAGAGGAAGCCAGCATTGACACTTCCAGGGAGGGAAGGGGGGGACAGATCAGGTAGCCATCCCTGTTCTGAGAGCTACACACGGTGATGATGAGGCAGGAGAACGGCGTCAGCACCTGCAGAGGCTGAGTCGGGGCAAGAAAGTCCAGCTGCTGGAGGCACATGCTTCTCCTGCCTCCTCCTGCTCCCAGCTCTTCCTCTGTCCATGACAAGGGATGTTCCTTTCAGTTTCATTTGCCAAATCAGACCTCATATTTGCATGTTTCTTTGTTCACTGCATTTTCATAAAGACCTCCTGGTAGTAGGTTCAGCCACACATGGTAGAAGATAAACTCCCTCCTGGGGGTGCTGTGCTTTGTAGTTCACATCCAAGGGCAGGGTCCCTTTGCTCCTGTTCTCAGCACCCTATGAGGAATGCAAGGCCACTGGTATTCCCCCTATTTGCCAGGTGATAAAATTGAAGCTAGAAAGAGAAAGCCTGTTAGAATCTTAAAATATTAATTGGAAGGGAAATTGTCTCGGCTCACGACATAGTTTATATCAGGACTGGCTTCATGTATTCAGCCAAGAATCATTTTCTGAATACTGACCATGTGCTAGCACCTAGAAACACACAAATAAATTGTGGTTGGTATCCTGAAAACTCTAGAATCTGGAACAGAAATCGACTAACTATAGACTGTGGGCCAGATTTGTCCCAATGCCTGTTTTGCTAAATCAACTTTTATTGAAATACACCCATGCCCATTTGTTTTCATATATGTAGCACCTGTGGCCACTTTCACGCTTTGGCAGCACAGTTGAGCAGTAGTTTTTACTGGAACTGTGTGGCCCACAAAGTCGAAAATATTAACTCTCTGAGTCTTTACAGAAGGCTTGTGCTGACCCCCAATCTAGTAGAAGAAGACTAAGGTGAAATCAAGTGTTTCAGGCATTATTATAGAAGTCTGTGTCGGGTATATAGTGGGGGCTCAAATTAAGCAAGGGAAGGCTTCATGGAAAAGGTGAGGTTTGGAAAGATATCCAAGGGAAAAGTCAAGAAACAGGAATGCAGACAGAGGTAACAGTGTGAGCAAAGTAAGAGAGATAGGAAACAGCAAGGCTCACAAGGGAACTGTGGTAGCTCAGCACAGCTGGCCTCTATGGTGGGGGTGATGGGAGAGAAGGAAGAGTCAGCAGAGAGCAGTGGGTGGTCAGGGACCACCTGAGGAGGGCTTCATCCACAAACCTAAAGCCATGGACTGTGCCCAGATACCTGTGAGATTTTGTGTGATAGATAAAGGCTATTCTAAAAATGAAACCCTATATTTCTCTTCCAGGCTGGGTAACTCCCCAGGACCATTTAGGGTTCAGTAACCATGATGCCAGTAGAGCATAAGTTGAGGTATAGTTTCAGTGGAATACATTGCATTTTTTGTTAAATGGATTTCAAGTTGTTTCCTTCTCTTAGTTCATGGCAACTAAGGATAACAGCTAAGAGGGAGAGTTCTAGGGTTCCATGGGAGCCTGTGATCAGGAGAGCTGGTTTACTCTGGGGGCATGGAGAAGGTTGTCCCAAGGGAGTGGAATTGAAGGCAAGATCCGAGAGCTGAGTACACATTAGCCATGGAAAGACTCAAAGAGTCACATGAGAACTTTGTCTTAACATTTCAAAATCTGCAAAATTTAGTCATTTGAAAATGGTACTCCTCTTCTTGGCAGAATTTCTGGATTAAAATATCATTGGCCCACCTGGGAAATGGAGATAATGATATCCTCACATCACAGGGTTGTTCTGAGGACAAAATAAAGTAATACAAAGGGTGCTTAGCATAGGTATAGCAGAGAGTAAGCATGCAATGAATGCTAGCTGTCTCAGTATCTGTTTTGTTGTTGTTCTCTAAGCATGGTGAGCCTGTCTTGCTTGTTTATATAAACTTTCACAGTGTCTAGATATAGAAGAATGTTGGTCCATATATTATTGTGGAATATCAATTAATACAGGTTTGTTGTTGTTGTTATTTTTGGTGAATCAGTGAATCTCAGACTCAGAAGCAATGGAGCTTCACCTCACTAAGTGTGGGAATCCCTGTTTATGAATCCCAACAGATGGTCTTCCAATATCCACATGGATGAGGCCAAAGATCACTTGCTCCCCAACTGGGCAGCTCTGATTGCAGGAAAATTCTTCTCCATATGGAGCTCAAATTAACTTTCCCGAACCAGCCACCCATTGGTCTTATTCTGTCCTCTGGATCATGTAGAACATGGATTCTGCTCCTTCCACAGGACAACCCTTCAAATCTCCTCATAGCAGTTTTCCCACACAGAGCCCAGACCATGGATGGGATCCCTCTCTGCTACTGCACTGTCTTCTCTCTCTGATCTTCCGTGATTTTAAAACATAGAGGTCCCACCCTGGCCAGTTTTCTCAGTGGTTAGAGTGTCAGCCCATGGACAGAGGGTTCTCAGGTTTGATTCCCAGCCAAGGGCATGTACCTCGGTTGTAGGTTCATCCCTAGCCCACGTGAGGGAGCCACTCAATCGATACGTCTCAGAATGATGTTTTTCTCTCTCTACCCCTCCTCTATCTCCCCTCCACTCTCTCTAAAAGATCAATGGGGGGAAAAATCCTTGGTTGAGGATTTTAAAAAACTAAACACAGAGGTCCTTTACCACAAAGCTCACATCTTATTCATCTCTGTATCCAAGCATCTAGCACCATGTTTCTCACTTAGTAGGCACTTAGCAAATGTTTGTTGTTAAAGGAAAACATGCCTATTTCAAAGCTTATTACTCTTTTAAAAGCAAAATGAGACTGTATAATATTTCATCCAATTTTGTTCCAAACTCTAGTGTGCATCAGAAAACATCATGGGGAATTTAGTGGAGATACAGATTTCTAGACTACACCTTCATACCTCTGAGTCCGTCAATCTTGAGTTTTCCTGGGCATTTGCAGGAATATAGCTGAATCCAGTAGTCTACTGACCACACTTGGAGAAACACTTCTTGAAACATTCCGAAAAGCAAACCAAACAACTTTCATTAAACTTGGTATTTGGAAGTAGCAGACACATTTCAGTTACATGTACTTGGGACAACTTCACATTTGCTCTCTTATTATTTTTTCCTTGAAGCATTTTTTTTCTGGGTCACCCAGCCATAGCTACCCTCCCATGCTGAGAGTTAAGTATGCTCCATCTATTACATTCTTTTCAGACCTCCTAAGGAGATAATTAGGCATTGCAATTGATTGCAATTTATTAATCAGAGCAGGATTTTATAGAGTTTGGGGGTAGGGGAGAAGCACAGTGCTGAAGTCTACTCTAAATGCTAGGCAAGTGCAGAGTGACAGGGGAATAAGGCAAAAATAAGCATCAAATCACAGGATGTTTTTAAGCTGATTTCCTATTTTATACTGTGGTATCCGGATCTATAAAAAGAAAATATTAAAATCTGGTTGGTCTAGCAGCATAGCCAGGTGTGAGGTCTATTCCATAAGTATTTATTGAGTGCCTACCACATAGCAATACTGTCCTTGATGCTAAGGATACATTGGAGAACAAGACCAAATCCTTGCCTCAGAGAGAGATAAAAACATGTAAATACATACATGTATATTTATACTAGACAGCAAGTAAGTAGAACTGAATAATGGGATAGAGAGGGAAGGAGGGAAGGTTGTAGGTAAGGTCTCCTATTCCATAGGAAGGTCAGGGGAGGAATTTCCAAGAAGGCAGCATTTAAGAAGAAATCTAAATGATCCACATGAAGATCTGTGGGAGAATGCTTCAATGGAAAGGCCAAGGTGGGCATCAGGATGAGGAGTGGGCTCTCCTGTTGGAGGAATAGCAGAAAGGCCTGTATGACTATAGCTGAGTGAATGAATGAGGAGAGTGGTAGATGCAAATAGGATGGCACAGATGGATGCATGGTGGAAAGTAGTCTATAATGGGATGGTATTACTCTTACAGAACTATAAGCCACCAAGGACCTGAGCTATCACCTAGTCCGGTCCATTCATTCAATAGGTGGAGAAACACAAACCTAGAGAGGCTAACAGATCTCTCCTAAGTACGAGATTGGTGCCCAGATCTTAATGTTGTGTCATGGAGCTTTTGATTCATCTTTCCTGTTTTTCTTCTTACTGGTACTTTTCCTCCATTTTCCTTGCCTTTTTTTTCTTTCCCATTCTACTACTTCTTCCTTAAAGTTCCCTTTTTCTCTTCCTTTTTTTCCCCCCTAGCCTCTCCTGTTTTCTCCATTCTGCTGCCTCTCTCTTCCTATTCATGATCTCAGTGTTTTCTAACTCCGTGACTTGTGGTCAGTGTTAGGTCAAGGCAATAAGATTTATTCCTACATGAAAATAGTTCTGACCAGGAGGCCTTTTCTACTCAACAGCATCAGGTGATTTCAAATCTTGATATCTGAGAATCTCAAAATATCATTCCCCTAATTTCTCTCTACTCTTTTTAGAAGCATCTTGTTAATTTGGCTAAAAAATCCCTTTTCCTAGTGTCTGATACACAAGCCACCTTCATGATCACAGGGGTTGTATATCTGTTCCCCAATGTGGAATATTTGGTATAGAAGGTGCAAATCAAGACCTGAGAATAGCAAAATCCAAATAGAGCATCTAATTCAATGGGGTAGGCATTAAGTACAAATCACTGGTATTAGATATGGGAGGGAGATAAAGATGTTAGACAAACCATAGGAAATTCCGCCTCTTTGAAAGAGGTCTGTTTGTCCTTGTCTAGCCATTTCTGAAAGCAGTTGTCTTACTTCAGCCCAGATTTCCTATGATAGATACTAGGGTGATGCTCTGAGCAATATTAGTGACCCAAACAGATGTCTGATTTCTAAAGTGTGAGTGTAGAAGCGATGCTTTGTGAGTTCATCACATCCTCTTCCCAGCACACATCCCCAAGTGAGTCCTAATAAAAATCCTGACCATTATATTTCAATTTCATATTTCTAACCACATAGTTAAGAAATGCAGAGCTGGCATCTCTAGAAATTGATTTTTCTTTTTCTGTAAAAAGAGTCCTTTGCTGTCACAACAAAGCGTATTCTTTTCCTTTGAAAAAAGTAAAAGGAATTACTGGGCATACTTTTATCCTGCCAAACATCCAGAATCAGTCTTCCAAACAGCTTCTCACCTCCTCCAGCCCTATCTGCCACTGCTGAAAAATAATAGCTACACACATAAATGAGTCCTTTAAAAGGAGCAACCCAAAGTTTACTCTGACAGATGACATTCCTGGGACTCAGTTTACTCATATTTAAAAGGAGGGAGTTCAATAAATGATTTGTGGGTTTGTGGCAACTCTACCATTCTATTCCTTCTAGCTTCTCAATTCGTTATGTCAGGAATGATGTTACATGGGAAATAAAATAAGTACCAGACTTCTCCCTTCTCTTTCTCCTAACTAATGAGCAAAGAACGAATGGTCCATGCCTTTAATCCTGATATTATTAAAATTACATATTTTTCATGAAATTTCAGAGGGAGTAAGGAAGAGATAAAAATGTGGTTGTGGGTTGCTGTGGATGCTGGAAGTACTTCATGATGGTTTTTAGATTCAGCTTTGGAGCTTGATTATATTTCTAAATAGTGTTGAAATGTACAAGAGAATTTGCTTTATAAAATGTATATGCTTAGACAAGGAAACACAAACTGTCAGAGAAGTTCAACAAATCCTCACCTGAAAAGCAATGATAAAACTGGACAGAATTGTTAAAACAATCATTGTAGAGTTTTGTAAAGTGATCAAGGGCATACAATAAATTGAGAAGTATTTATTTAAGAAAAACTACTAAACATCTGTAAAGACAGGAAGAGTCAGTGACTTTTTAGGCTATTTGTCCTTTCACCTCCATGCCATGGGCAGAAGATGAAAGCAGACAGCTCTGCCATCATAGAGGGCTGGCTTGATGTGAAGCAGAGTAGAGAAAAGCCACATGCCCAAGGGCTTTGTAAAAAACAATAGAGATCTCAGTGCCAATCTATGAGGGCAAACACCTCATCAACCTGAGGCTGTGATGCTGACCAAGCCAACCAACAGGTTAACCAGAAATGTAGTAGGGAAATACAAGGAACAAGGTAGGCATGAAGCATTTTGATAACAATCCAGATGTTTCTGGTGGTCAAGAAGGCTATGTGTCTGCTCAGGAAAGACAAGAAAAGACCCGAGCTATCTACTCATCCCTAGCTGAATATAAGGCCTTCCACAAGCAGAAATTAAAATGTGAAGCATAGTTGATAACTGGGTTTTGAAGCAATTCTGCAATCTACAGAGAGCCATCAGCAAAATGTGAAAGTCTCAAAGTTTATAAGCACACCTTCTGACCAGTCTTTTTAGGTGACCACTAAGATATGCTGACCAGGGACAACCTTAAGAAAGTCAGGCTTCAGAGCTAAAAAAAAAACAGTAAGAAAAATAAGCTAAATGGAGACAATGGTGGCCCCAAAATGCAGGTTAAACAGAAGCCTGTTCACTAAACCAACACCATCTCTTGGGAGAGGGGAAGTCAGAGTTTAAAGTATTACAATATATTAACTAAAATGCCCAAATTTCAACAACAAAAAAAAACATTATGAAAAGTAGAATGTAATAGGAAAGTCTGACCAAAACACAGAAAAAAAGCATTAGTAGAAATTATCTTTGAGGGGATCCCGATGTTTACTTTAGCAGACATTTCAAAGCAGCTATTGTAATAAATGTATTCAAAGGAATAAAGGGAACCATGTGTAACAAATTAAAGGAAAAAATGGCAGCAATGAATCACCAAACAGAGAATATTTATTAAGAGATAGAAAATATAAAATGAATGAAATTAAAATTCTGAGTTAAATGTACAAGACTGTACTTTAAAAATACATCAGAGGGGCTCAATCATTCTGAAAATCCATTTCCCCTCAGCTTCCCATTTTTCTCAGCTGAATATATTGACTGTAACTTTCTCCCAACAATTTAAAATGCTGTTTCAAACACTAAATTTCTTTGGGATTTGAGATTGATTTCCAGACTATGTTCTACTTCATTGTTTTTCTGTCCAGCCCAGATTGGTACCACCCTTTCAGGTTATGTTCTCCTGATAGGCTTAGTTTTTTCTTTAAACCTTTGTTTTTATGAATCATTTTTATATGGCTTCTCTGTGTTTTCTTTTCTACTTAAACTAATGTATTTATTTCCACATTCTAGATCCGAAAACTGAAAAGCATGGAAATAAACGGTGCCACCCCATTGAGTGTCAGGGTAAGTGCTGCATATCAGGTATGTCAGCCTCCTCTGTGTATCTTTGTATTTGTTTTGTATTTTTATATGTGTGTAGATTTTTTGTTGCATTTGACTTTGCTTTTTTTTTCAGTATTTTGTAACAAAAGAACCTAAACCCTGTTTGAAATATTTTACCGTCAGTAATAATATGTGTACCCCAGGGCATCTGTCTGAGAGAGCGCCTAATACAAAGGGTTTAGAGCTGGATTTCTCCATCTCTGGGGGCCTTGCAGGGTGGTGGCAGTTGTGGAAAGCAAAAGTCAGAGAATCTCAAAGTGGCGGTTAGATTTAGGGGGCAGGCTCATGGGCCATTTTATGAAACTTTTCATTTGAAAATAATTTTGAACTGACAGAGATGTTGCCTGAATAGTTAAGAACACACTACCCAGATTCACCCTGCTTTTAACGTTTTGTTCCATTTGCCTTCTCTCTATATGCACACATCACTACTCTTTTTTCTTAAACGTTGGAAAGTAAATTGCATGCATTATTGCCCGTTAACTCTAAATACTTCAGTGTGTATTTCCTAAGAAGAATATTCTCTCCTATACCCACAGAACCATTCTCAACTTCAGTGAATTGAACATTAATACAGAACTTTTATCTAATCTGCTGCCTGCATTTCTTGTCAATTTGTCCAATAGTGTATTTCATTGAATTGGTCTAGTACATTATCCTGTCTAGGATCACATATTATATTTAGCTATCATGTCTGGAGTATCTTTTCTTCTACTTTAATGACATTGCCATTTTTGAATAATAAAGTGTTTGGGCCTTCTTGGGAAAAATAAGGGCATTTTCCTCTAGAGAACTTGGTGAGCAGACAGAGGGACCTCCTTCATCAGAGAAGTAACCAGTCACCCTGCCCAGGAGAAGGGATCAGCACAGACTGTGATACCCGAGTTATTGCCTCAGAAAAGATAGTCACCTTCAAAAAGCAAACACAAAATCAGGATGAGCCATTTGTTAACATAGATCTGTCCAAGGGGAAAGTGAGCAAGTGGCCCTAAAACCAAGTAGGTTAGTGTCAGCCTCCCAGCAGCTGAGTCTGAGGCATCCCTTCGGTCCCTCCCAGGAAGCCTTTGTCCTCCAAAAGGACCCACCTCCTGGCTCCACCCCAGACCTTCCTTCACCCTGCCCTCCCTGCTGAATCATGGGCCCAGAGAGAAGTGGTTCTAATACCTACATTTTTGCTCTTTTCTTATTCCCCAAATTCCGTTGCAGCTGAGTTTAAGTAATGGAGAGGCTTGTCTCCCGAGTTTGAGAACTTCCCTTGCTCCTCTGTCTTGCATTCCAGATCTTCCTGCCCATCTTGCCCATGAGACTGTGAGCTCCATGAGGGCAAGGACCTCACCTCTGTTGTTCTCTGCTGTGTCACCTGCACTAAGTGCAGGGAACAGAGCTGGTCTGGAGTAAATGCCCAGAGCTCAGAACCGGTGTCTGAGTTGGTCTGCTTTTTTCTACAAGAAGGTCTGGTTCTGCAAACCCAATGGGCAGGCATGCCTGTTGCAATGAAAATGAAAGCACTAGAGGAGAGTGCTCTGGCTGGGTTTTTGCTGTGAGGCTCATAGCAAGCTTTCATGTTTCAGGTGTCTTCTGACATAAACATTGCTGCTCTGTGGGGAGCTAGGCGCTTGCATCCTGAAGCAACACATAAATCTCTGGATTTAAATTTCATGACTGCATCACTGAGATCTCACAGGTAGGAACAGATCCCCAGTTTTGAGGGGTTAGGCTGTGTGGCTTCTGCAGCTCTCTGAGGCTGAAAAGTCCCTGGCTCCTTGCATCTCCACCCAGAGCTGCAACCTCATTATGCAGCGATGAATGTCACTCACGAGAAGAATGGGGAATCAGAGCCCTATCTCATTACACACATGGTCACTCAGAAGGATTCTTATTTGTGGCTTTCACTTTTCATTTGGCTTCTTCTGCTTCAGTCGAAGAGATTAAAATTAAGGACCTAAGAGAGGAATCAAAACATTAACAGCTTGTTGTTTGTTTTGATATTTCCCCTGGCCTCTTCTGGTGGCAGTTTAAGGTCATAGGAAAAAAGTTTAGGCTATGAGACCTTGCTTGTCACTATACCCTGGTTTGTCATTATTCTCTGTATGACATTATGCAAGTTAATATGTCGCAGTCACTATTTCTTCAGCCATAAGATGGAAATATCAACACACCTGACTGGGTTGTTTTAAAGGAAAGGGAAACCTCGTTATCGATTGTCCTCTTGTCCTGGTGATCCTTTATCCTTTGTCTCAATGGGTGTCTCCAAGATCACCCAGCAACCACTCAGATGCAGAATCTCAGCACCTCCTCAAGTTCCTCTAAAGAACCCACCCACACAGCTGTCTCCATAAGCAATGCCTGTTTTATTAAAGCTTTTATAAGTCTGAGAAGGAAGTTTATAACACATATATGACTTTTTTTTTTAACTTTCCTTACTCGTTTTTCTATTCTCCTAAAGACCTTCACCTGAGCTGTCTGGGTGTGATGGGGGAGGGGTGTTTTCCAAATCTTCCTCCCGAGAGGGACCAACCTGCCTGGCCCCTCTCATTCCCTTCCTGGGGAACTTGAATTCCGCATCTGACAATTATTATACAGAATGATTTTCCACTCTCTAGAGCCTTGGGGCCTACACCCTGTGGCCCTGACACCCTAAAAGACTTATGAAACAAATAGGAAAGTGTCTTTAATGAGAAAGTAGTGTCCTTTATTGTAAATAAAATTTAAAAATCTCTCTAGGATCAGCCTACTTGGATTGAATTCTGGTTCTGCAACTTACTAGCTGGTGATATTGGGCAAGTTGTTTTCCCTTGTTAAACTTCCATTTCCCTATTTGTAAAATAGAAATAAGAGCATTTACATTACAATGTTATAATTACATAAGATAGTCCCCAAAAAGTGCTTAGCATAGTTCCAGGCTTATAATCCTACAGACATTAAGAAATCATTATGTAATAAACTGATGAACAAAAATAGATCCAGAGACATAGAAGCATCGAACAGACAGTCAAACCTCAGAGGGAAGGCAGAGGAGGGAGGGGTGAGGGGGGGAGAGGGGATAGAGATCAACCAAAGAACTTGTATGCATATGAGCATAACCAATGGACACAGACAATAGAGGGTGAAGGCCTGGGCTGGGGGGTGGGGGCGGGCTGGGAGAGATCAATGGGGGAAAAAGGGGACATATGTAATACTTTCAACAATAAAGATTTTTTTTAAAAGAAATCATTATGTAAAAGGCCTCATACCTAGTAGGCTTTTACTAAGGAGCAGTTATTGCTATTTTGCAGGGTTTTGTGTGAGGTATATGTTGTCCTATACATTAAAATAGTAGCGATTTAAGGCATTGTTGGGAAAATACTTTGAAAATATGTGATTCAATGAGGAGCATTTCTGTAGTCATCAAATTGGAACTATCTGTGAAAAGGAGTAGATGGATTTTGGAAATGTAAGTTTTCCTATGTGTGCAGCAACCTTTTAAATTGGGGGGGGGGGATGCATTATCTGCCCCATGTCACCCCCAGACCAAGATATCATCACTATTATTTCCTTATTAAGTAGAATCTGAGTTCATAGGGTGGTCTTTCACCTTAACCAGAGGCCTGGCCAGTGGGGTTCAGTTCTACAGGTATTTATGAAACTTGAATTTCATAGGCCTATGGGTGTAAGAAACCTCCAAATCTGTAGAGAATTTTTATGAGTTTATTTAAGCCAAACTGACAATTGTCGGGAAGCAAAATCTCAATGGATTGAGAAAATGCTCCAGAGAATGGTAGCATTGCAGTTATTTTCTACATTACAACCAAAGGAGGAGGTGTAAGGAAGGTTACATGAAATTCATTGGTGATAGATTAGGGAAGTGGGAGAAAGCAAAGCAGGGAAACATCTGAGATTGGATAAAGAGCAAAACAGAGAGACACATGCTTCTCTTATACTGGTATGTGCAGGATAGCTAATAATTAACATTTGCAGCACTTACAGATGATATGTGGGGGAATAAGATAGCAACAGGGGTTCTGTGGTCTCTGCTCTGGTGGAAGATTGTGCCCTGAGGGGTCTAGAAAAAGGATATTACACTGAAATTCCAAAGGTATATTATCTTAGATACAAAAAGACAATAGAGAGGCTCAGTTTCAGTAATGATTGACCTTTGTCAAGGAAAATACCAGCCTAGGACAAGACTACATGCCATGACTAGCTTTTAGTTAGAAAGTTTTAACTTCAGACCGTCCTATGGGGTTACTATGGGTCTGTGAGTTTGTAAGGCCCAAAATGCAGGCCTCCCCTGAGCTTGTCAGGTTTAGTATGTGGCCCCCTTTTCATCCAAAGGCTTTTATTGAATTTTGTTACCAACTTTAGGATGGACAGGATGCAGGAAGCCAATTCCAGCATGTCATAACTGCAAGAGTTTCATCAAAAGATTGATGGAACTTGGGGACTCAACAAGGGCTGAGTCACATATGTTATCACCTGTTGGAAATGGCTAAAGGCATTTCCCCAAATCTGAAAGGATGCATTTAATTGATTGTTTGCTGCCAGACAGCTCAGGGCATCTTAATCTACATGTTATTGCCTCCTACTGGACAAACACCTGAACAGCTGCAAGCAATTTCCCAATCTGACAACGCTTCTGTGCAAAACCCTACCCTTTGAAGTGTATATCTCCACCTTGCCTTAGGACAATTTGTGTTAATAAAAAGCAAGGGGTCCTGAGACAAGGAGAACTTGGTGTCTTTAGCCAGGCTCCTCTGCCTCCCCCAATATGCCTTTCAAAATTATGTTTCGTCTCTAGACTCTTATTTAATCTACGCATAGCCCTTTCTCCAGATTCCTGAACCCTTCTAGATGCTGGATCAAGACCCACCAGCATTAAATGATGCCCAACATCCGGCAACAGGAGATATACTACCCACATTCCCATTTATGGAAGGACTTGTTGCCCAAGTTTCATCAGGCAGCCTCAGCAGATGGACAGCTTCTCCAGGCTTTGCTCCAATGGCAGAAAACCACCCAAGGGTCATCCTTCTGGGGGGCCTCACATACCAGAACTGATCAAGGCAGGGACTGGAGATATGAAGGCCCTGTCATTTGGGTGCTTCATGGAACAATTCTGTGGGTTTGGCTGAGGTTTTGTTGAGTCCGGACTCTAGTTGGACACTTTCATTTGCCCAGTCCTTCTCCAAGTTTCCTCCCACATGCATTGATCCCTAACAAATATCCTGCAAGCCAAACTTCATCACAATCCCTGCTTCTGGAGAAGCCAACACATGCCATGCTATTGTGGGACCTATATCCTTGACCTCTTAAGGAATGCCTAGGACCACACTACACACTATGGGTTTTATAAATGAAGTACACATGTTCTTGTCCTCAAGGGATTCCATAGGGAAACAATACCCACACAGCCCTAAAATAGCTAAATAATAACTCAATATAATTTATGTGATAATATGTGACCTTACATGATTATGTGACAAAATTAGAGGGAGAGAGAATGTAAGCAGAAACTAACAATTGGCCAGGTTAGCAATGGGTATTTTCAGAGAGGAAATAGGCTTGTGTGGGCTCTGAAGTTTGGGGAGAATTGGGACAAACACTGTGATATGCAATTTAAAAAGGTTTCCCTTTTAGGAAGCAATAGCCAGACTGGCCTTCTTAATTCATGATAAACAAACAGAATAAATTCAGCTACTGATCCCAAGAGTCCTTGCAGTTCTTTGGGAAATTGCAAAACCAGAGCTTAGAAATCACTGGGACTGTAGCAGACGCAGGGGCTGTGCTCGTTTTAATCCAGCTGACCTGGCAGCTTAAAGGGTTATCATGATGTATTGGGTGTGGGACGTGTTGGGCAGCCTTAAGGAGATTCTGGAAGGTTATAGATAAGAAGGTTTGGCAAAGACCAAGTCTGAGCTCAGGTACCATGCCCCAACACTGCCTCCCAGACGGCTACCTGCTCAGTTGCAAGTAACGGATGGCAGAGCTGATGTCAGATCAAACCTTGCATCCCCTTAATACACACACAGGGATAGAGGTTTCATAGGCACTTGTGGAATGGACACATAAATGAGCTGACCACAGGCAGAAGAACACTTTTCCAAGCTGCCTAGCAAGCATTCATTCAAGCCTTCATTCAACATTACTTATTGCAAGTTTATCTGACTTAAACCACACTAAGCATGGTCTCCAGAGCTTAACAAGGTCTAGTGGGAGCTGGAAACCACAAAGAATAAAGTCAATACATATGGCAAAGGGGGGCAGGCCCTTTAACACAGGGTAGTGGAGAGGGCTTTTCAAAAGAGAAGACAAAGTAGAAACAATAAAACCAGAAAAAGGTGACCAGGTTGAAAGGTAACAGGCGGGATAGGAAGGGGGATGGTAATTTTAGGCAGGGAGAAGAGTGCATCGGAGGATTCTGGGACAGAAGCTTGGCTCATATGAAGAACTACAAATAGGCCAGGTGGCTGGAGCAAACAGAGGCAGGGAACAGGTAAATCAGGTGAAGATAAAAAAAAAAGTGGGGCCAGATCACATAGGAACATATTCAGGAATTTGGATTTTGACCCAGGAGCAAAAGGAAACTGTTAGTTAGTTTGTTTGTTTAATTTATTGTGGTGACAGTATTTAACAGGATTATGTAAGTTTCAAGTGTATATTTCCGTGATACATAATCTGTATATTGCATTGAGTGCCCACCACCCAAGTTAAAATCATCTTCTGTCACCATATATTTGACGCTCTTTACTCCCCATCCCCACCCCCTTCTCTCTGGTAACTACCATACTGAGGTATGTGTCTATGAGTTTCTGTTTTATATCCCACGTATGAGTGAGGTCATATGGTTCTCAACTTTTTCTGCCTAACTTATTTTGCTTAGCATGATATTCTCAAGGTCCACCCATGTTGTCGCAGACAGCAGTATTTTGTCTTTTCTTATGGCTGATTAGAATTCCATTGTGTATATGTACCACATCTCCTTTAGCTAATCCTCTGTTGAAGGACACTGGTTGTCTCCATGTCTTGGCCACCATGAATAATGCTGCAGTGAACAGAGGGATGTATATATCTTTGCAAATAAATGTTTTTGGGTTTTCAAATAACTTCATTCTTAATTTTTTGAGGAACAAACTGCTGGTCTATTTTCCACAGTGGCTGTACCAGTTTACATTCCCACCAGCAGTAAAAGAGGGTTCCTTTTCCTTCACAGTCTCTCCAACACTCATTATTATTTGTCTTGTTGATAATAGGCATTTAACAGGTGTGAGGTGGTATCTCATTGTAGTTTTGATTTGCATTTCCCTAATAGCTAGTGAAGCTGAATCTCTTGACCATTTGTATGTCTTTTGGGGAAGTGTCTGTTTAGGTCCGTGGCCCTTTTTTTAATTGAATTATTGTTTGTTTGGTGTTGAGTTTTATGAGTTCTTTAATATATTTTGGATATTAACCCTTTGTCAGAGCTGTTGTTTGAAAATATCATCTCCCATCCAGTGGTTGACTTTTTGTTTTGTTGGCAGTTCCTTTTGCTATGCAAGAGCTTTTTAGTTTGATATAGTCCCATTTATTTATTTTTGCCTTTACCTCTCTTGCCTTTGGGTCAAAGTCATAGTGTTCTCTATGAGCAAAGTAAAAGGAAGTGATCTAAACTTTAATAATGGTCAAATTAAATTTAAAAGCACATTCCTTCTGTAGGGTGGGAAAAAAACATCCTGCTCCCAGATGACTTCACCAAAGTACCTTGAAAGGCCAGTGAGGATGGAGAGTTTCTGTGTCTCGTTGTCTACTCTTTCTCTTTGCAATGCCATCAGCACCAGAGCTATGCTATAGAGCTTGCCATAGTGTGTGTACATGCGGGCAAAACTGATGATTCTCAAAGCTATGTTTTGGGCTTGCATATCAGAAGCAATGGAGAACATCAAGAAAGAACATGGGTGTTGATCCCAGAGATGTGGCCTTTGAGTTTTGACTGATCATTTTACCTTCCAGGGTCTCAATTTTGTTCATCTTTAAAAACAATTAAGCTGCATCCTTCCTACTTTTCTTATATAAGAGAGGTGAGGAGACATGAGATAATAGATGACTTAGAGGCATAGTATTTTTAAAAGATAGAGCCATTTTCTTTGTAAAGTAGTAAATAACCAGGAAGACAGGTTGACTGCATTGGTGAGAAATAAGAAGTACAGAACTTGAAAGGAGAGACACAATTTTGCAATTTCCAAACACATATGGTTATATAACAAGTAGAGAAAAATGTATTCTCAACGGGATGCTGCAGAATTTCTCTTAAAGAGCAAACCACATTTCTCGGATGAATGCCATGAGAGGCTCTCTTGGGGTCACTGAGTGACTGTGGGGTAGGCTTGTCAGCTTACATGGAGCTTTCGCAGAAGGGCAGAGCCACCTGCTAGTGACAGGAAGGGGAAATTGTTCCTAAGAGGGAAAGTGAGAAAAGGAAGAGGGGAGGGGAGGGGAGGTGGCAGAAAACTTTGCAGGACACAATGACACCTTTACCATTGACCTTTACAATGTTCATGGGTTTGCAAAAGAACAGATTACACAAACCAGTTTCCTTGCTGTAGAAATTCCTAGAAAGTTTAAATGCGAAAGTGCACTATGGCTATTTGGTGGGAGTTTTCTTTGCAGCCTTTCTAAAACTTTGTTGATGCAAGAGTCATTTCTTTTTCTCTCAGTGGCTCTCATTTCTTGGAACAACCTTTGAGAAACATGGAAGCAAGCAATCAGCAAAGTCCTTTCCGACTTCAGCAGCCCTAGGTTTTGTAAATTTGGGTTTAGGAGAGCAGTGGAGGAGAAGGAGAAGCAGATTTCTTTATTGTTTATTTTTTTATTTTTTCAAAGGTCCTCTGTGCTTTATTGTGCAGCAAAGACCCCTCCCGGAGCCTGTGTCTTGGCATTCCTAGGGGCTCCTGGGGCCAGCCCCTGCCCCAGCCCCAAGATGGAGAGCAGATTCCAAACCACTGAGTCAATGCAGCCTCAGTCAATGTCTGCAGTAGAGCCGCAGAGTTAAACTTGCCTTCCCTGGAGCCCAAATCCACAGGCCCGGAGGCGCTTGGGCTCTGAAGGCACTATTCCTCCTCTCTTATTAAGCCTTCGAGATAGAAAGATGGGGGGGAATTCTATGGCATTGTGAAGTATTATAAGTCTCTTGTCACTGGACTCTTCCATAGTTCAGGGAAAAGCAATCTGGACAATGCAAATGTTAGAGAGGTTTCTTCTGCAGAACTGGTCCAGAGAGTTGAGCGCTCTTCACCTGTCTGATGCTGATAATTCTCCACGAAGACCTCCCTTGCTCTCTCAGATGAGTTTCTCTGGGTTAAGAAACTTGTTCCACAGCCATTTGAAAGAGTAGGAAAGAGGTTTTCAGGCACATAGTTGTTTGGCATGAAATTAAAGATGCTGAGACTCAGCATAAGAAGGAACTTCTAACGGATCATTCTCAATAATAAAAATTAGAAAAGGCTAAAATCACAACCATCTTTCATATAAAGTACTTTATAAACAAACCAATTGTGTTATAATTTTTTCAATTTGTCTTTATTACAAATTCAGTGATGAGGGTATTAGAAAACTTGTAATTTAACATTATTAATGAACAACATAGAATTATAAGTATTAGAAGTAAAAAGGCCGCAGAAGACTGTCAATTGCTTTCCTTTCTCATTTCAAAGAAGAAATTAGGCTAACGATGTATACAAGGTCACATAATAAATTAGTGTCAGAGCTCAGTTTAGAAATCTTGTCTCAACCCTCCATTCTCTCTTTAAGTGAAGTTAGATTTGGAAGGAATTGATCTGGCATTTTATCTTAAAAAATATGACAGGCTTTTCTTTTAAAATCCTCACTATAATCATCCATGGAAATATGAATGTTTCATTTTTCAGAAAGCTCCCTACTATCCCTTTAAAAATAATAGCATGAATAATTATCTCTATTGAGCACAATAACAATACTCCTTTAATAAAACGCCACCTAGTGGAAATTTGGAAGCAGAACATACCTCTTCCATGTAGTCCTCTTCAAGAGACTACCTTTCTTAGGCTCACATTTTAATCAATATCATCATCTCCCCCAGTGGTACATGATTAAAACTAACGCTGAAAACTGTCCTACTTTCAGAGCACAGTGGGGAAGACAAAAATTAGTTGGCTCACAAGAAATAAGGTATACGGGGTCAAACTGAAAACCATGGAGCCAAGGGGCCTTAAAACTTCACCCCCATTTTACTGTAATGAAAAACAAAAGAAGAATTAGAAGAAAATTTGTTATGTTATTGTCTTTCCATGCTCTGGGGCATTCAAGTCTGTATGGAAGATGGAGGTTGGGGAAGAGGTAGCATTTTGCCATGAACAGCCTATCAGGAAAAAAGTTCCTGAAATCAGAAAACCTCCAGATGAGGAAGCACTAAAATGTTGTCTGGTCCAGCTCTCTGACTGAGCTGAGGTCCTCATGGATCCAGTTTAAAGACTCCACCCAAGAGCAGTGTGGACAGCTGTCCTGGAAGAATGAATGCGTCAATCTGGGGAGCTCCACTGGAGAACCACGAACCACAGATGGATACCAGGCAGAACCGTGTCCACGCAGCAGGAGGAAGAACGCTCAAATCGGAAGTGTCCATCATGGATTAAAAGATTGCACCTTGGGAGGCTAAGCTTAAGTCGGGACAATTCCACTGGTTATTGAGTTTAAAGACACTTCATATTAACCATTTGGGAGACCTACTATTTAAAAGGATTTGGAGTGAACTGTGTGTAATGGTAGAAGATTTAGAATCTGTCTTTGTCTTAAAATCTGTTCCCCTGGGAAACAAAGGGAGAAGTGCCCTGGGCGGGGGTTGGGGGGGTGGGTGTGAAGGAAGTAGGACTGGTCAGAGGGAGGCACCGAGTGGTAATGCACAAGCAAGCAGGGAGGGGGGAGGGGAGGGGGAAGAGGGGGAGGGCCCCTCAGATCCCAGGGCAGGTCTGGAACTGGATGACCTTGCTGTTGTCCAGCCTTGGGGCAAGGGCTTTTATAGACCTGCTAACCAGCCAAGGGGTTGGGTGTTCCAAGGGAAGGGGTGTGACCTCTGATTAGCAGTTCTATTTGAGGATAGTTCCCAGAGAAGAACTCACTGAGAGCCAGCAGAGGTCAGTGCAGGGGAGCCTCAGCTCTGAAGGGATCGGACAGAGCACAACACCCACTACACCATTTTCTCTTCTCTCTAGAACATAGCCAGGAAGTTACTCTTGTCATCCTCAAGGCTAAATAACCCTTAACCTCATAACAGTTTGCATTAATTTGTTCTTTTCTGTCATAGAAATTGGGCCCCACTTCGCATTTTAGGCCCTCTGTGCCTCATTTCTTTATCTGTAAAATGGGTATAATAATAGTATCTCCTCTCATGAGTTATTATAGTGATAAATGAAATAACTAGCATAGTATCTAATTCACAGTAAAAACTTAATGTGCTATCATTATTACTGAGACAAAGAGAGAGAGTGATTTGTGTTTATTACACACACACACACACACACACACACACACACACACGCACATTCATCTTCTAATCTCCAGTATCCTTCCCTGGACCACAGTTCTCAAAGAGCCCTGAGACCCATTTTGGAGGTCCATGAGATTAAAATTATTTTTACAATAATATACTAAGCCATCAATTGCCTTTTTTCACTTTCATTCTTTCTTGAGTTGAAAATGGAGTTTTCTTGAAGCTACATGACATGTATTGATGTTATTGCTCTGACATTAATAGCTTATTATTGCTATTTTAATATAAGTCTGCAAAAATTTAAATTCTAATTTCTAATTGGGTAACTATTGGTAGTTATAATCACACACACACAAACTTATAAGCATCCTCAATAATTTTTACAAGTGCAAAATAGTCCAGGGACTAAAATGTTTCAGAACACTGACCAGGACAAACTGTCTCCTCCTTCTAAGTCTCTGCCCATCCCCACTCCTACCGCAAAGCCTGCCTCATGGCCTTCACCGGCTTCTACTTCTAGGCTGCTCTCTGTCTTTAATATTGAGATCTACTCAAGGTTATGATCTTGGAGATGGGAAAATAGGATGGGGTCAGTGTGTTTTGCCCCTAGGGACAGTCAGATGGAAGGTTCTAGAATATCAAATGAGGTACCAAAGAACCAGATGTGTGGTCAGAACTTGCACAGAAGATGTTGAATGGCACCAAATGCATCTGCATCCCAAAGTGACGGATGTCCTGGTGCCCTGTTGCTGACTGTATTTTAGGAGGACAGCCATGTGCAGAACAAAATGGACTCCATGGTTGAATATATGACCTCTAATGATTACCATAGAGATGACTCACTCGAGTCAGTTTGACAGTGGAGCAGAAAAATACAGCAATGCAGTTCCAAACTGTCAGAATTTAGGAAAGAAATACAAACTTTCAGAATGCCTGCACAGACCTTAGTTCCTTGTCTTCCCTCCAGCCCCTGATGATATTGAGCTCTCCATATGAGGAGGGGAACAGGGACACTGTACCCAAAGGGAGAATTTAAGGTGAAAGGGAAACAAAAACTGGTCAGAAACATTATCATAATGCTGTGTAACTCCATCCTGCAGCAGCTCAGAGGCTTCTCTGAGTTTTCCTCCCAACAGCCCATGAGGTAGGGATGGGCGCCCACGTGCTACAGATGAGGAACCTGAGGATGTGAAAGGTTTAAATGCTTTGCCTGAGGCCACACCTCAATTAGGTGACAGAACTGGGTTACTCGCCAATGTCTCCCCACTAGAAAACATAACACTTCACCTTTTGCCAGATAGATCCAGTTTTAAATTTAATTTAGTATTTGTCAATTGCCTAACAAGGCACTGAGTTTGATTCAGTGGGGTCCTTAAAGATATAAAGCTGGATCTATGTGGGCCCTGCCCTCGAAGGAGCCGCAGGACAGGCCAAAAGTGAAGCTACCTTCATGGGCAAAGACTAGTTGTAGAGTCCCGCAGAAAACAAGGTGACAGAAAGGAAGAGCAATTCTGTGGCACTACTCTGTGCTGTTCACATGAATTTCACAAGCAGCCTATCATTTCATCCCACAGTTCTCTGGAGAAGGTATAATTATTGTTTCTGTTTTATACACAAGTAAACAGAAGCCCACAGTGACAAAACAATTTGTCCAAAGTCTACGACTGGTACGTTCTAGTGCTTGGATGCAAGTCCAAGTCTGTGTGATTGACAATGCCCAAGGCTGCTCTTGCACTCCCCCTCCCCCGCATTCAGAGTGAGCATTCCTGACCATCAGGAATTGGTTTGCATTTATACATCAGACTATGACATCCCTGTCTATCCCTCAGTTAAAACTTCCTCTTCCTACTAGGCTATGTGGCCAGTGGCCTGATTGTGGGTTATGTGGGTCAGATGAGAGCCAAATAGTATTAACCATTTGCTCACGGAGGGGCTCTCTGGGTGGAGAATTTTGAAAGAGTCTTATCATTACATGGTAGCACTGTTGTCTTGTGTTATTATACCATGTACAAGTGTCACTTCTTCGATGAAAAGAAAAGCCAGTTATGAAAGGAGAGGACAAATGAAGGAAGAAAGGAAAGAAGGAAGGAGCTTTTGAGATGGAATTAAAGGAAACATGGCATTTGAAAGACAGAAAATAGGAGAAGACATTCTGGGAGCAAAAATTTTGAAAAAAAAAGGTTGTTAGAAGATGTAATGGCTAAATTGTGTTCACCCCCAAATAATTTGTGTTGAAGCCCTAACCCCCAGTACCTCAGAATGTGACTATATTCGGAGATAGGTCCCTTAAAGAGGTGGTGAAGTTAAAACGAGGCCATTGAGATAGGTCCCTAATCCAATATGGGTAGTGTCCTTGTAAGAAGAGGGAGAGACACTGGGGAGAAACATGTACAGAGAAAGGCCACGTGAGGATACAGCAAGAAGCTGGCCATCTGCAAACCAAGGAGAGAGGCCTCAGGGGAAATCAAAATGCCACCATCTTCATTTTGGACCTCCGGTCTCCAAAACTGTGAAGGAAAAAAAAAGTATTTTATTTAAGCCACACAATCTATGGTATTTTGTTATGGCAGCCTGAGCTGACTAATACGGACAGTGAAGTCTCAAGTCTTTGTGCAGAAGAGTCTGAAGTGGCCATCATAATGAAAGGGCAGGAGGGATTATATAGAGATAATGTAGAGAAGGCAGATGGGGAAGATCCTGGGGAGACGTTGGTGTCATTAAAGATGTTCAGATTTTCAGAGCAGCTACAAAGAGTGAGGAAAAAGGAAAAAAGTGATTCCTCATCTATAGATCTTCACATCTCAGAAATACTTGTAGAACAAGAGAATCTGCCAAGAATTTCTAACAATGCTTTTCTTTCCCTGGCCACTTGTAAAGTTACTTCATCTAACCAAATTTATGATTTTCCATACTCTAATTGTTGTCTTCCTTGCCCCATTCCATTTGTCTTATTCCATCCTCTACCTCATTTTTGTATTCCAATTTTATTCTAAACCTTAACTTTCTGAGGCTTATGCAGCAGCAAAAACATTGACCTGCTACTCTGCTAAGTAGAATATATCACTGTGAGAAGAGCTTTCAGAGTATCTTGTCTGGTCCCCTTTGATCACGAATAAAGACTGGGATAGACTCTCAGAAGGTCACACAGGCACACTTAGTCCAGTGTCCTTCTGGACAGTTCCCTGTACCTGGTCCGTCACCTCTTTGCCTACACAACTCATTCCAGGAGCCCGGTTTTTGCTGACGTCAGAGCAGCTCTCAAACCAGGTTGTGTTTTCTCTACACACAGAGACTATCAGTCACTTGCGTGCAGGTGGCAGGAGGGAGTGCACAGGGAGGTTAGCGGCTGACCTGAGGTCATCTCTCCACAGTCCCCTGGCACCTTCATTTTCTTCACCTTACAAGTTGATGTCAGCATGAAAGACTCAATGGGAAAATAATTCCCACACCCATTTCCAAACCCAAACTGGCCAACTTTCATCCAAGAGTCCACCTGTGATAAAATATGAAAGGTCACTCTGTCCCAACCCCAGAAGCTTTTGCTTGACAGTTGACTAGAGCCATCCATGATCTGCTGTGCTCTGGTGGGAGTTAGAGCAGAGTTCAGAAATTAATATATAATCTCCAGCTAATTGTCTTTAAGATTCTGCTTAAATTTCATGTGATAAGCTCTTACTAGTAGTCCTTTATCAGGCAATTTTTCCCATTTTCAGGCAATTGTTTTAAAGTTGTATTTTTTTTTAAATGTAACCATTATAATTCAGGGACCCAAGGGGTTCAGTCTCAGAGGGACTTTATGTTAAAAAAGTATAGTCAGTATCCAAAAATAACAAGAAAGGAATTCCATTCTCCACTAAAAGGGACCCCAAACCAACAGGAAATAAAATTATCTTTCTTCTTTTATCCTTTAATCTCAGCATGAGCTGTCGCATCACCATCCTCCCCGCTCAGAAATCCCTTCTCTGCTCCCACTCAGGTAGATTTTCTTTCCTTTTCCTTTTGTTGTCTTCTCTCCCCCAACTCTTTATTATATAGGTTGACTTAGCATATTGGCTGATATGTGGAAACACAACTAATAGGCAAGAGAAAAGGCCATAACAGCAAGCAGAAGTAGTCCAGGCCAGTAATGAGGTGGTCCAGGCCAGTAATGAGGTGGTCCAGACAGGTAATGAGGGAGGGAAAATAATGAGCAGGGTTCGGTTCTGTGACATGTTTTGAGACAACAGGATCTTGGTTTTCTGAGTGAGCTTTTGATCACCATGCCCATGCGACCTTCCTGAAGTTTTCTGTTGCAGCCTCTGACATCTATGGGCCACTGTTCAGATAAAAATGCAAACATCACCCTAGAACAATCCACCAATTTTAGTCACATTTAAGTCTAAACCCCAACTTATAAAGTTAAAAGTATCCCCTGAAAGAATGTAGTCTGAAAATACATTTCTCTGCCTACAGCACAGAAAATGTGTTCAATGATTACAGAGCAGTTTAGCTCCTTAAATCCTCAGTAGTTGCAACCTTGACCTCCTATTTTGGTCTCATTTGTAATGTATAACTAACTGCTACCTTGCCCATGACCAGAGTTAGAACCACAGAACACCAGGACTGTTAGTTTGATCCTGGATCTCAAGTGGTGTGGGCATTTATGGGTGACTATCTCTGTTCTACTCCAGGTGACTAGTCTCAGCCATCCAGGTAATTCCACTTCCCTTGTTCATGGTTGACTCTGAAATGTGCCATGTGACCCATCTGGCTAATAGAATTCTAGAAGACAGTCTACTGGGGATTTCTACTAAAGGATTCATTATCCCTAGGAAAGAAACACAGAAAGTCTACCTTCTTCCTCTGGATGTTCTTAGGTCTGGAGGAGAAGCCTGAAAATCCAACAGCCATTTTTGAATGTAATCACTCATAAAGTGAAGCCGATGCTGGTAATGACAGAGAAAAAAAAAGGAAGAATTTGAGTTCTTGGTGATATTATTAAGGCACTGATCAAAAATGCCTAGAACTTGTCATATTGCTAGACTTCTAGTTTTGTGAGATAACAAATTTCTTTTTTTCTCAAGCCAGTTTGTGTTGTAGTTTCCTATTACATTCAGATAAGTTTGTTCTGTCATATATGTTGAGTTTTATGTTGTTTCTAATTCAATAGATATTTATTAAGGATCCACTTTGTGCGATGCACTGTTCCAGGTGCTGGTGATACAGAGGTGAATAAGACAACACCTGCCTATTCTCATAACAATAATTTTCTAATTGGGAGATGACAGAAGAATGTAGAAATAAATGGGTTAGCTTAGGTAACACCAAATACTATGAAGGTGTTAGAATTACTAGGAGCATGGAGGAAAAGAGAAAAGTTTTTTAAAAACTATTTATTTGAAGTAGCCCAGCCAGTGTGGCTCAGTTGATTGAGCATCATCTCATGCACCAGGAGGTCACAAGTTCAATTCTCGGTCAAGTCACATGCAAAAGTTGCTGGCTTAATCCCCAGTAGGGGGCATTTAGGAGGCAGCCAATCAATGTTTCTAATCTCTCTATCTCTTCCTCTCTCTGAAAACAATTTTTAAAAAACCATAAAAACAAAACAACAAAAGGCTATCTCTATATATAAAAGCCTAAGCAACCATTACAACAAAACAACCAGAACGACCAGTCTACCAGTCGCTATGATGCGTACTGACCACCAGGGGGCAGATGCTTAATACAGGAGCTGCGCTCCCACAGCCAACCTCCCATGGCCTGCCAGTGGCATTGGCATCCAGCATCTGTTCCTTCTATGCGTGGCCCAGCCACCATCTCCTCCTCTCCTGACCCTGCTGGGGCCTTTGGCCCCTGGCTGAGATGGGGAACCGGGGGTGGGTGGCAGCAGACACGGCTCCTTTCCCAGGGGGGCCGAGGGCTGGCTCCCTCCTTGGGGTCGATGGCCAACCTCCCATGCCCTTGCCCTCCTCCAGGCCGGCATGCCCCAGTCAGCCCAGCCCTGATCAGCCCTGATCACCAGCCATGCCTAAGGACCCCACCCATGCACAAATTTGTGCACTGGGCCTCTAATTTGATATAAAAGGAAGTGGGCCAAGTATAGGCCACATAACTCAGTGTTTGTAATAGCAAAACTACTTATAGTTGCCACAAATTACTTGGATGTCCATCTATAATAGCCTAATGCAATTAATTTTTATACATTTACTAGTATGTGATGGAATAGTATATTGACAATAAAAAGACAAGAATATAAGATTACATTGTTTTTATGATGCTATCTCCAAGATAAATTATTAACAAAAAATAAAAGCTGATTGTAGAATAGTGTTAGTGTTACCCCAGTTCTGGGAATTAGAAAAAGCATAGATGGATATAGACATAGGTAGAGATAATTTCTGGATAGATATGTAAGAAAGTTTACCAGTGTCCTTTAGGAGAGAGAAATAGAAGAGACTTTTATCTTTTTTATAATGTACATTTTTATAATTTATTTTTCCATATACATTTTTAATATCCTATCTAATAAAATAGTAATATGCAAATTTACCATACCTCCGCTACACCCATAAGCCACACCCAGCAGCCAATCAGGAGCGAGTATGCAAATTAACCCAACCAAGATGGCTGCGGCCACAGAGCGAGCAGGAGGCTTGGATTTCCTCAGCAATGGAGGAAGCTAAGCTTCCTGCACACCCTGGCTGGCCCAGGCCTCTGCTCAAGGCTACAAAGTTTCAATTATAGAAGATAAATAAATCCCAACAAAAATGGCTGCGGCCACAGAGCCAGCAGGAGGCTTGGGTTTCCCCAGCAATGGAGGAAGCCAAGCTTCCCGCACACCCTGGCTGGCTGTGGACTCCACTCAAGGCTACAAAGTTTCAATTATAGAAGATAAATAAATCCCAACAAAAATGGCTGCGGCCACCGAGCAAGCAGGAGGCTTGGGTTTCCCCGGCAATGGAGGAAGCCAAACTTCCTGGCCGGCCCTGGCCTCCACTCAAAGGCTACACAGTTTCAATTATAAAAGATAAATAAATCCCGGATCCCTCCATTTGGGTCACCAGGGGGCATGGCCGGCCTGCAAACCACCACAGGCCCCTCGCCCAGGCTGCCCCACACCCCAAGGGAACCCCCACCCTGATCCAGGATACCCTTCAGGGCAAACCAGCTGGCCCGCACCCGTGCACCAGGCCTCTATCCTATCTAATAAAAGAGTAACATGCAAATTGACCATCATTCCAACACACAAGATGGCTGCCCCCATATGGTCAAAGATGGCTGCCCCCATGTGGACACAAGATGACCACCACAAGATGGCCAGCAAGGGAGGGCAGTTGGGAGGGATCAGGCCTGCAGGGGAGGGCAGTTGTGGGCGATCAGGCCAGCAGGGGAGGGCAATTGGGAGGGACCAGTCCTGCAAGGGAAGGCAGTTAGGGGCAATCAAGCTTGCAGGGGAGGGCAGTTAGGAGTGACCAGGCTGGCAGAGGAGGGAAGTTGGGGGTGACCGGGCCTGCAGGAAGGGCAGTTTGGGGGGACCCAGGCCTGCAGGGAAGAGCAGTTGGGGGTGACCAGGCCTGCAGGGGAGGGCAGTTAGGGGCAATCAGGCTGGCAGGGGAGCATTAGGCATCAATCAGGCTGACAGGGGTGTGGTTAGGGGGTAATCAGGCTGGCAGGCAGAAGCGGTTAGGGGCAATAAGGAAGGCAGGCAGGCGAGCAGTTGGGAGCCAGCAGTCCTGGATTGTGAGAGGGGTCCCAGATTGGAGAGGGTGCAGGCTGGGCTGAGGGACACACACCCCTGTGCATGAATTTAGTGCACTGGGCCTCTAGTATAAAATAAATATCTTGAAAAATGTTTAATATCTAGATTTTCCTCCAAGGCAAATCTGAGTCCAGGAATAATTAATGGAAATAAATATCACTGCTTAAGAGGAATGGCATTTAACATGCATGACATCAGAGGAGAAGAACCTGACTTTAATTAGGAACCAAGAAAAAAAAATGGGGCCATCTGTTCTATCTGGTGTTACCTGGCATACACTCCTACCACCATTGGGGTTAAAGCTGCAGGAGAAGATTCTACCACCAGAAGCTCTGCAACCACCATGAGCAACCTTTTGTGGGACCAGCTGCCAGGATTATCCACAAGATAATTTCAGGGCAGCAATGATGGGAGAGGATGATAAAATAAAAAACACTTGAGGATGCCAGAAGAGGCTAAAACCCTGACAGACCATGGGGGCACCTGAGGAAGGGCCCCCATGACAAGGGACCCCTGGAGATGTGGAGGTTGATGAGGGATTGTCAGGTTATGCCCAGGTGTACTTACATGACCTTCCAGGGCATTTTACTCCCCAGGTCCTTAGATCTGAGCCAGGCCAAGAACCCGTGTTGATTTCACTTAAGCTCTGGCCACCCTCTTCACTGAACATGTGTTTTGAAAAATCGTCATCTGCTGCATGTCATACCCATATCTGTAACACCATCAGCAGGTCTCCGAAGGAAGCTGACTCCAAGCCAACTTCAAGAGGAGGATGGGTTGGACCATCCACTACAATAGTGATGAAGATTAGTGCCAGGGCACTTTTCTGGATGGTTGACTTTTTTTTCTTTTCAGTTCTGTCTTCTTGTCTTATCAATAACTATCACCTATTTGGTGACTAGTGAGCCGATTTTCTGATAAATAGCACATGTAGGGAGAAATGATAGATCAGGATGGGGAAAATAGGTTTTTGTTCATCCATGGAAGCTTCTACACATTCAACATCAAGCTCTGTAAGTGCCTATATTTCAATGTGTCAGAGGCAGTCACTTAATGATAACCAGAATTGCTATAAACCTTGAGACTTTTTACTGTTTCATACATTAACTCTTTGGGTTCAACCAGGTCCTTTAGCCTCTTCCTAATTTGGTTTCTAACATGGGATATTATGCAGGGGTGGCACTCCATGGAAGAGGAGGGGATGCACAGTGGTTCCCATTAAAGCTTGTTTTGCAAATCCTAATCTTTAAAATGTTTTCTCTAACTCGAGGCAAGCAAGGTGTGACTTTCCTGTGCCCATGGCCAGCCTCACTAACCCAACACAATGGTGCTTTCTTCAGATGCTTCTAGATGGGGTCTCAGAGCTTCAGGCAACTGCTGTACATTAGAACTGACAAGTGAGCTAGACTCTGCTATCCCTGCAGCTGCTCTAACCAGGCTTTTCCTTTGAATCCTACCCATGGTTTGGTCCCAGAGGTGTCACTTTCCCTTGCATTTGTGCAGTGTGATGTGTGTGTGTAGTATAGCATTCATGCCATTAGCTATGGATGATGGCTGAGGAGCTTGTAATTTGCAGATAATACATCCTTATGCTGGAAAGGAAGCTAAACTTGCTCATGTATCATCCTCTGTCATTGAGAGAATGTCTGGAAATTTATGGGTTCCTCATTAAATCATTTCCTGGAGACTTTCTGAAGAGTTTAAAAATAACCCAATAAAGGGAGAAGGAATTTTAACTGTCTTTTCTATCCACTCCTTTCAAGGGAAGGGGAGAGAATGACTCACATAATTGGTCAGAGATCAAGAATTAATTGTGCCGTGAATATTAGTGGTTGGGCCATTGCACTAAAAGGCCTTACCCCAAGTTCTGCTCCTCTCTCCATGCCTTCCTTCCGCTACACACAGTTTGGTAAGTCAAATCAGGACTTGTCCTTGGTAGGACTTGTCAGCTGCCTCTCCTCTTCTTAAACTTCAGGAAACACTCAGATGCTGAGTCAGGATTCTCTCTGGAGCCCTAGCATTGCTCTCTGTGTACATGCCGAGTCATGCTGGACATTGCCCTGGGTTAGCGTCTCATTCGCTTCAATTCTTTACAAGTAACAAAAATGTTTTAAGCATCTACTATGTGCAAGCATCAAGGTAGAGGGTGAGCATATAGCACTATACAAAGCAAAGAAAAATAGATTGATAGGAGGTAAGGTCAGAGCTATAAAATGGATGGGGGGACCACATTGTGTGGGGCCTTGTAGGTCATTGTGATAACTTCGGATTTTATTCAGGATGAGAGGAAATAAATAGGAGCTGTCTTAGTTTCCTGTTGTTAAAAAGGACCACAAACTTAACAGCTTAAAACAATACAAATTTATTCTTTTACAGTTCTGGAAGTCAGAAGTCCAAAATCAGTTTCTCTGGACTGAGGTCAAGGTGTTAGCAGGCGTGGTTCCTTTTGGAGGCTGTGAGGAAAGAATCTATTTCCTTGCCTTTTTCAGGGTGTAGTGGCCCCTTTGTCCACCTTCAAGCAAAGCCCACCACTCCAATCTCTGCCTCTGTTGTCACATCACCTTCTTCTCTGGCTCTGATTGTCCCAGCATCCTTTTATAAAGATCTTTGTAACTACATCAGACCCACTTAGGGAATCTCTTTGTCTTAAGATCCTTAACCATACCTGCAACATCTCTTTCGCTATATAAGGTAACTATTCAGCATACCCTAGAGACCCTTATTTGATTCAGGTTTCTAAAGGGTTCTTTAGAATAGACGTTTGGATGTGCAAGGACAGAAACAAGGAAACCAGCTAGATGGCTCTTGCAATACCTCAGGGAAAAGATGTTGAGGGCTCACGCAGGGTGGTGGCAGCAGGGTTGTTAAGTCATACCTTGGACCTGTTTTGAAGACAAAACCAACATGATTTGCTGATATGGGTCATGAGAAAAATAGAAGAGAAACTGATCCCTCCAAGTTTTTGTCTGAGCAATTAGAAGGATAGATATGCTTCTTCCCAAAGTGAGAAAGCAGATTTGGAAGAAAGATAATGAGTTTGGTTTTGTGCATATTACATTTGAAATGTGTATTGAAGATTTAAATCAAGATGCCAACATTTGAATTAAATCCTAGGACTTTAACCTAAACAGGTGAATCAAAATAGCCTTTACCAGAATTGTGCACTGAGGGTTATTACACATTGTACTTTATATACCCTTTAGCTATTATGCTTTGCATGTAATTCACATGGGAACACTGAGAACAGAACATGGAAGGTGGGCAATAACAGGGCAGGATTCATATACTCCCAAAACTCTGGTTGTAATATCATCAAAATAGCATGGAAAAGACCAAAAATCCCACTTAACCCTAAACACTGTATTTTTCAAATATAGTTGCAATTTTCAAGGAGAGAGAAAGGACAGGTAGGTTGTGGCAATGAGTATATGTGGTGGGGTTTGGTGGGGTTTTGTTAAGAATTCATTGAGCACTTACTAGGGGCAGGTATGACATCACTTTATTCTCACAACACCCTAAGAAGCTGGAGGAAAGTAGTATTACTAGTCTGCTGGTGCAGATGAGAAAACTGAAGCCCTAAGAAATTAGACGACTTTCCCAGATCACATAGCCCGTCAAGGCAGAGCTGAGATTTTAAGAAGGATTGTTTGCCTGACTCCCACATTTACGCTGGAACACGACGTTCTGTGTTGGGATGGGAACATGGACTGATTGATGAGTGGTTGGGTGTGTGAAAGGGGATCTGGTTCTATTCGTAATGTCTGGATTATGTAGATTGAGTTCAAAAGCCAGGTTGACAGGGTTCAATCAAATGTGGATTCTACCACTTGCCAGTGATGTGACCCTGACCCTGCTATCTCATCTCTCTAAGGCTCACTGTTCTCTGAAAGTGGGGATCAAATAGCATGTACACCACAGAGTGACTGTGATGGTTAAGAAGGTAACACATGGAAGTCTTATTCACCATGGCCTACAATACAACATCTCAGCATGGTCACCATCTGCTTCCCTCTCCAACCTCTGTCTGTACCACTCTCTCCCATTGTACCTCTTGCTTCAGAGATGCTGGCTTCTTCTTGCTCCACAAGTAAGTCTGCTTCATTTGGGATGCTTACCTTGGGATTCTTGTCTGCTAAGAAAACTGCCCCACAAAACTGTGACAGGGCAAGGTTTTTGGTGGGTTTGTTTTTTAATGTCAGTTTAAATGTGTCTCCCATAGAGAACTTTTCCTTTACGTGTAACGGAAAGCAGTTCGTTATCTCTGGGTCAACATCATATTACTGTTTTATTTATCATTTCATGGTAGGTATTACTCTTTGGAGATGTATATTTATTTGTTTACTTGATTATTATTAGTATCCCTCCAAATGGAATTTAAGGTGCATAAGGTCACTTGTTCACTATGATAGCCTGAGCTCTTAGATGAGTACCTGATATGCACAAGGAACTCAATGGATAGTTGTAGGAAGGAAGAAAGAAAGGGATAGAGAAATAAAAGAAATTAAAGGATATTATTATTCAACAAATAGTTATCAAACACCTACTCTAAGCCAGGCATTGTGCTGAGCTAGATTTATCAGCTTTACAGCGGAGTATATCCATACGGCCCTCTAACCCACTGTTGTGTATGGACTGGAAAAGTTGTAGGGGACACAATGGGACACAATGAGAATCTCTGACTCTTAGGGCTCTTTGAATTCTGGACTCACAACCACATTTTCAATATATTTAGGAAATGCTAATTTGACTGGCACCTGTCCCAAGCACACAACTCATTCTCCAAGTCCACACCAGACAGAGTGACCGAGCAGATGGACTCTGCATTGCACCCGGGAGTCCAGCCAACTCTGACGGTGCCGGCCGCATTGGGGAATCGCACAGAAACGGGGTAGGATTTGCAAATTTCCAAAGGGGGGTGAGGTCCTAAGTCCCACTTCCAATTTTGAATCATGTAGATTATGGGTTTTAAATGGGCCTCTTCATTATTTCACTTCACTGAATGTTTGCTCCTTTTACATTTGGGCTGATGAGACATGCCGGGCCCCTCTGCCAGCCTCATTACCGTAACTATTTGCCAGGCAGAGGACGGCTGGTTTTAGGGACATATACAGCTTCTCTAGAGAGTTCACACATACACATTCTGTTTCTGCAGGCTGGTGGGCATTGGTGAGGGAGCAACAGGAAAGGTCTGTGTATCCAGAGAACTTTTCAGATTTCTTATTCCTTCACCTCCTTGAATCAGCAACTGAGCAGAAATGTCCTTCAACTGAGACTGAAACAGAGTCATTCCCAGAGTGGAACCACAGTCTGTGTTGGCAGTTCCGAGTCCTCTCTGGGTATCTGCAATGAGATTTTCAAGAGAGAAGCACCAGTAACTTGCTCTTCCTTAAAAATACCCATTCTAACCAGAGTTGGAGCCAGTCAGTCTAGAAGTCAGGCCCTACCGTACTCCCTGTTTTGGCAAAGTAAGTGTCAGAATTCGGTTCAAAGATTTAAAGAACATTTATTGTGTGCCAGGTCCCAGGTGTTGATGTTACCATGGAAACAAGTCATTTCTCTCATGGATCTCAGAGTCCAATGGAAGATAAAGTCAAGGAAATGGCCCAGCTGGCATGGCTCGGTGGTTGAGCATCGACCTATGAACCAGGAGATCATGGTTTAATTCCTGGTCGGGGCACATGCCCAATTTGTGGACTCGATCCCCAGTGTGGGGTGTGCAGGAGACAGCTGATGTTTCTCTCTCTCCCTGTCCCTTTCTATCTGAAATCAATAAAAATATATTTTTTAAAATCAAGTAAATGATTTATTACAAGTCAATGTGATGAGAGCTAGGCTGTCTAGGCTACTTTTTGGAACCCAGAGATGTTTACCTAGTTTAGACTTAAGTAGACAGAAAAACCTGTCCAAGGAAGAAGTATCTTAATCTGAATCCTGAATAATAGGATGTATCTGAAAGAATCCTGAACCAGAAGTCTGTGGATCTGGGATCCAGGTCCCCATTTTTGAGTTATTAGCCTTGTAAACATGAGCAAGTCATTTAAAATCAAAGAACATTAGCCTCTTAATCTTGGAAATGGGGATAATAATCCATCTCACAGAATCAGGTAGAAAATGTATGCAAGTGACTGGTAAATTCTAAAGCATTCTACAAGGTGAGAAGAAAGGTATCTGTTAAGGCCATTGCTGTCAGTTCCCCAGAATCCCAGCCTGTGTGAGCTTGGATTGGGGCCAGAAAGTTTGGCTTCCCCTCTTCCCAGCATCATTCATCTTTGACAGCGCTGGAGTTATTTTGCAACCAAGCTCCACAAATGGAAACCCACACTTATTTCCAGCTTGACTCTGATGATGTTCAATCTTATCTTTCAATGCACCCCACACTCTGACCACATAAGGACTTTTTCTACTCTTCATACTTTCCTAGGAGGCCAAAGAGCATGAACCATGACTATTTACCAGCATGATTTGTGATTTGTAAGTAGATTTGAAGATAAAATGTTAATATTTCAAGCATCAAGTTTGAATAGTTTTCAAACTAAAATATAGCTCTTTTCCAAAGCGAATGTGAGGAACAAGCCCTTCCAAGGCATTGCAGCAAGATTTATTTTTCACATCTCGTCTCTCACAAAGCACAGCAGCACTCTCAGCTCATAGGGCAGCCCCTTTCACCTACCATTGCTGGATACAGCCGAGTTAAAATCTCTCCGCCTGAATAGAAATACATTTTTCCCATAATGAATATAATAGTGACCAATGTGTTCACATCCAGGAGGCATATCTGGAATCACTTCTATATATATAATCTATATATATAATAGGGAAATATGCTAATTAACTGGGATGCCGTAATGGGTCAACCAGACAGGAGGTTGCGCACACAGCGTAGGGAACAGGGCGGCAGGGGCCTCCGCACGCCTGCGCTGGGGGAGGGCCTGATCAGCAGCGGCCCAGGCTGCTTCAAGGGCTGGAGAGGGAGGCAGGGCTGGACCAGCAGTGGCCACGGCTGCTGCAGGGCCCGGGGAGCGAGGTAGAGCCGGATGGGCGACTCGAGAGTGGGTGGCACCATGTGATTTCGAATCACGTGCTGGGCTCCTAGTATGAGATAGAAAACCAAACTTTAGAAATCCTAGGCCCAATGCCCAGAAAATCAGTGTCAATTCCTTAGATCTATTCGGACAAAAGAAAAACCTCTTATCCACAATTTTGCTTTCCACGGTTTCAGTTACTCGTAGTCAATCATGGTCCAAAAATATTAAACGGAAAATTCCAGAAATAATTCAGAAGTTTTAAACCGTGTGTCCTTCTGAGTGACATGATGAAATCTCGCACCATCCTGCTCCGTCCCTTCCGGGACATGAACCATCCCTTGGTCCAGGTTGTTAAGTAGCCATGTAGGTTACCAGATCAACTGTCATGGTATCTCAGAGCTTATGTTCAAGTCACCTTTATTTTTCTTAATAATGTCACATTCACATAATTTCATTACAGTATATTGCTATAATTATTTTATTTCATTGCTACTGTTGTTAATCTCTTACTGTGCCTAATTTATAAATTAAACTTTATCATAGGCATGTAGGTACAGGAAAAATTGGTACTATCTGTGGTTTCAGGCATCTACTTGGGGTCTTTGAATGAATCCCAAACAGATTAGAGGGGACAACTGTATTTTCACATTTTTAATGTAAAAACTGGTTTTCTGGTAAACTAGCTGATGACTCCTGGTACCCTCGCTGTACTCGTCCTGACTGTATGTTTTAGGAGGTTCCTGGAGACAAATGCCTTCATAAAAGGAATTCTATGTCTGATTCTAGATTGTTTAATAGGCCAATGGAAATGTAATCTGGAGTGGACAAGCTTTCTAATCTTCACATCACACAGCTTGCAACCCAGATGTAGTGAGGCAGAAGCATTCAAAGGATGAGTGTGAAACATTAAGACTAAAGAGAGCATAAATCATTCTGTTTTCAAAAACTCACGTCTAGGTGACTGGTGCCAAAAGCCTCCTAGAGGAGCAGCTGCTTGAGAGGAGCATTGTATTTTATGTACTTAAATGCATTAATCTTGGAAAAATTAACAAGCAGGCAGGGAGGCTGGGGGTTTCTTATCTGTGGAAGTCCAGACTTTCAGAATGTCCTCCTCCTCTTTACTTCCCTGCATCTGCTGTTTTGCTGTAGGCTGCCAGGATGCCAAGCTGTAAATGATCATTACAAGTTAAACAGGCTGTTTTGGCTAAAGAGAAAACCCAAAGGAAAGATAACAGTGGGATGGGGGTGGGGGTGGGCGTTCTACTATAGGCTGTATAGGAAAAGAGGCGACTGTGAAGGGCATGGTTCTAGGTGGGGAAATTGAAGAAAGACAGCTTAATGTTTTAGCCCATCTTCAATTTTGAGAGGAAGATGAATACTTAACACAGAGGGAGAAGAAAGAATAGCAGAGAAGTAGCAAAGCATGGTGGGAAAAGCAGGTCTTTGAATAAAGACACCTGCTCTGCCACTATATAGGATGTTTTCATGGGACCCAATTGACCCATATTAGAAATGAAGATGTTGGACCTAATGATCTCCCTAGTCCCTTGAAAGAAAGCTGTGATGCGCAAGGAGTTCAGAAAACTGTGTGGGGAGCTTTGAACCTATCAGCTCCATGATTAACATTTTCACTTAGGCCCACTTTCCTCTTGTGCGATCTCGGGACACTTGGCCTTTGGTTAGGTAGACAGGTTAATTCCCAGGCCTTTGGATCTGAAAAACGAGGTGTCACTTTCTCATCTTTGATTCCAATTATATATTTTGGCTTATGATGTGTAAAAGACTGTGAAAAATAAACTCTCCAAGCTGTGCTGTACAGAACTTTAGACACTGCATCTCCTCTGCAGGTAAAGTTTCTTAAAGGGTTTGTCATACAGATACACCATGAATACCAACCATAACAATGGAATGTGATTTGAGCACTTCAAATGGGCCATATTTCTACTTGAGAAGGAGTACAACTAGGCTCAGACCTTTGGACATTGTGGGCATAATACAGAGCCTGTGGTTGGCACAGGGCTGCCTCTGTCTCAGTCGCGCATCTATTCAATAAATACTTATTGCACATCAGTTGTGTACCAGGCACTGTGCTAGGCACTGGGGAAGAAATAGTAAGACAAACTTGATCCTTACCCCAGTGAAACTTAGTTTAGAGGGTTCTGTGACAGTTTCATAGGAGAGAACCTAGAGTTGAATGTCAGAGAAGACCTCTCTTAAAGATAGCAATTGAAAATTACAGATAGCTGTCTTGTCTTTCCTACACCTTCTGGTTGTTTTACATAGTCCCCCTATGAGAAATTTCCCACTTCCTACCCCAGGAAGTGGACAAGGTGGACATTAAACAATGTTCTGACACACACAGTTTGTCAGGGTCCTCTTTAAGTGGGGCCATCAGAAGTGAACCCCAGATGAATCTAATCTAAGAAGGGGACAGGATTCTTCATGCTCTCTGTTCTGAATACATTAATATAGCCTATGATCCCATTGGCTTTAGTTATAATATAATAATCATGATGATTGTAAGGATGGTGGTGAGAAATAAAAACAATGAGAATGCCAAGACTTTGAATGCCTGGACTAAAGTCTGTATTCCATCTCTATCTTGGTTTGGGTTCCCCCGAGAACAGGGATAGGTTGGGGAAGATACAAGGCCTAGGTCGCCTGAATCTGCAGTATACTCTTCACATGTAGTTTCTTCTACTAAGAAACCCTTTCCCCTTCTTTATATTTCTTTTCTTGTCCACTCCCCAGCTGGCATTGCCTATGAAATTTTCCAGTCCTAGCCTAGATACCACTTCTTCCAGGAAGCCTTCCTCAACTCCCAGACCTGATTGGCTTGTGATCATATGTGTTTTCACAGCTTCTTGCCTTTGCTGCATCTTGCTATATTTGAATTGCCTATTGTTTATTTGGATTTGTGGGACCTGAGTTCAAAATGGGCATAGAGGGCGAATAAATGAATGAGTGTATGAATGGATATATGATGTTGCCAACTTTGCTCTGGGCCAACCAGGCATGATCTTCCCCATGACTGTTTAAAAAATAAATAAATTTAAAAAAAATAAAAACACAGATCTCCCTCCAGCATAAATGTTTATTTATTCCCAATGAATATTGTTCTGTTAGTCCTACCCTGATTTCCTCTATTTCATGAAATCTGACTTATTTTGGTTACTGGAACATAATAAACACATGGTGTTTAAGACTGTTTGGTGGATGCAAGGGGAGACAATCCCACAATAATCCCAGTGAATCCCTCCAAACCACTTCTAGGTGGTCTGTGTCCAGGGCACTACTCAGATCTCAGGGTCCCACAGGGCAGATGTCCTCGGGTTGATGCTATTGATGATGCGCTAATAAAACTCTCAGAATAATCCTCATGCAGCTCAGTAAAACAAAAGCCAGGGCCCAGGAAACAATAGAAGAATAAGGAAGCATTGATCAGACTGTCAAGCCTCAGAGGGAAGGTAGGGGAGGGTGGGGGAAAGGGGGAGAGACCAACCAAAGGACTTGTATACATGCATATAAGCCTAACCAATGGACATAGACAACAGGGTGGTGGGGGCATACGTGGGGAGGGGTTTGGGATGGGAATGAGGGGATGAGGACAATTATGTGATACCATAATCAATTTTAAAAAATAAGAAAGAATGTAGCATTCGTGTCTGAGAGATATAAGACCGTTAAACCCCAGGTCTGTCCTTTATCAGCTGCAGGTCCTCACACAAGTCTCATTCTCGGAGCCTCATTCTCCTCGGCTGCCAAATGGGATATTATTTATTTCTCTTGTAACCACACCTGGAACTAATATATCCTGATCTTAAAAGCTATATGGTAGCATATAGACCAAAGAATATTCCATTTAAAATAGGCAGGGAAAAATAAGGGCAGTAGGTTGCTACTCTTAAGAAGCAAATGGCTTTTCTAAAAATATTCTTATGCATCAGGCCTGTTAAAATAAAGGTCAATGGGCCTGAGCCCCAAGTTTCCAATCCAGCAGGTACCGAGTGGCCAGGAAAGCACTGGGCCCTGGGGTGTGAGAATGAGCTCACTGGTCTCTTATCTTCACAGATGTGACAATTTAATGGATGAGGTGGACATTAAACAATGTTCTGACACATGGAGTTTTAAGAAGACAATACCACATGCAGACGCCTCCCAGAATATCATTAAACGCTCTGTTGGTTCTCCAACTTCGGTGCGCGGAGACATGATCTGGGGTGGTGGGTGGGTGTTAAGATGCAAATCTCAGGCTCCACTTCAGAGAGGTCAGTAGGTCTAGGGTGGAGCCAGGAACCTGAATTTTACAGAAGCTCCCCAAGTCACCCTAAAGTACATGGTCTTTATCCCACACTCCAGAAACACTGCTTTATGAAAGGGCATCATTTCTCGCTGATGCATTTTTGTTTGTTTGTTTTATTTTTTAATTCTTTATTGTTGAAAGTATTACATATGTCTCCTTTTTCCCCCCATTGACCTCTCCCCAGACACTCCCACCCCCCAGCACATGCCCTCACCCCCCTACTGTCTGTGTCCATTGGTTATGCTTTATATGCATGCATACAAGTCCTTTGGTTGATCTCTTATCCCCCACCGCCCCTCCCTGCCTTCCCTCTGAAGTTTGACGGTCTGTTCGATGGTTCATTTTTAATGCAGTCTCTTACATTAGGATAGACCAGATTGTATTTCCTTCCCTTTTAATAAAGGAATTACTCAAAATTACCTATCTCTGCTTCTGTCTCTCCCTCTGGTATTTCAATGGCCTTATGGGAGCTGTTTTAATTAAGTAATTCACGCAGAGAACACCTGCTCAGGTGTGCCTTGGCTTTATGTGGAAAACAGTGATTAAAAACCAAAACCTCACTACTTCTGGTACAAGACGTGCATCTGTTTGTTTGAAGGCATGGATAATATTTGTAAAATGGGAGAGAACGTGAGAATGTATGGTAGACTGTATTCTACATTCAAGCACCTTCTGATAATCCTGATGTGTATAGGCAATGCAAATAGGTCTCATCTCACATAACCATTCCAATTACTGAAGGGGTCGCTGTGTGGACCTATGTGAGCGAGCAATCCTAAGTTACTTCTGGGTTCAGTGGCACGAATGCATAGCAGGCTTTAGTCTCTGTGCCTTCAGGACCAGGGTGCACATGAACAGCAGAGCATAGCTAAAGCAGAGGCAGTTTTAGAAGGAAGCCAGTAAAGACATAAATCATCATAAACCCAATTGGCCCGAGGCCTCTGAGAGACTTAGGAGCAAATAGTCCACACCCCAGGAAGCAAGTGGAATGCTCTGTTAATGGCCCTTCCCTGTCATGAGGCTTTGTCCCCTCCCAGGAGCGTGAGACGGGAGCACAAGGGTACAATTTCACTGTCAGATTACCTTGACAAGACATTAGCACAACATGGGACAGAAGAGAAGAAACCTCCAACTTTCAATAAAAATTAACTGGAAACCACACCACATATCAAATGGAGGACTCTGGCCAAGAGGAAAAAATAATATATCAGAGAGAGATAAAGTAATTGGGTTGCTATCAGATCCGAATGCCCTGTGTTGCTAACCTATATTACGAAAGTTGAAAAATTGGTGTTAGATTGCAATCTAAAAAGAGATCCCGAGTGGCATTCACAGTGAGTCATGGCCCATCGTCTTTTATTAATATAGCCACGTGTAAGTCTCCACAATTGGGTCATCCTTCAAGTCAAAAGTGACCCACCAATTGCACCATTATGCCTTTACTTAGTATTCACTCACAAATATTTGTGGACCATAATACATGCAGAGCACAGAGTGAAAGACTGTGGGAGGGCACAAAATTCAATCACGGGGTGGGGGGCACCCTCTCCATTAGGGGAGACACGGTTCATGTGAACTATATCATCCCACCGTATTGTAGAATCAGCTGTCCTTATCCTCACTGGCATCTCCCACAGTAAGGCGACGATCAGGGCTAGGGGCAATCAGAGCAGGCTTCCTGTAGAAAGCAGAAGAAAATCATATAATGCATTATAAGGGACAGAGTAATTGCAGTTTGTTGAGGAGAAATCAAGAGTTCACTCTCTGCAGAAGATCCAAAAGGCCAAATTTTTAATCATGTCAGTCTTTTCTTGGTGAAAGCACCTGAAATTATAGAAAAATGGTCTGTCCTTAATTATCAAATAAATGAAAAAAATAAAGCAATAATCTCCACTGATTAAATTGGCCATATAAAATAATTATCAACAGAGTTGGCAAATCCTCCTCTGAGGTTATGTGTGAAATGCTTCAACTTTTCTTGAGGGAAAACTGGCAATGTTCTTTACACTGGTCATACCCTTTAGGATAAAAATGCCATCTCAATGAAATGATATCCACATTGCTAAATATAATAAACTTCATTGCAGAATTTTTACAAAATGAAAAAATTACAAAAACCTCTAGCTATAATAATAAAAGCATAATATGCAAATCGACGGAACAGCCGAACAGCAGAAGGACCATCTGGATGGCCACGCTATGACACGCACTGGCACCAGGCCAGCCAAGGCGGGTGCCATGCGATTGATTGGGGGGCCCCCGCCATCGCCTCTCAATCGTCCCGCAGAGGTAGGCCCAGACCACTCTCTGCGTGGTGATCGATTGCGGAGCCCCGGCTGGGTGGGGTGATTGATCTGGGGGCCCCGTGATTGATCACCCCACAGAGGGTGGCCCAGGCCACCAGCCAGCGATGCTGTGGTAGGTGTGTGGGCCAGCCAGCGATCACCCTGCAGAGGGAGGCCCAGGCCAGCCAAGCAATTGCACCCCATGACTGTCACCCGTAGAGGGAGGCAACTGGTGGCGGGTAGGGGGGAAGGGCAGCGCCGCACAGATGGCAAGCAGTGGCAGCGGCGAGGGCAGGGCCAGCTGCCAGCAGCCGGGGTAAGGGAAGCCCCAATAGGCCCTGACTGCCAGCCAGGCCGAGGGACCCTACCCAAAGGGTCCTGGATTTCGAGAGGGTGCAGGCCGGGCTGAGGGACACCCCCGCCCCCTCCCCCCATGTACAAAATTTTGTGCACCTGGCCTCTAATATCTAATAATTTGGAATTAGTGAAATTATAGTGTATCCATAAGATGATGATAATGGGGAGACTATTTAATAAACTGGAAAATTTTCATAACAACTGAAAAAGAATATGATCCAATTTTGGTTTTAAAAATAGTTAATATATATTAAAAAGCATCTAAAATTCTAGAAATATGTTAATAAAAATAGCAATCAAAGATGGTTCTCTCTGAATGGTAAAGTGTGAATTTAATTGTATTTTTTACTTATCTGTCATTTTTAAATTTTCTTTAATGAACATGTATTACTTCATAAACCAAAAACATAAAAGTGTTCTTTTAATAACTAAGGAAAGAGGTTATATGGGTAAAGGTCAATGTTTTCCCATGCTCACAGTATAAAGGTCAGATTACCTTATATGACTTGTACCCTCCCCCCTCCCCCTAAAGCTCCGGTCTTGTCTATCAGTACGTTCCCACCAATGTCTTTAGCATTAACCATGCAGGCCTCCAGGTCTTTTGCCATTTGCCTTTTATCACAAAGTCTTCATACAGTAGATTGTATTATCTTTGCAATTATTCATCCCCAACCCTTCCATGTAAGAGGATTATGTTCCTGCCACTGCCATATACCTTGCCATGTCCCCAGTGTTGAGAACCATACATCCCTGTCCCATTAACTTTGGACTTTGGCCTTGGTCTCTACTACTCAGGCCTCAGGGGCCCCTTCTTTTGGATTTGGAGACTGTTAAGAGTTCACTGTCATTAAAAGGAATGTAAGCAGACACAACGAGGCTATATCCAAGCAGAAGCTTTCAGAGTCATGGCAAGCTTCCACCAATGCTCTTGACCTTTCTGCTACCGGAATGGCATGTCTCACATAGGGACTCAGTTTGAGTCTCTGAATGAGAAGCAGAGTCATAGCCCAAGCAGAGCTGTGGTCAACCTACAGCCTACCTGTAACATAAGTGATTAATGAACCTTCATGGTGTAAGTGACCGAGATTCAGAGGTCATTTGTTACTGCAGCAAAACTGACTAATACACATGGCACATGCTATTTCTTTATCTGGAATATTCTGACAGGCCACCCTCACTCCACAGGTTTAACTCCATCTCTTCATTCACATCCCAGCTCTGCTCTAACCCCTTGACCAGGTCAAGTTCCTCTTCACACACTTTCTCAGCACAGGTATTACTTCTTCTTAATACTTATCACAACTATACTTAATACTTATCACACTATAACTTCACAGTTTTTGTGTGATTTTTTTTTTAAATCACTCCCTGGTATGCCAATGGACTGTAGACTCCTTCAGAGCAGGGATAGTTGCTGTCCATTCACCTACTGTATCCCCAGCACCTGAAAGAGCTGTTGGCACATCATAAATCCTAGTTTAAAAAAAAAAATACTAGTTAAATGAATACATGAAGGAAAGCATGGATAAACTAATAAAGACCCTTGAACACAGAGCTGAGAAACATAAATCAAATATTTGGAAGACATTATTGGTCTCCAGGTGAGAAAACATGAGTCTTTTATAGTGCAAATAAATACACGGTAACCATGTTCAGGATCTCCTGAGTAAAAATATTTAAGCACTATCACTGTTCAAAGCACTTTATACACATTAGTGCTGGTATCCTATCAGCCTGGTATCAGCCCTGTGATGTGAGTACTATTGTTATCCCGGAGGGAAGGTCAGCCCTTTGCCCAAAACCACAGGCTGTGAGCTGGTGGAGGGAGGGCTTGAATCCAAATAGTCTGGTACCCACTTGTGTATTTATAACCTCTGGACTGTGCTGCCATTCATGTGATCTGAAAGTTATAAATACTGGGAAAGTTGTGGAACTGCACTGGCAAGACAAGAAAAAATTTATGTTTAATTTCCCTATCGTATCACTTGGGATCACCTGAGTTCCTAATAGGGTGGCGGCCTGCAGCTCCAAGAGAGCATTTCCCCTTGGGCAAACCAAGCACACATTTTCCCACATCACTTTCATTATGTGATTCCTATTCAGTGCCCTCTGCCCTGGTAGAACAACGCCAATAATAACATCATCATCAACACCTTTGGGTCTTCTTCACACCTTTGCTGTGCCTGTCACAAGTCCCTGCACATAACAGGTGCTTAGTAAATGTGTTTTGAATCAAATGAATCCTATAGTTCTTGCCTTATGATTAAGTCATTGACTTGGGCAGGCATGAGATCTAGTCGACTTTATGATAACTCCATTTGGGGGAGCAGGCTGAGAATCTCATTCTAAACTAAACTGGACTCAAGAAATAAGGAACCTGAACACAGGTTGCCTTAGCCATGGAGCAAGGAGAGGAACTGGTTGTAGGACCTTTGCTGCTCTCCTGGCTTCTTCTCTGGCCACAGTGGTACTAAGACAGAGAGAAAGCCTGAGGAGGGGCTGGCGTGGGGAGAATTCACCTTGGGACAGAGGGTGTAGAAGTGGCAACAGTGTGAGGTCTGAGTCTCCGGTGGGAGAAAGGTGGGACTCTAGGACTCACTGTCTTCTCTGATGTGATAAGAAAGGATTCGGCGGCATCATTTCAAGGGCCCCTTAGAGCTGGACTATCTGTGAGGCTAACACTCTGCCCTCTTACAAAGTTTATTTGGGAGTTAAAGAGGACGATATTGGAGTCAGCTGAGAGCAGGTTAGAAAAGCCAGTAGAAAACAATGGAGAAGAGCTGGTCCTCAGCTGAGTTTTAAAGGCACCGATGTCAGGCTGAGAATGGAGGGGACAGACCTCCTCTAGGGCCGTAGTCCTTGAACCACAGGTGCCAGACCACCCACATCAAATCACCTCAGAAATTTTTAAAATACTGATTCCTGAGCCTTTCTGGAATCTTGGAGTTTCATACAGAAATCTGCATTTTTAATACCCCAGATAATTCCTTTGAATCCTAAAATCCGGAAATCTCTGACCTGGAGAGATAATGCTAACTTGCTAGGGTAGGGAAATAATGTCCCAAATGCTTCTATTTGGGACCTACGCCATTGTCTTATTTCAAGAATAATTTAACTCCTATCTTAAGACCACCTGTGGGTTCAGTGGAACAGCCATCACCTGGGGTGACTAAGTGCCCTTTAATAACAGACATGCCTGCCTGACCCAGCTTTCCTCGCTGATCTCCCAACCCCTCCCAGAGGAAGAAGCAGGCTCTCCTTTCAGCCTCTCACCTCCTCCTGGGAATAAGGGTAGCTCCTCATCTGCTGTAAGAAAAGCTGGGCCCCTGAAGGAAGGGTGCAGTATAGTCAAGTCTGGCCTGGACTGAGGTCACCCTGTGAAGCAGCTCAGCCGAATCTCCATCTCCTGACACTTGACCTTCAAAATCCTACACTTGTTAGTTAATCGCCAGAAAATGGAGACTCCATGTGCCCACAGCTGGGCCAAGTTACCAAGTTCTGGCTCTAATTAACCCAGGAGCTCTCTCTCAGAATAAATTGGGGTGGAGTGGGGGGCAGGCCAAACACTCACCAGCTAACAACACAGCAGCCTCTCTGGGGTTAGCTCAGGCTCCAGAGCTGGTTAGGCCAGCCCTGCCAGGCAGCCTCAGGAGGAAGAGGAGGAGGAGGAGGGTGGAGATGCAGACCTTGGAGGAGGAGCCCGAAAGCCTTGGGCAGGGCAGGGCTAAGCAGGCCGGGAGAGGAGGAAATGGGGTGGAGGAACTGTGTGCAGCTCTGTGACATTGAAGGCTGGGCTTCTGAAAGGGGTTGGGGCTGCCTTCTCAGGTCAGAGATGAGAAGGAAGCTCTCACTGGCTGTCCCTCCCTTTTGATGGGATAACTGGAGGTGGTGGCAACCCAGCCTCCCTCCCTAGTGGCCCCATCAGAATAAAACCGCCCAAGGAGTGTTGACTACCCCGGGAGAGCTTCGGAGCCTGCACCCAGGAGGAGGAGGTAAGCACCCTGCTTGATGCTGGGATGGGAGGGTGCTCTTTTCTCCTGAGCTCTCCTTCCTGCTTGCTGGCCTGGGGCAGGGATGCTACTTCAAAGGGAATCTCTGAGATACCCTGGGTCCTGGGGCTACAGCTGGGTCCACCACCAGCCACAGGCTTCCTGGAACCTCATTCCTGTTTATTTGGGGAGCTTTTTGCTTATGATGGAGGGCCCTGTGCGTGCAGTTGACTGGGTTACAAGGGTAGCTGTGGGTGGTGATGGTGATCATCCTACGTGGCCGAGGCTTCTTCCACACACTGGTGAGCAGGCAGCCTCAGCCTTTGCTGCCTATAGCTTGGAATGAGTTATCTGTATGGAGGGCCCATAATATGTGAGCATTGGTCATTACCTGTACTATGTCAGGGTCTCTTTCCAAACACTTACAAAACCATTATGCAGGATTTTGAAAGAAGTAGGCGTGTGTGAGGAAGAGAGAGAGTAAGACAGAGAGTTGGGTTTTTGATGATGGTGACTCATGAAAATAATATTGAAAGCTTATGATTTGCAAAACATGAGGGTGAAATACTATACATCTTGTTGCAAGCCCGTGAGGCAAATGTCGGTATTATGTACAATTACGGATGAGGATGCTGAGGCTTGGGGAGGTTAGCTGAGCCAGTGTTCCTGTTGAATGTTGGGGCACTAATTTAGACTTGGGTCTCTACTTCTCAGGCCTCAGTAGCACCTTCTTGTGGATTTAGAGACTGTTAAGAGCTCACTGTCAGCAGTATGTAACCCACATGGTCTGTGCCATTAAGAATCAGAGACTATCAGCTGAGCAATGGAGTTGGTCTTTTCAAACACTGGAGCCAGCAATGGGAGGGGAAAGGGAATGTGTTTGAGAGCTGGATACTGGATCAGTGCACTGTGGCCGCTTAGAATTAAATCCAACCCCAAAATGGTTTACCAGGCCTCCCCTGTCGCCAGCCCTCGCCCAGCTTCCAGCCTGACCTATACCAGGCCCCTAGTTCATGCTGAGCCAGGACCATGAGCTATCTCTGTTCCTCCCCTCTGCTTGGAACACATTCCCAGGGCTTTTCCTGTCTTCAACCAAGTTGCAGCTCAAATGTTGCCTATTGATGAGGGCTTCCAAGTCCACAGAATCTAAAATGGACCCCCCAAAACCACTACCAGCCCCATTACCTTCCCTCCCAGTGTTGGTTAATTTCATAAAGCTGACGACAATCTGAAGTTCTGGATTCTTGATTGTAAGTTAGAGTGGGGACCTTCCATGTCTTCTGCCTACTGGACACTGCTGGGCCTCCAGGGTTTAGCAGATTTCCCAATAATAACAGGGGCTCAGTTAATAGTTGGCAAGGGAAAGAATAATAAGAGGGATCAGGAGAGATCATGCCCACCTGTTTGCCTCCTGCTCATTCAACACCTCCACTCAATCTCCCTTGGGAAGGCAAACATCTTGTTCTAGAAAGTAAAGAGCTACCTGGGTTTTCAGGTACTCGGGGGTGGGAGGAGAGGTGAGAAATGATTTCATTTTGGGGGTAACATAGGGAAAAAGGCTAAATGGCATCAAATGGATTTAGTTTCCTAATAAATAGCAGGGTATGTATGATACAGCTGTCTCTGCTGCCTGTGACTCACCCTAGCATGTTCTTCTAAACACCAAACCTGGTCTTGATCTTAGCATGTAGGGTACTCACCACGCCTGGGGTACTTGCCATGCCAATATGGCCTCAGAAAGCTCAGAGTTCACCCTTCCAGCCCTGCTTTATCAAGCCACTCATTCATATTCTCACCAGGCTGTGCTATTTTGGGTGTCATTCATTTATAGGATAAGAAGAGCCCCATATTTGCAATCAGGGGATCCAATGTGTTTCTATGGGCTCTACCACTCTGCTACTGTGGGCAAGTCCCTTTGAGCCTCATCTCACACTTATCCTCAATCAAATGGAATGCTAACAGCTGCCCTCTGCAGCCTGTGAGGCTAGGAGGTGCACCTGTGATAGCAGACCTTCGCAGAGTATAGGCCTACGTCGTTTTATTGTGCTTAGCTTTATTGTGCTTTACAGATGTTACATTTTTTCCAAATTGAAGGCAAGACCCTCCACCAGCAAAAAGATTAGGACTCGATTGATTATGATACTTGCTTTATTGTGGGTGTCTAGAATCAAACCCACAGTAGCTCAGAGTCATGCCTGTATTCGTTGTGACAGTGATGTCAACACCAGAGCCATTGTCTCTGGCTCACAAGCAGCCGGCCCTACAAGCAATGGGTTGCAGAGGATACAGTTCCAGAAAAAAATTGGAGAAAATCCACAATTCCAGAAGAAATCTATCAGAGGAAGAGACTGCTCTGCAGGAATCCTTTTCTCGGGCAGCTACCTTCCTCAAGAATCGACTTAGACACTGTAATTAACACCCAGGATTCACTTTGCAGCGAGGAACGGTAGAACCCAGCCTGGCGATGCTTCTTCCTTGGCAAGCACGCAGCATTTGGCAGTATTTTACAAGCTGGTGGTTTTATGAGTCCCTTCCTGCACTTACATGTTCTTCATTGTAATGTGTGTGGAGCCTTCCTGGCATCGGCCCTGGCCCTATTTGATTTAAGAGACATCCGATTTCTATTTCTAATCCTCAGGTGGTTCTGTGATTTTTTTAAGACACTCCTTATCTGTTCTATTCCCTTATGCTATTCTAGATTTTTTATTGCCTTTTATCAAAAATAATATTTTGAATCAGGAGACAAGTGACAGAGTCCTGATGGTTTTCTGGAGAGGAAGAGGCTCATAAGCAAAGTGATATTATGGAAAGAGAATCACATTAAGTGTTTGAAGACATGGGCTCGAGTTCTGGCCATGCTGTCACTAACCCTCTTCTGATTCCTTGAGCCATGCTGGGGATAATAACAATATTGACAGTGGGCTTTTATTGAGAACTTACTAAGTGCTAAGAGGATTCCTTGGATAATCTCATTTAAATGTTCAAGCTGACTGTCCCTGTTTTTGGAAATAAGCCATGTGAGCCTTAGAAGGTAGGAGGCCCTCAGGTAGTGAGTGATAGAACCCAGTTTTAATGCATGCCGATGGATTTATTTTTTTCTCCAAGTGGCTTTTGAAGAAAATGACAAATTTTCATAAAGCAAAATTGTGCACCTTGCCAAAAGGGAATATGAAAACCATCAGATCTATTCCAGAGCATACACTGGATACTTGCCTGAACCCAAACTGTTTTAAATTCTTAAAATCTCTAGGTAGGAGAGCTTGAACATACTATATGCTATGCCAGGGACTAATGATATAATGATGGTAATCAACATTTATTAACTAACTAGTGGCCCGGTGTACGAAATTTGTGCACATTAAAAGGGAATTAGTTAGAGGAAATATTTTAATATTGCTATTTTCCCTTTCTCTATAATAGAAGTGTCAGAGATGAAAGAAAATTAGTAAAATGTATACGAAAATCTCCCTCCTGTCAGAGTCTGGGGGGTGCCGCAGGACCCAGAGTCAAGTCTCCGCCCATTCACATGCGCCTCCAAATTGCATGAGACCCAGACCCGGCTGGTCCCACCCCCATCAAGCCCTGTAGGGCAGGGGGCATGGCCTCAGGTCCCCCAGTCCTGGTGCCAGGGCAGGGGGTGCAGCCTCAGGTCCCCCTGCCCCAGCCCAAGGGTGCGAGGGTGTGATGACCATTTGCATATTAGCTCTTTATTATATAGGATTCTTCTTACTCAGCACTGATAGAAGCATTATCCTCATATTATCTCATGTGCAAGAGGCAGTTCATCACAGTAGTAAAGGGGGTGGGCTCATGGTGTAGAATGCCTGGCCCTGTCAGCTGCTAGCTGTGTGACCTTGGACAAGTTTCTCATCCACTCTGTTGAATATTCCCCATCTATACATGGGGATATTCCCAATCTTTCCTCCTAGTGAGCATTATGTACAAGAATACACACAAAGGGCTGAAACAGTGCTCGCTATGTCATGTTCTCTCAAATGTTTGCTGCCCCTGCTTCAGTTCCCTCAGTGCTTCTATGAGCAAGGTCCTCTCACTGCCGTCTGTCCATTCGATGTAGAAACTGAGGGAGGGTCAGGTCGCATGGCTAGACTCAGGATTTGAAGCTTCAACTGTGCTCTCTAGAGCCTTCTCCCTTCTGTGTCATATTCCCTCAGTAAACTCTCAAGGAAACACACATTCCTCTGGGGACTCACAGTTTGATGGGAGCTGATACTCCAAGACCCAAGCTACTTTCTCTCCATGAATGTTCCTAAGCTGATATCTTTAGGCTGGTGAGTGAAAGGCCTTGTTGAAAACTACTTACATCTTTGGGATATTGCCCAACCAGCCAGAACTTTCTCCTCTCTTCAGGATTCTTTTGTGGGCAGGCAACCGCACTGCCCTTGAGGTGTGAAGTTTTCTGATTAAAAGCAATCAATGGTGCTACTCTTCCCCCAGGCAGAGGGCTGAGCTGGCTGGTTCCAGGACATCTTCCAGCTCTGCAGTAACATTGTCCTGTGCTGGCTTCAGTCTGCTGATAGTCTCTTAAGTTAGCATCAGTGTTGGGATTAAGAACCAGAAAAAAATTGTGCAGAGGTCTGTCCTGGGCTGGGCAAAGACAGATGCCAGCATTTGCAGTCTTTAGGCTGTGATACCAGGTTGGGTATTGGAGTTATTTTCTGGGCTCATTCTCCTTTGGGTGGGGACTTGCTTCTGCCAAGATTCCAGCCCGCAATGTAAGACCAGCATGACCCCTGAGAAGCAGTCATCCTGCTGCTGCCTGCTCTGAGTATGCGTGGCTCTGATATGCCTCTCAAATAATGACAGTAATTAATAATTAACAGCTTTCTTTTATTGAGTACTTGCTACGTGTGAGTTTATTTAATGAGCTCATGTAATCCTAACATAACAACCCTCTCCAGTAGATTCCAGTAGTGTCCTTCCTATTTTAGGGAAGAGGAAGGTGGCATTTGGGAGGCTACACACTTGGCCAGGGTCCTCTGCTAAAAGTGGCACCACCATGACCCAGCCCTCACCTCTGTGCCCGACTGCCCCAAACTCCTCCTTCTGCCTGAACCACCCTCTTTGAGATGGTTTGATAACACGTTACTGATTAGCTGTGGAAAAACCCGTCCAGCTGGGCCAACCCACGAAGGATGTGGGCAAACCTGCCTTACCCGGTTTCCCTGGTCCTTCCCACTATGGGCGCTGAGCCTGTATGTTTTTCTGTTGCCTCATCTTATCCATATGCAGTTGAGCTCCTTAACTACTTAGCTTGGCATCCCCCCTCCTCCCTCCAACCCTTTAATTTAGAAAAATCACAGAAGGTAAGCATGAGGGTGAAGTTTGTCTCTCTCCAAGGCACCCTCAGTCCAGTCCTTACCCTTTTCAACAGTAACCCTTTTGCCAATTTTTCTTCCCTTCCTTGTTCTCTTTCAGCCTGGTTTAAGAGCAAGCCGATAAAGCACATTTTCAATGCTGTGAAATAGTTCAGTCATTGGCATCTTAGCCTGAGGACTGGCCTGTAACTTTTGTAAATTCGGTCATTTACCAAAGCAGACAAAATCTTGGTCGGCACTGTGGCTTTGTCTCCAGAAAGTGCTGTCCCTCACAAGGGGGTACTTGTGCAGCCGGGCTGTTCCCAGCAAGGAATGCAGAAAGGACTTGGAAAAATCTAGTTGGGTCTTGAATATCACACCTCTTAATGCTTATGTGATATTGCACAAATTATTTATTCTCCACGGTAGCATGACACTGCTTTCATTTTGTTCAGCTCTGCAAACATTCATCGATAATACTTCTACATTGACCCCTGTATGCATAACATGTCACTCAAGTCTCCCACCAACCTAATGACATAAGTACTGGGATCATCACGTTGTAGATTAGGCGACTAAGGCTGGTAAGGTTAAGCAGCTGTTAAGTAAGTTACGGAAGTGGGATTTGAACCCAGTGCTTTCAGTGGCAACAATCCCTTCCCCAGACCAGCTTAATGCACAGGCTGATGGTTTGATATGAAATTCTTCCTTTTCCACCGCAAGATCACCAGACTTTCTCTTGTGCACAGCAAGGGCAGCTGGGCTCAGCACATGGGCAGGTGGAGTGTCCCCTGCTCCTGTCCTTCATGGTAGCTACTTCATACCTTGTGGCTCAGCCAGGGACAGCCTTGACTGCTCCCTACCAGACATCATTATTTCAGTAGAAATTAGATTTGTTTGGAAAGGAAACTTCTTTAAGTGGGAAATTAGTATTTCTTATCACAAACAGGGTAACTGAAATTAAGTACAAGGAGTAAACGCTAGCAGACACCACTGCAGCCTGCTGAAACCTGGGGCCCTGAGGCCAGAGCCTTGCTTTGTTGAAAAGGAGACTTGACATTAACTGGCTCCATTTCCTGGGTATGCAGTTTCCATCTGGGACTTTCTGAAGCTGGTGGCAGTGATGGTTGTGCAGTGTGAGGGTGCCTGCTGATGCCACTGAACTCTGCACTTGAAAAAATGGTTAACATAGTAAATTTTATATATACTTGACCACAATTTAAAAATCAGGCAATTCTATGTGCAGTATGAAACAATCCCCAAGATATAGTACGTGAAAAAAGCAAAGTGCTGAACGGTGCGATTAGGATGCTGTCATTTGCGGGATTTGAAGGATATATACACGCATACGTCTATCCTTGTATATGAGTGGATCCCTCTGAAGGGATGACAGTATTTGAATCTGTAGAGGAAAAGGGCTTCTGGCGTTTGGGATAGAGAGTGAGGGAGGGAGGGTTGGCTATTTGATTTGTGTTCCATGTGTATGTATGACTCATTCTAATGGATAATCATTTTTTCCATCCTAAAACCAAAGAGTAGTGAGCATCAAACGGAAACTGTCTCCCTAAAGCAGTGGTTCTCGGTCTTGGCTGCTCTCTCAACTGGAGCTGCTAAGAGTAAGGTCCCCCAGCCAGCAGCGAGCATCGCCTGGTTAAAAACATAGGGTCCCAAGCCCTACCCAGACCTACAAAATTGGAATCTGCACTTGACCAAAATCCCCCAAGTCATTTATAGGACATAAAAGTGTGAGAAGCACTGCCCAGGGCTGATTTCAATGTGGGGGAGGGGTGCGGGGGGGGGGAGTCTCTGAGGTGGGGCTTGAGCCTAGGGATCTGTTAAAGCTCCTGGGATGATTCCCTGGGGCAGTTGAGTCTGAGAACCACTGACAGCAGAATTGGGAAAATTGAAAGGGTTGAAACAGGACCGATATTACTATGTGATTCTGTTATATTCAATGTGGGCTCCGTGTGTCTCATAAAAGTCATTGCATGTTCCACACATGGGAGCAGCGGCCAGGATGGCTAGCTCAGATCTCACGAATGTTACAGGAGCATACAATAATGAGACACACCTGAGCTTGATAAGGACAGATGTTCCTGTCTACTAGCTTTGAGCATATTTCCCCCTTAAATAAAAGAGATATCACAGTTCTACACCGATTCAGGGCTCTTTTGATCCAGGGATGGAGCAAAGCATCAGGACATCGTAAAATCATATTTTTGGAGTGAGAAAGATACAGATTTGAATTCACCTCTCTGAGTCCCATGTCAAATGAGGTTAGTACCGACCCCATAGAACCATCGTATGAAATGAGATGGTATAGGTGATGCTCGATCCAAGAAGTGCTACATCACTATTAGATGATAATTTTGATGTTTATGTGCACACGCTCCACATCTTGTCCTGGGCCCCACTCACTGTCACTGCTCCTTTCACATTTGCTTATTCTGCCTTGAGCATCTCATGCACAGATGACATTTGTCACATTGCAGTTGAAGCCGAGGAACTTGAGTCCCACCTCCCCCATCTCCTGACAAACAGAAGCAAATATCTACTGTCTCTTACCAGATTACCTGACACATTTCTCAAATACAACCGAGACCTCATTACATGGCTGAGCAGCTTTCCATCAGCTCGTTTCTAGCTCTGATGTTAATATAATTGTTGCCGAGACATCGCAGTTGGCCTCAGACACAGTCGGGAAGGAGTCATTGCTTGTCCGTCCCACCACCGCCCCCCCAATGGTTCCCAGTGCAGAGAGAGCGAGGGGAAGCTGCTAGGATTTCTGCGTGGATAGATGATGCATTTCACGGTTCCCTTCCATTGCTGTGTCTGTTACTGCTTGCAGAGGGACAGGGTGTCCAAGTCAGAGAACAGACGCTCTCCCCTCACAGCACCAGCATCATCTCTTCAAAATGCAAATCCAAGCATGTTTAAAACCTGCTTAAAACTCTCTAAAGCTTCTTACTACTTAGAATGAAGACCAACATTCTTAACGGGGTCTACAAAGTTGGCCTTCTATCTACTCCTCCCAGGCACCTTCCCACCTCCCTTTGTCTGATTGATGGGTTGTCTTCCTCACTTGATGGAGTCCTTGCTGCGTGTGAACTCTAATTCCCAGGCCATGGGCCAGGTCTGATTCTGTGCAGTATCATAGCCACAGAGTCTGGTTTGTAGCCGATGTCCAATAAATGTTCATGGAAAAAATATATGCATGCAAGGATGTCACACAAGGGCTTCCTGCCTAATCTGCCACCCCCCTGCTTTACAATGTGCCTCCCACTGCCACCAAAATGCTGGTAGTTACCTATAGAGGTACCATGCTGTTTTCCATGCTTCAGCTTTTGCTTAAGTCTACCCTCTGCCTAATCATCTTATTCCTCACTTTCTTTGCCTAGGAAATCTTACTCTTAAGCAAGGGTTATCTCCTCCGATAAACTTCCCTGGCTCTCCAACCTTCTAGGCTACTCTGGCTGTGTCCCCATATGCTCTGTATAGGACTTCTCATTTCACTTAACTCTGTTCCATGTTTGTGTCAGCTTTTCCAACACTTTGAGAAAGAGAAATGAGAACAAGTGCGCTGTGTGTGGGACGGTAGGTGATGAGTAGATAGGATTTGTGGTGTGTGCGCGCGTGTGAATTGGTCACTGACATTCCATAGCAAATAAAGAAGGGTGCCCTGTGGTCCCAGTGCTTTGCACTTGCTGTTCCTTCCATCTGCATGCTGTTCCTACCTCTTCTCCTAGTCATTTTACCTGCTCCGCAGTTCAATTTTATCACGGCCACACGGAAGTTTTCCTTGCCCCAATGCCTAGACTCAAACTCCAGGCTATATATTTTCACTCCTTGTCTTTATAAAGCTTCTTACCAATTCTAATTCTAAACTGTGTTTTTATTTCAGTTTGCTTCTCTCTTTATACTGGCTGCTTCGTGAGGCCTGGCTTTATATCCATTTTCCCCCAGCACCTAGCATAGTGCCGGGCACCCTGTAGATGCTCCCTGAAATGAATGGTGGGTCATCTGCAGCCCTTGTGAGAACCCTGCGTGGAGAGAGAGAGTAGGCAGATGAGAATGCCCAGCTTCCCCCTCACTGTGGTCCTGGGAGGGTGTTCCTCAATGACTATGCATAGTAACTGTGCCCTGTCACTCAGAAGCCAAGGGACCTGCTAGGAAGCGTTGTGGCTGCGGGTCCCCACCCTGCCCTGCAGGGCTCCCCTCCCTGCTTAAATCAGGCCACAGCTCTCCTGAGCCCTTTCTCCTTGGAACACTCAGCCAGGTCCAGCTGCCAACTGCTGAGGCAGCAAAGGGGCATGATGGCAAACCCAGAGGGAAGGCAGTTGGCAGGGAGGACAGCAAAGTTGTATCTTGTAAGTAGGTCTGACAGCCCCAGATACATTCTGTCCAGAGACTGAGCCTCACCAGATTAGGGGGGCTGGCAGGGAGGGGCTGTGACCTTCCTTTCTCCCACCCCCGGCTACCCCACTCAAGCAGACAGATGGTGTGATTTGACTTGAGGAGTATGAGTATGTTCTAGATGACCCCTCCCCCCTCCCCATTACATCACTTCTAGCTGAACATTTTCCTGACATCGCCAAACCACCCCAAAGCTCTTCTTCCATTTGTCCGGCCCTAGAAAGCCTTCTGGTGACTGTCCCCAGCCAGCTAGAAGGTTAGACACATTCAAACATCCAAGCAGCCCAGGGAGAGGCTTAGAACTTAGGTATGTAAGTGTGGTAACAGCCCCATGGCCACGGGCGGTGGCCTGGTTACAACAAGGAGATGGAGATGAGGCAGAAAGAAGAAAGTGCACTGGGACCAGGATCCCAGGGCCCACACCCAGCTACCTGCCCTCCGTGCCTCATTTCACCACCATAAAGCAATGGGCGGGGCAATGGGAACGATTTCCACCCTGTGTTCTGTGGAGCTGCAGGTTTGGAAGAGATGGTCTGGAGCCACCGTGGAGGGCAGAGGGGCCAGACTTCGAGGCACTCATCCCACATGCTAACCTCTACATCTCACACACATGCATATTCATACACTCCATGTAACCATGACATACACTCTGCTCTTTTCTCAGAGAAGCTGCCATCTGTTTTATGTGCCAGCATGCTGTAAAGGACACCTGGCACTGTGGGTGATAAGGAAATAGGGTCCAGTAGAGTATGCAAAGGTTTGGAAGCCACAGAACCAGATGACCTCTGAACTCTACCAGCTCCTGGAACTTTCAGCTGTCCTTGGGATGCACAGTCCTGTTTCAGATGTCTATTAGAATGTAATAAGAGTGTTAAAGACAATGGGTGCTAGAGCCAGACTGCCTGGGTTCAAATCTGGCTTTTACCAATTACTGTGCGTCCTTGGGAAAGTTACTTAACCTCTCTGTGCTTTCATGTCCTCATCTCTAAAGTAGATATAAAGCAGTAGAGTTGTTGTGAGGATTAAATAGGTGAGTAGGTAAAATGCTTAGAATGATGCTGACATAAAGTAAATATAAGTATGGGCAATTATGATTTTATTGCTTAGCGTCTTTAAACCAGTGGCTCTTAACGTTTGGGGGGATCATGAATCCCTCCGTAAATTTGTTAAAGCTAAGGACCCTTACCTTGGAAAACCAGATACCAAAATGTCTTGTGCATTCAGTTCAGAGAGCAGCGGGTGTGTGTCTTCATTGGAAAACTGAGGCGCCAGCAGGAAGGCTTTGCCAGGATCATGCAATACAGTAAGCAGTGAAGCAGGGACAGAGCCCAGCCTTCCCAGTTTGCAGCCTAGTGTTCTCTTCTGGCGAATGCAGATGTCTGCGCCACCACAAAGATTTGGATTCCAGTGCTGCTCTCCCACCTGGGAGCTGTGTGACTTTGGCACATTTCTGAATACCTCTGAGCCTGTTTGCTTGTTGGTAGAGACACACTGTACCTCAGGGGTGTTATCTCATCCCCACCTCAGTGGGAGCACAGAATAGGTGAGCTACTACATCCTAACCCCCGTTTCTATGGAAACAGAAGGATGCTCTGGGAAGTGAAGACGCCTCCACACAGAAGGCAGCTAAGGGAATGGGGAGGATCTCCTCTGCAAAGTGCGGTGGCAATGGAAAGTAAGTTGGCGCACTTCAGGCACGGCCCCGGGCCAAAGCAGGGAGGCTAACGCCGCATTCTGTCTTTTTATATGTTCCCTTGGCTAGAGATCCAGGGAGATGGTTCTCTCAAGAGCTTGACCCCCAAACCAGGGTCCCTCCCTGCTTCAAAGGCCATTTTATCCTACTTCAAAAACTTGTAAAAGTGAGTTCAAGGAGGGAGCTGCTTGTGAGGCTGGCATGGGAACTCAAGCGTTTATATCCTGAATTCAGGACCCTTCCTTTGTTATCGCATGTACCTTGGTCTTTACAGACTGTCCCCATGGGGCCCTGAAGCTGGCTGCCGGCATATGCTGGGGCACCAGCCTCCACGGAACCCCGTCCCAGTCTTTACAGACACCTCTGCCTGCAGTGGCCGGGATCCTGGCCATCATGCTGCTTCTCAGGAGAGAGGCAGCTGTGCCCGAGGTCTCAACCCTGAAAGGAAGTGTCCCCATGGTCCTTTCCAGGGGGCGTTTAATAAAAATCACAGCAAGTCCACCTCCTTCATCCCATGTTGGTAACTTCTTTCCCTGAACGGCTGTATGATTAGTGTCTGGACTGTATATCATTGTGGCTCCATAGAGTCTTGCGTTTTCCTGTAGTTTATGTCTTTACTACCCAGATGGCCTGTAAAAGGTCTAGAGAGGAGGGTGGCATTTTACCACCTCTTTGCCAGTAGGTCTAGCCCAGTTCTGAACATACAAGAAAGCATAGTTGAACAATTTGGTGTTTTTTAAAAAATACTTACTGTTGAAAGTATTACATATGTGCCCTTCTTTCCCCATTCAGCCCTTCTAGCTTACCTCCGCCGCCTGCCCCAGGAACTTTGCCACACAATTGCCTGTGTCCATGGTTTATGCATATATGCATACAAGTTCTTTGGTTGATCTCTTCCCACCCACCTACCCCAGCCTTCCTTTGAGATTCCACAATCTGTTCCATGCTTCTATGTCTCTGGGTGTATTTTGTTCATCGGTTTCTTTTGTTCATTAGATTCTACATATGAGTGAGATCGTGTGATACTTGTCTTTCTCTGACTGGCTTATTTAGCTTAGCATGATACTCTCCAGGTCCCTCCATGCTGTCTCAAAGGATAAGAGATCCTTGTTTTAACCTAACCAAGCAAAACACAAAGGGCTGCTTACTTTTCTTTCAGAAATAAATGCATGCATATGTAAATAAAGACACACATATACATGCATGTATATGTAAGTGACACATAGCTGGCTCTTTTTTTTTTTTTTAGAAGTATTTTAGTAACTCAACCCAACCTGTCAAATAATAAATAACCAGGCAATTAAAGGTTCTGATAAATGATGGCTAATTAAATTTTATGGCAAATAGAGCAAAGCCAATCTACATTTATATTAGAAAGCACATCTCTTGAATTGCTGCAAATCTCTCAAACAAGGTATACATTTATTTAAGCACCTTCCAAAGGGACCTGGTTTCAAAGATTGCAATTTACTAAGAGATTGGACTGGGGATTTCCACAGCAAATAATTCCATTTACCTTACACCCAGGCCCCGTAACACGGCATGCCATGAATAACTCATTACGATCAGTGCAAGGTGTCAGCTGCATAATAGGTGCAAGAGCATAAAGAATATATAAAAGGGGGAGAAATATACAGGTTCTTCACATTCCCTCAGGTTTTTGCCAGCATTCTCTTCTTCAGGGCATTTAGCGAGGGAGAAGTAAAAGAAGTGAGTTGCACAAAAGAGAAATTAGGATAAGAGATGTGTGCACTGAGGTGAGGGAGGTAATAGGTGGACTGAGATGATGAGCTCAGAGAGACCAGCTTGGGAATACTGAAACAGTATGTGCAGCTCTCATTCTTCTGAGGCTAAGCTTGGAAGGCTGCACTCCCATGGCAGGCGCCTCTGATGCCTACTCCTCCTCCATGGTCCAACAAAGTTCTGAGGGTGGTGGAGAAATAAAGGGAGCCAGGGGAAATCCCTCTAGCATCCACTGTCTCCATCAGTCGTAGAAGGGCAACAGGAGCAGCTGGTTGTAGAGGGTGGTTAGGAGTCCTTCTGCAGGGTGCAAACAGCATGGAGCTGGGGCTGGACCTTGGATCTCCTCAATCTCATTCTGCTGCCAGTTCCATGGAAAGAGGAGGAAGAGATCTCTTACCTGTGAATCCTCGAGAGACCCCATAGAAGGGGTTCTTGTTGCCTTGTTTAATGGAGTGAAGCGTTTCAATCACATAAAGAACGTTGTCATAATGTGCCGATCAGCTAGTGTATGCGGGACATTGGAGGTAGCCTTGGAGCTGAGGCCTGAGTTCTCTTGTCCTCTTGCCCCCAGTGAGCCAGTAGCCTCCACAGCTATTCTCCACTCCTCAAGTACTGCCCTTTTTAAAGACCCATTTCTTAACTATATAGGGAAATAAATCTCCTGAACTATGCAAACCCAACTCTTTAGGGTCCCAGAGAGCACAGGGACATGTGGCATGTCCCACATTACATTGCCCACGGAACCATCCTGGTGTTGGAGATAATGAAAGCACAATTATTTAATATCATCTAGAAACTTTAAAAAATTACAAAGGCTTGTCCTCACCCTGCAAAATCCCATATTTCCTTGGATAACTTATTCTTCATTGTCTTACCTCAACCCTCACATTTATTTTTTATCCAGATTACTTACTCATTTGATTGTCATGCCAAGGACTCGGGCTCTGTCTTGCCTGTTGCCCTCTCTGTGCTCACACAGTCCCTTTCAGCACCAGTGGGAGTCATCTCTCTCCCCGCTGGCGTGTAAGCTCATTGGCAGCGGTTATTTTTCCTTGTCTTCCTTGCGGGTCTGTATACATAATGTAATGTTTGCTTACACATTTGTTAACTAGAATAGATTCATAACCATGATGCCAACCAAAATGCTTTCACATTTACTGTTTGCCAGACACTGGGCTGAGATCTTTATGCACTCTCCCCAAAATTGTTCAATTGATGTCTTACCACACACACAAAAATTATCTGGTACCAAAAATACCATAATTCTTGCTGAATTTCCAGGCTAATGAATCCTTGAGGAGACTAAACTTGGCAGAATATTTTGAAAACGGTAGAGACCTATACAAGCACTGGCGGTTGTCATTATATTATTATAATGCATCAGTGACTTGATATTTACTGAGCATTTACTTTGTTCTCAGGATAGGGACTGGAGCATGGAAAAAGAAAAAATAATGGCAAAGTCCCTTCTCTCCTGGAGCTTTCCTTATCGGAAAGAGATTAAGAACATACACACAGAGAAGGGAGATTTTAGAAAGTGATGAATCCTGTGAGTAAAACAAGGGAATGGAGGACAGCACTAGCTACAAGAGTCAGGAGAAGCCTGTCTGGGCTGAAACCTATCAAAAAGGAACCAGTCTCATCTTGAAGGGAAGAGGCTGGGAAAGCATTTCAGATGGAGAGAAGAGCAAACCACAAAGGCCATGGTACAAGCTTGCCAAGGGTCAGAGGAGAAAGTGTGGCCGGAGCACAGTGGGCAGGACGAAGGAGGGGCCCAGAGAGAAATGGCCAAGGCCACATCATCTAGGGCCTCCTAGGGTCTAATGAGTTTGGATTTTAATTAGCCCAGTCCCTGCTTTTGACAAACGCAGGAACTGAAGCCCAAAGGTGAAGTGACTTGTTCCAGGTCACTGAAGCACTCTGTGGTTTTGGACAGGAGATCTCTTCACTTCCTGTCAGCTGTTCTGCTTAAGGGGGCGCACGGCAGCTTTGACTCATCAGCTAAGGCCTCCGAGATGGAACCCAACACTCCCCCGCACTCCTCTGTGATTTTTTTTCTAAGTTTTTCTGATAACATTCTTTTCCTCCTAATTAGAGATGAGTATGTGTGCATAGCTTAGCTGTCTTATGAACAAAAGCAAAAAATAGAAGTGATTGTGAGCCATGTAAGTTAACATTAGTTACTAAAATATTGAAATAGTCAAGACGGAAACAAAGACCTGATGGGTTGCTCTGCAATGGGCTCTGGTATCACAGCTGACATGGAATCATTCTTCAGTGTCATTGTTTTTCTTCATCTACTATATCAAGATAATAGTAGAGAACTCAGAGGGTTGTTATCATATTCCACTGAGACAGTGGACACAAAAAAGCACTTTACCTACAAAAGTAGACCAAGTGCCCATCTAAGAATCTGGTGCCATAATGTCCTTTTCCTTCCCACATGTGAGAATCGAGGGCAATGTGTGCCCCAGATCAGTCGGCCTCCTTTTGCTCTATACATAACGTGCTATTTAGTGAGCACCCACTGAATGCCTTGAACTGTGCCATGTATGCCCAACTAGTGAATATTTCAGGCGTGTCTACTAAGTGACCCTCATTGTACCAAGCGTTGTGAAGTTTATAGGAGGTTCAGTGAGATGTAGTTTTGCCTTAAAGAGCATAATACTCAGAGGGATAACTTTCAAGTAGAATGTTCTTCGGGTTTTATATTTTCTAGATGCCAGAATGTATGTCTTTGGGAGGAAGAGAGAGAGAGAGAGGAGAGAAGGATGAAACTGAAGCAACCAGAAGGCTTTGTGGGAAAGGCTGGGGAGAGAGTAGAGGCCTGGACTGGGCAGGATTGAGGTAAATCTAGAAGAGATGGGGTGGTGGCCCTTCAGGCCAAGGGACTAAGAGCAATGTAGGCACGGGCTAGACATAGGGCAGGTGAGAAGGGGAAAGGATGGTAAGGAGGTAGTGACCTCTGACCCTACCTGGATTAGATGCCTTGTGAGAAAAGGGGCATTGTAAGGATCTGGTGCAGAAGATTTGGGTACCGGCACTGCTTTGTCCCCGTGATGTGAATGTGGCCTTGGTGCTGCCAAGTTGAAGAGTCCAGAAACACTGATACCTTTAAATGTCTCATAGTTCCTGCCGAAGGTTGATAAAAAGCCCCAGAGATGAAAAGGCAGGATGTGGCAGAATCCTCTCTTGCCACACTATCTATACAGAGGAGTCCCTAGCAGCTACGTCCTGTTTGGGAACTAGGATTTCAAAAAAGAATATATGCTGCATCGTATTCACTCACCTCTCCCAACAATTTGTTTTCTGAGTTCTTTGGCAAGTAAATTAACTCCTTAGAATGCTGAGAAAGGCTTCCTGACCCTTCTGGTTACAGTGACTCTGTAGTGGTACCTAGAGTCCCCTCAGACTCCCCAATCAGAGTTTAGTGTGATTGCCTGTCTGTGTCTGACCCCCACAAGACCACAGGCCATTAAAGGTGAGCAGGTCCCATATTTGTTTTTATGTCCACCATCCAATCCCCAGAGCCTCGCATAGTACCAGGCACATAGTAGAGATTTGATTAGTATCCTATATAATAAAAGGGTAATATGCAAATCGACTGAACAGAGGAATGACTGGTCACTATGATGCGCACTGACCACTAGGGGGCTGCCCTCTGGTGGTCAGTGCGCTCCCACAGAGGGAGTGCTGCTCAGCCACAAGCTGAGCTGATGGGGCAGCGCTAAGGATGTCTGACTGCAGCTTAGAGGGAGCGGGCCTAAGCTGTCAGTTGGACATCCCCCAAGGGCTCTGGGACTGCGAAAGGGTGCAGGCCAGGCTGAGGGACACACACACCCCCAAGTGCACAAATGTAGTGCACTGGGCCTCTAGTTTAATATATTAAGCTGAGACCAGCTTTCCTGAAGCAGAGGTTGGTAGGTGGGCTAGAAAGAAATTGGGGTTAGAACTTGGAGCCCATTGGGCCTGACAAAAGGTTGGATCTGATGAGAGTTCAAGGGAGGATTGGCCAGAAGAGGAAGGGAATAAATATTAAACATCAACCTGCACTGCCTGCCCCCTTCTCAGCAGAGCCTTTGATGGGGATGAATGGAATAAAATTAGCAAAATCATTAGCAGGGTGATAACCAGAGTCCCCTCATGCTGGGAGCTGGGAGGTAACCAGAGGTATTCTCTGCTCTGATCCTCCAAGCCTTTCAGATAGATCACTATTCCTTTCCTGCTGAGACAGAGTAAAGGATGCTCAAACCAGGCTGGCCCCAGGGTCCCCTATGTGATGAGATCTCTGTAGGGGGGGGGGGGGGGGCGGGGCGGGCGAAGGAGAGAAAAATTACAAAGCTGACTCCAGTCCTCTGTTCTTTGGAGGCAGGTGAGTCTCGCTTAGGAGCACTGAGATTTGGAGTTTGAGTCGGGGCTTTGAAATCAGATATTCCAAGGTTTGAATCCAAGATCTTCCATTTACCATTTCAGTCGCCAATAGCAAGTGAACATTCAATAAAGGGTAGAGGTAGTTATCACTTCCTATGGCAATCCTCATACTGCAGATCAAGAATATAGAAAAGCGTGTCTTCCAGAGAGGCCCAGACAAGGACCAGAGAGCTCGAAAAGGGTCATTTTTTTAAGTAGGTATCCTTTTTATCTCCTCTCTTAGTTCTGTATTGTTTTGTTAAAAGATAAAACCTCAAGAAGTGAACCAGAAATTATTTCAATTCACCCTTGTCAACGCTTTGGGCGGGATAATTAACTGTAAGTGCACAACAAATAAACCATGAATTTTCAGTGGCTTCATGGGTAATAACTTACTTCTCTCTCATATCACAGTCCAGTGTGGGCTGGGAGACCATTCTTCAACCCGTAGCCAGGCCATCCTCCAAGGTCTTCAAGGCCACTGAGGCAGGTGGCAAGGGATAGAGGAGATTCACCAGCTCTTAACTGCTTCAGCCTCCTAATGGCATGTGTCACACTGCCACTCACAGGCCATTGGCCAGCACTAGTTACAAGGGTCCAACCTGAATGCGAGGGAGGCTGGACGTCTAGGGAGTACTGACTGTCTCTGCCACAGCCACTTTCTGTGTGACACTGGCAAGACCACTTAACCTCTTGGAGCCTCAATTTCCCCACCTCCAAAATGGACCTAATAGTTGCAACTGTGTGGAACCTTGTGAGAACTACATGGGATTATGCAGGTAAAGAACTGAGCACATTACCCTGCACATAGAAACTATTCATGGTCAATGTTGTGCAGGTAAGTAAGTACCAAGGAAGGTTCTTTGGTTGCAGGCAACAGAAGTAGGCCCTAACTTCAGAAACTATGGGATTTATTGGAAGGATGTGGGGTAAGTTCTAGAATCTAAGTAAAGACTGAAGAACAGCCCAGCCAGCATGGTGCAGTGGTTGAGCATCGACCTATAAACCAGGAGGTTACAGTTAGATTCCCAGTCAGTGCACATGCGTGGGATGTGGGCTCGATCCCGTGTGTGGCATGCATGAAGCAGCTGATCAATGATTCTCTTTCATCATTGATGTTTCTATCTCTCTCATCGATGTTTCTATCTCTCCCTCTCCCTTCCTCTCTGAAATCAATTAAAAAATATTCTTTTTAAAAAGACTGAAGAATAAACCAAATTATAGAAGACACTCAACTGGGGCTCCATAGTAGGAATACAGGAAACTATTTGGCTTTGGTGCCCATCCCTGGGCAAGCCTGACAAGGCTCCATATAGAGAAGTAGTTCCTTAAAAGGAAGTCTGGGTGCTATTGCTGGAAGAGAAAGAGTGAGCCTGAGTAACCACAATTAGTGAATGTCCATTCACTCTATAGGTACTAGGAATAAGTCACATACAAATAAAATAAGACCCAGCCCCAATGGCTTAGACAAGTGGTGCAGAGGGAAGCAGTCCAGGGCTGGTGTATTGACTCAAAGATGCCCTCAGGGGCCTGTGCTGTCTAATCTTCCTCTCCGCCTCCTCGGCGCAATGGCTTCTCATGGTCATGCTGTATAATCACAACATGGTCACTCCATGTCCAACAGGAGGCCCAGATGAAGCTTATGTGCAAAGCCAGGCTATCCCACAAGGCTTTTCGCTAATGGCTGAGCATACCTAGTGCACTAACTCTGTTTACAACTGCACTCACAAGACTTACGTACACAGTGTAGTGTTATAGTTAAGAACACAGACTCTGGAACCAAACTAGCTCTCTGACATTAGGCAATTTTCTTGACTTCTCTAAGCCTCAGTTTACTTATCTATAAAATGGGAATAATAGTAGTTCCTAATTTATAGGTTTGTTGTCAGCACTTGGTATAATATCCAGTCCAGAGTTACTGTTTGATAACTGTTAGTTGTTATTTTTCTTCTAGTCTGTTGGAATTTCATCCATTTACCAACTTTTTGTATAGCCTTGGGAAATGTCCTCCTCTCTTTAGGCCTCAGTTGTTCCATTTGTGAATAGAAGGAAGTTGTCTCAGTACCCCCCATGTCTCCCTCTAGGTGGCATTCCACGCCTCTCACGCTGCACAGTCAGACTCCACGTGAAGCAACGCTGTCTTGAGTGGGCCCTAAAGAAGCATAAGGTCTCCATGAAAATAAACACGTGGTTAATGTTGGCAACAGAAGTGCCAGCAGCCCCCACGTTCTTAAGATGATAATAGCAATCGTTGGCAGAGTGCTTGCTACGTACTAACCGCTCCTAAGAACATTATAGACACATTATCCTGTGCAATTCAAGAATCGGCTCATCCCTTTCCTTCTCTCTTGCTGATGTTGGCAAAATATATATGGCAATTTGGGCTGGCAGTCTTGATGAGGTATCCCATTAGCTAAAATATATATCACAGCTAATGTGACTGATACACAAACACACCCATATATGTACATATATATACAAATACATATGTATACATGTATATACAGGGTGGGGCAAATATAGGTTTACTCTTGTTCACATGGAAAAGAATACAATAATCCTATATAATAAGAGAGGAATATGCTAATTACCTGTTACATCGGGATGGGTAACAACCGACTGCGTAACTACCGGATCACGGATCTGCAGGAGGGTGGAGCAGTGAACTATAAACGGGTGGCGGAGAGCTACTGGATGGGGCAGGGCAGCAAGTAAGTGGGAGGCAGAGAGCTACAGGAGGGGGCAGGGCAGCAAGGTATGAGGAGGTGCAGGGGGAACTACAAGAGGGCGGGGCAGCAGGCAGAGAGCTACAGGAGGGTGGCAGCGACCTACTGGCGCATGGATTCATGCGCAGGGCTACTAGTTAATAAATAATATAAAAACAATCTCAGTGTTTCACATACTCACAACTGTAAGCCTACATTTGCCCTACCCTGTATATATATATGTATGTGTGTGTGTGTGTGTGTGTGTGTGTGTGTGTGTGTGTGTGTAGAGAGAGAGATTGAGAGAGATGATAATGTAATTACCTTTCAGAGTTGTCAGCCCATCTTTCATGTCTAGATGGTGAGGACCCAGGAGAGGAAAGGCTAATGTCTATTGGATAACAACTAAGTTCCAGGCATCTCACATAGGCTGCCTCATCTACTCCTCACAGTGTCCCTGTTGTGTAGGTACTACTAGTATATTTATTTGCATATAAATACATAAGACTTAAAGAGATTAATTAGCATGCTCAGCTAGAAGCTAGACCCCTACCTGGCAATTTAACTCCAGAGCCTTTATACTATTAAGTTTCTGAACTTAAGCTCCTTTTTAAAAAAAAAAAAAAAACGGGTAACCATGTCTAGCATCCTGAATAGTAATAAAGGCACTGGGATCTTTCCTAGTCCTGGGAAGAAGTGCAAGAGTGGTGTCTGAGGCCCTCAGTCTTCACGCCTTTGGTGACAAAAGCAGCCAGGTGAGGCCACCCCATGGATGTTCTGACTTCCACATGTCACCCCGCAGACACTAACTGCGTCACTAGTCAGGGATGACCTCCTGGTCTAAAGACACAGCCCCCAACGCCTGCTGCTGACCTCGCTGACCTAAGATGCCCGTAGAGCTGAAGCTTACAGCCACTCTGCACACCTGCACTCCTTTCTGCACGAGGAGCACAGACTGGGTGAGCGGGCAGATGGGGCCATGCTCTGGTCCTGTTTTGCTGCGGTTGGAAGTGTGATCCCTGCAGGGAGCAGCCAGGCTGTACCCTTGTCAGGCATGTGACAGTGACTCCTTAAATGATGACTGGTGGCATTCTGCAGTAAGCTGACTGGGCGAACAATAGGGATATTAAAATTTCATCAAGATGTCTGTAATGTTTCATGTGCAGTGGGCCGCAGATGGTTAGGTAGTTAGTCCTTTGTGCAACAGGAAAGAGCAGATTCATGTTAATGCATGTCTTCCATTTACCGAGAGGGGGCTCTGTGGTGCCCACTTGCCATGGAGACAAAAAAAATTGTGTTTGAGCCTGTGAGGGCTTGTGCACCAGGGCCTGCTGGAAGAGGTCTCTCTGTGTTTCCTGAATGGCGAGCTGGGGACCACACATGAGATCCCTTCAAAGCCCGGTGCCTGCCACCACCTCAGTCTCGCTACAGTTAGAACAGGGCCTGGCTTTGCTGGACCCAGTCTAGTAACTTAGAAACTTCGAGTCAGCAGACCAGGTTCAGGTCTTGGGTCTGACACAATGAAGCTACATAACCTTGAGCCAGTTGGTGAGTCTCCGCCTTTCTGTCTGTAAGATATGGATATAATGTTTAGACTAGAAGGTCCCTGAGACTCCTTCCTCTTTAGAATGTCACATGACAAATAAAGAACTCTCGGCCATTTTCTGCTACTATTAATATAGTTACTCATATTAGTTTGGGGGGCAGGGTTGTTGATCTAATAGGTTCTCGGCTCCAAGAAGGCAGATTGTTTTGTTTCGAAATTCTGTCTCCTGTGTCCCATGGGACACGCAGTGGGTGCTTAATGAATGTCAGGTGGAAAGTAGTTGGGTGGGTGCAATTTCTCTTCTGAATTAAACATTGCCTCCCATGGACATGCATAGCCTGTATTCACATGCACCCATCAGATGTCAGCTGACCCTTCCGTGTATACTCCCACACGTGAAGTGTGTCCATGCTAATTGCTGGTGACAAACTCCTGGAGCTTACACAGTGGATCCCTTTAGTCATCTGGCTCTGTGTCCTAGTTTAGTCTGTCACTTATCAGTCACCATGTCTTTGCAGTAACAGTGTCCTTTCCCATCTCTCAGAATGTTCCAAATTATTAACCAATCAGCCATCTAATTATCTACCCTATGCTAGGACTCTCTGACAGGTCCCACAGGGAAAAAATAAATTAGGAAAAACTGGCCATCAAGGAGTCTATGGCCACCTGGGAAAAGCAAAGATGACCCTGTTTTTCTCCTTGTCACCTTCAGTTCTTACCCTGTTGTTCTTTTTTTTCTCCACCATGAGCTCCATTCCTTTCCCCCACAGCAGACTTCAAAACCATGTTCCACACTGCCATTCTTTATCTCTTCAAATGCCCAAAGTGTCTCATTTTCAGGGAACTTTGACCCCACAGGTTCTCACCCACACATTTGCCACAATTCCTCACGTTGCTGAGAGTTCAAGAGCAAGGGCACCATTAGAGACCCTGAGGTCAAGAGTGGTGAGTTCATTTCTCTGAGGTCACGTAGCACATCAATCACAAGGACAGCCTAGGAAATAGAATGCCAAGCCCACCCAGTCCATGCTCTTGAACTCTCCTGACCATAAGGACATTTTCTGGACACCTTAGCCTGAGCTATTACTGAAGCAAGAGACTTCTCTTTTTTCTTATAAAAATGCTCTTTTTTATAGAATTTCACCATATACTTAAAAGAGGGGAAAATTTTTCTGTAAAGCTAACATTTGATTATGAATTTTCATTATAGAAACAGTGATATGCTTAATGTTTAGTTAATTCTGTCATTAAATACTGTTCTACATGAGCTCATACCTTTGCATCTTCAAGAATTGAGTGGAAGCAGGTGCATTTTGGAGCTTGCCCAACACAGATGGGCTTTGAGCTCGATTCTGTTACTCACCAGCCATGTTATCTGAGGCAAGTTCACTGAACATTTTCATCAGCAGAATGTGGGTTCTTTATTTAAAGGACTACAGCCTGTGGTTGTTGGGGAGATGGAGTGAGGTGGAGTCTATAAAACGTAATGCTTTGCAGATAAATGCTCCATAACCTACTGTCTGAATCAAGTTCAACAATTTATTGGTCTCCTGCAATGTGCAAGGCCTGCTGATGGATGCAGAAAGGACTGAGCCAGCGCCAAAACCGGTTTGGCTCAGTGGATAGAGCGTCAGCCTGTGGACTGAAGGGTTCCAGGTTCGATTCCGGTCAAGGGCACGTACCTTGGTTGCGGGCACATCCCCAGTGGGGGGCGTGCAGGAGGCAGCTGATCGATGTTTCTCTCTCATCGATGTTTCCAACTCTCTCTCTCCCTTCCTCTCTGTAAAAAATCAATTAAAAATATATTTAAAAAAAAAAAAGAAAAGAAAGGACTGAGCCAGCTGACTCATTTCCAAAACCAATATTTAATATGTGGCTTCCTACCCAATCCTCAGATTTCCAAGTCTCAGCTCAGATATCATCTCTATAGAGAGGCCTTCCCTTCTGCCATATCTAAAACCAGCCCCTGATGACTCATTGTAGTGTCACCTTGTGTATTTCCTTCCTGGTGTAACAGGGTTTTGTTGAGTGCCTTTCTTCTGGGAGTGGGTGTTCGTGGTTTGTTTTTCCATTTCCCACTAAAAACTGTGATGCAGCCCCAGCCCTAAGCCACTTCTGACAAAGCAGCTGCCTCTCGATAATCCTTCGTATAAATACAAACACTTCCATATCAACGCTATCGCTTTGACTTCCTTGTGTAACTGGAAATGAGGCTCTTTGAGGATGATTTTGGCACCACCGTCGAAGAGAAATGCTGGCTTCACTCAGCCGACAAAGGGAGGTTCTGTGTGGGTGGCTGTGTGTGCAGGGGAGGGCTGGACAGCCCAGGCTCCATGCCTCCCAAAGCTCCCTGTTTAGAAAGGGGGACTGACTATATCCAGATAAATAATTATTTGTGAAGGAAGACTGAAAGCATGCCAGTGACAAAACTTGTGTTTTGGTTTTCCTTGTCAATATAAAGCATAAAGCATGGCCTTGGATGGAAGCAGTTAACTAAGTTGATAGCCGGTTCTTTCTTAGCTTACAGCTTGGGGAAGGCTGGGGAACAAGGTTCTAGGCTGGAAAGCAATTGGGGCCTCTGGGGAACAGCGGGCCGAGGTGGCTGGAGCGGGAGAGACATGGAGAGAGGCCTGAGGACACAGCTGGAGGGGTGGGCAGGGGCCAGATCACAGAGTCCATAAAGGACTTGGACAGATTTGGGGTTGTATTCTGAATGCAATGAGAAGCCATAGGGAAGTCTCAACCAGAGAAGTGACACAATTTGATTCGTTAAAGATTATAGTGTCTCATTAATGGACACATAAATTTAAAAAAGGTTAACTTTCTGATTAAGACAAATTATTATGAATAGCTATAAAATAATTATAATAAAATTCTCTCTATATTGTTTGTTATTAGAGAAAAATGACAAATGACAATTTTTTACTGAAGCGTGTTATCAGGCACAAGTCTGGGCATTTGCCTCTACAAAACGAGTGTTATCCCTATTTTACAGATGAGAAATCGACTCAGAGGTTCAATAATTTCCCCAGGTTTACAAAACTGAGACTAGCTTACCTAAGGAAATCAATAGGACCAATGGACATGTCTCTTTCAAAACTCATCTGCAACTTTTGGCCCTCGGGGCGCGTTTAGACCTGTGTCCCAGCTCTAAGCTAATGGCCTTTGCAAAGGAAATAGGTTACCCAAGGAAAGGAGGAGGAGATGGAGGAAAGTCACTGGGTGGAGAACACGTGCTGGTGGGACTCCCGGGCCAGGGACAGAGAGCCCACGAGGGTCACCCAGAGTGTGGTGGGTTCCTCTCCACTTGGCAAAGGAACTTGAGGGACAAGTCATGGGCCCAGACAGTCCTGGCAAAATGGAACATTTGGAAAAGAGGAACAGACTCAGCACTGCACAAACACGGGCATCTGTTCTTCACACCAAAGGCCTCAGAAACTTACAGAAACGTATAAAAGTACGGTCATAGCTTTCACCACCATGCAGACCCAGGGCAGGTTTTTAGAATGGCTCATAAAACGAGCAAAGTCCAAACACACTGCCTGGCATTGAGGGAATTCTGTTGGCTACCTAATGAAGTTTCTCAGAAGCAGAACTCCTGGGTCGTCCAAGCAGAGAGACCAAGTCGGGCCGTGGTGTCGCCCTCTCTCTTGGCCTCTGCTGCGTTTGTGTTTTTCTAACAGGTTCCTTTGTCAGAAGCACTGATTTTCTTGCCTCCGAGCTCGTTAATTTCTCAGCATTAATACATTCCCCGTGTCCTCTAATTAGGTGCCACCTCTCACGTACTTATGGTAGTGAATGCCCACGGGCCCAGGGTGCCCCTTCATGCACAAGCCAGTCCACACCTGTGATCTGCGCTGAGTGATGCATGGACGGCTGGGGAGCCACTTGTCAAGTGTGAGTCACCCAGAGCCTTTTATTCAATACATTAAACAAATATTTGAGCAACTACTGCATTCCAGGTGCTATTCTAGATGCCAGAGATTTTTGCAGAGAACAGAAGACAAAAATCTCTGCCTCCCAGCATAAGTAAACCGTATCATAGGTTAGCAGTTCATAAGTGCTGAGGGGGAAGCAGCAAAGAGTGGAGGATTAGAGGCTAGGAATGCTCGTGGCAACGGGGTAACGAGGGTTTGTAAATAGGGTGTTGAGAAGTTGACCCTTAACAGGGACTGTTTGAGGAAAGAGTTGGCCATGCAGATGTCTGGGGAAAGAGCAATACAGACCTTGGGGACAGTGAATAGAAGACCCTAGGAAGGGTGCATGACTGGTATGTCCAAAAACGAGTAACAAGAGTGAGGAGGTCATGGTGAGGTTGAGATCTGAGAAGTAATGGGGCAGATAGCATGAGACCTTGGGGACCTGGGTGATGGCTTGGGCTCTGACTCTGTACAATCGGGGCCAATGCCGAGTTTTGAGCAGAGGAGCAATGGGATCTCACTTGTGTTTTATTCATTACTTGTTTGTGTTTCTATTCACCTGGTGGTTTTAACACTCGTTGAAACTCCATGCCTGGATCAATGACATTGGAGCTTGCACAGAGCGTTCTCTAATTTTGTCACTCATCTACCCTCACCGGCTGACATTCCTTTTTGAAGTGGAGCTTGCTCTCATCAACTCTGGGTATTTGATTGTCCAGGAATACATTTCCTGCTGGAAGGTAAAATAAATGTTTAGGTCATTCGCTTAAATGGCAAACTTTCAAGGGTAGCTTTTTAATAAAATAAATAGCCACCTGAAATGGAGACATATGTGCCTTATGCTTTAGAAGGCTCTCCCTTTTACATTATTTCCTTTTACTGGGGATGGCATTTCAGCTGGGAGCCATTCCTTGCGTGAGCTGTTACCTTCTGGAGTCCCCTTGTGGGTGGTGCACCCATGACCTGGAAGAGAAAGGAAGACCCTGGAGGAGAGGACGTCAATAACTCTTCCCTAGATTTGTTGGTCAGATGAGTGGATTGTGTGTCGAGATCCTAAAGGGCAGCGTAGAGGGTGCATGCTTCTTCTTGACAACCTTAATTCTTTAGTTGCACTCAAATAGCTTCACGCGGTTTTACAGACTCACCGAAATCTGTGCGATGGTGATCTTTTAACTCCTTAATTATTTTCCTATCTCCCTACACACACACACACACACACACACACACACACACACACACACACACACACACACCCCTACATTCTAGACATTACTGTAGCCCCTCTAAACTACCCAGTATCCCAGACGCCAAAAGGCACTCTTTTCTGTTCCACCTCCCAATTTTGTCTATGGTATAATTGCCCCTGATTTTATCGCTGGCATAATTTTCTCTTGGGACATCCTTCTCCAGTTTTCTATTCCTGTTGAATTTCATCCTTCACAGCCTCCATCAAATGTGCCTTCCCTGTTCCCCACCGTCAGCAACCCCAAAGCTGAAATCTGTTTCCTCTTCTTCTGTGCACCCACATCCCCCGGCTTCCCCCCTCTCGCTTTGTTTCTCATGCTCTCATCGAATGTATTAGTGTTCATGGTTATCTCAGCCACCGGCTTACAAATGTCTTCAGAAGTGAGGCTGTTGCTCTAATGCTTTCCATTTCTCCCAGTGGCTACAAGCAGTGTCTGGTTCATAGTAAGTGCTCACACATTCCTGGAAAGAATTTACACAGCAGCTGTAGCAATATTCAAATGTCTGCTTTCCTTCATGCATTTAGCCAGTACATACGGAGCATCTGTTGTGTCTCAACCAGTGCCATGGACAGTACAAAAGTGAACCAGAAAGTAGATCCTGCCTTCTGGGAGACTCCAACTTAGGAGAGAGAGGACATGTATGCACTAGTACATTGCTAATGACAAAATAAGAAGTGCAAGCAGCTAGAGTCAAGAACAATGGTCAGATTCACTCTGGTGTTTCTCTTTGCTTCTGATACTTTCTCCAACGGTCTCTGACTCATCCCACCAGCAAGGATGAAAACAACTTTCACTAGGCCACCAGGGACTTTCTCTTGTCCCCACAATAGCTTTCCGTGTCATCCCGATGTCCTTCCTGAGCAGAGAGCAAACACAGGTCATGTTTTTGCTCACTTGTTAATTCAGGCTGGGTTGCCACTCAAATGGGATTTTGTCATTTTCTACCAGCAACCAAGACTTTAATTTTCATGATTGCTATAAAATAGGAATCAATGCAGTTAGTCCAGAGGTTTAGCCAAGGTGACCTCACACTCTGGCTTCCTCTGACTTGCCTGAACGTTTTCTGGGCCCATTGTTTGTGTGGGTTTATCAGCCAGCCCTGCACACACATCTGGGAGAAGAAAGACACTCGCTAAAGACCTGCTTTTTCTCTAATTTCCTGCTGGTTCTGACTTGCCGTTTCCCATCTGGGCCATGCAGGGTGCTACCTTCCTTGTTAGAATCACAGTGTGCTCCTAGCACCATCTCTCCTTATTAAAACAGGAGAGCTGAGAACAGTTGGAGCTTTGCAATTCTCAGTTCATCTCTTTTCTGCTTACTTAGTCATTCACTTATGTATTCATTTATTCAACAAATACTGATTAATCTCCTCCCTTTTTGTATACTCTGCCTATTCCCAAAAGGATCAGAGGTGGCCTATGGGATCAAACATAATGCAAAACAGGGCAGCCAGGAACAAAAACGGAAAAGGTGGAGGAGGCGTTGCCACCACCTCCAAAGGTGCTTGGAGTTTGGCCATAGCTCTATTTTAGCAAAAGAGACATTTGTCAGATTTCTGGGGTTTTGCTTTCTATCCAACCAAACCATGCAAATTTGTGTGCAGAGTATAATTTCTTCCCCTAAGTGAATACGTTTATTGAGCATTTAGTGAACATTTAGTGGAGTGCTTTGTTCTTATATGCAAATACTTCATAATAAATGAAAGAATTAATTCACTGGTTCCCAAATTTTAGTCATTTGCCTTCTACTTTTCAAATGTTCACTTAACTACTATCACTGTTATTTATTTTATAGTTATTTAAATTAACTTTTAAGTTTATTCTTTAAAAACTTGTGCTTTTTCATCAATGGAATATTTATATCAATTGTCATAACTAGAAAGTAATGATAAAATAAATGTAATAAAAATTGGCATCCCTTTCCAAGTAAACAATGGTATATATCTACCTAAAACCCTAAGCTGTGCTATCTTCATTTGTGTTACAAGGGAGGTTTGAAGGTGCTGAGGACTAAAATTGCACTAACACCTATTCTGGTGAATAATTTCTGCACAGATGCACACGAAAAACTTCTCATCCTTTGGAAAGGAGACTCACATCTATTCCATTCAAACACAGACACATATGCATCATAGATTCTACGACTAGAAATTCCACTTTAAACTAGCAGCCATGGCATAACTCTGAATGTTCTCCACTCTCTGTCATTGACCACCTGAACCAAGTCAAGAGTATTCTATATGGAGATTGGCCTGTGTTTTGGATTTGTGTACAGGTTATTAAAATTATACAATTTTAGAAACACCTGTGATTCATCCGATTGACATTCTCCTATGTGGCTAGCTGCTCAGGAAAAGTCCCAGTTCTGTGTTTTCTAAAATAAAGAAGAAGCCTCACACTAAAGCCACGAGCTTGCTTCTATTTAAAATAGGTGTGGCTCGTTGGTTGAGCATCGACCTATAAACCAGGAGGTCACATTTACCCCTACTAGTAGAGTTACAGGGAACTCAGAAAAAAAGATTATACGTGAAAATTTCCTTTCAGGGCAGGAATCAAAGCTCTCATTAAGCCCATTAATAATCCTGATTTTCTGTATGTTTGAAGCATTCACATAATCCATAAGTATAATACTTCGTTCCTACTTATTTTGTTTAATCAAACAGTAATCAGTAAGAACTATGACTACTGCGGAGTGAGACTTCTGAAGCTTTGAGGCAAATTCATCACCAGAGCGAATGCAAAAGTCACTACAGAGGGCGTTTTCTTAATTGCCCTTAAAACCCAGCAACTGGCTTCTATTCCAGGCCCCCAAGGAGAGCTACAAGGTTATAATTGTGTCACACTTAATTACATGCATTGCCAAAGGTGGCTGGGCAGAGTCATTTTTGTACCATTTGTAGAGAAGAAAATTGCTTATGAATTTTGATATTGCTGGCTCATTGAATTACAGAAAGTAGAAATGGATGCACGAACCATGTCTAACAGTGATGGTGCTGTGTAAACACGCAGCCGAGCCGAGAACAAGTGCCTTCGCTGTCTGGGCCTGGGGCCCACCCTCACAGACACGCTATTCTTCTCTCTCTCGCGCGGCCCAAGGGAGGCGGCTTTCTTTCCCCTTTTCCTTTACTGGTCACAGTTGTTTCTGTCCAGGCCATCTTTTTCTCTGAATTTCCAAGGGAGTGTTAGCTTAAGGCCTGGCCTGGACACCATCAGATATAATCAGAGAAATGAAAAACGCCATAGGAAGAGAAATGATATGTTAGCTGAGATGTGCAAGAGAAATGATGCCACGTTCAAGCCCTGTTTTCCGTAGCCTATCTTGGAGCTGGCTCAGAAGGGACGCCGGCTTTGCTGGGGTGAGTAAAGCAATCTGGCCCCTCCTATACCATAGGGTAGCTACCGCCGAGTCTAAGGTTTCAGTCAGGCCCAGTGCAGAACTACTTTTCTTTATGCCACACTTGGAATTTCGTGTGGCCTGCTGGGTGTGAGATCCACATCCCTTTTGTAACAGAATGTTGTCTTTTTCTTCAATTGATTTCATTAGGATAAGCTGATAGCAAATGCTACTTCTTTATACAATAGAGCTTGCAACCCCGAATGTACCTGAATACTTTTTATAACAAATAATCCATCCTGCAGTCATCCAGTGTGGCCCGAGGAAGCAGATGGAGTTAGTGTCGTGTTCTCAAAACAGAAAGAAACTACAGCTTTGGGGAGGAGAGTGAAATCATTGTGAGGCTTCCCAATTCATCTTGATTAACTGAAGCTGGCGCACTGCGGTAGTTTTCAGCAGTAGGTGGGAACTTTGGTCTTCCTTTGAGCTCAAAGGAGAAAACTGGTGCTTAGAGGAAAATGTACTTACTCTCTGAATATTAACTACGCGCTCCAGGAAAAGCCCAGGCACGCAGGGAGGTCCGAGATGAGCACCAGTGGACAGTCCTCCTATGGCACACTGTTCAGGCTGGGGTCAAACATCTCCAACCACAAGGTGAAAAGTCAGGTTTTATAAATCCCTACACAGGTTGTTTAGCCTGAAAATGTTCACATCCATGGTAGAACTCATTTGTGCTCTGAATGTGCTACACAATTCTGGTCCGGGCAGCCAGAGCGGAATTCAAACTTCTAGGGAGGAACTTGACCTCTGAGAGTCCATCGAGCACCCTGCTCCTTTCTTCTTCACCAGCCCTTTTTCTGTTTCCAGATCTTGCAAACACACAGTCGAGAGGGCTAGGAGTGTTATTCCATTAACAGATGCACTCTTACATGAGGCCATTAATCAGGCAAATCACAGATGTTGTTTTCTTTCAAGATGTTCCTATAATGACTCCTAATAACACCTACTGAATTTGTCATTTTATTGCCAGTGATGACTTTTAAAAATGATATCAGATGACTTCTTTCTTAAAGCCCATCTGTATGGATTTCAGTTGTATTTGTACCTTGGAGGGTTGGGATTTGTCCTCCAGTTGTCAGCATGTAGTTCTTAAAGGATGTGGCAGGGTAACCGCACACATGGGTAGATTCAAAGGCTCTTGAGACACTGAAGGTTGAAACCCACATGCCGAGTGTGCAAGCAAACAATAGTCTCCTTATGCTAAAAGATGGGTGTGATCATTTTGAGGCATCTGGTGCTCATAAATCCAGTTGAAGGAATGTGCGTTCTCAAAGGCAGAGCTAGGAAGGAACTTAGTGCGGCTGTCGGGTTTGCAGAGGGTGAAGCTGGAACCCAGAGAAATGAAGTCGGAGTTACTGAGACAAAGCAATGACCAGAATCCAAGGCTCACAGCTGCCCATCGGTTTTGGTTTATCTAGCACACTCCTGAAGGTCCTGGCCATATCAGAAGGGAATAAAAGTCTCCCTGGAGCCCTAACTGGTTTAGCTCAGTGGATAGAGCATCAGCCTACGGACTGAAAGGTCCCAGGTTTGATTCCGGTCAAGGGCATGTACCTTGGTTGCGGGCACATCCCCAGTAGGAGATGTGCAAGAGGCAGCTGATGGATGTTTCTAGCTCTCTATCCCTCTCTCCCTTCCTCTCTGTAAAAAAAAATCAATAAAATATATATATTTTTAAAAGTCTCCCTGGCTCAAGAGCAAACTAAAACAGGTTGCTTTCTGAGACTGGTTCTACCCGCTTACTCTCCTAAAAGCAAAAATTTGGCCAGACCTTCTTAAATCCTGGTTTAAACCTAGGAAGCTCTATCTTCATTGCTGATTAAATATCACCGATTTGTCCTTTATTCAGTGACATTGTTTTAAATTTTTCTTCTAAACAACTCAAGAAGCATCAGGAGCCCTTTCTCTTTCATATCTTCTAGTTCTCTGTGAAATACGTGTTTATTGAGAGATTGAGTAAGTGGGTAGTAAGTAACAGCGGTGGTGTGGCTGCCATCCTCAGAAAACAGTAGGTACTTGCTACATTATTATTTCTGAAGCTTTACTTGGAAGCCACATAGCCGTGTGGCCCTCTGAATACCATTTTGCCTGAGGTTCAGAGTTCTTGTTTGTAAGACAAAGAAGACTTAATGATCTCAAAGGGCCCATCTACCTCTTCTTAACGAATATGTATTTATAAACATATGTGTTATGTGTATAACATACTGTACATATACTGCATATATGATAAATTCTCTATTTCCTAGACATAAACCTTGAGTGTCTGGGGATAATATTGAAAGTGGCCCTAGCCGGTTTGGCCCAGTGGATAGAGCGTTGACCTGCAGACTGAAGGGTCCCGGGTTTGATTCCAGCCAAGGACACATGCCTGGGGTTGTGGGCTTGATTCCCAGTAGGGGGCATGCAGGAGGCAGCCAATCAATGAGTCTCTCTCATCATTGATGTTTCTATCTCTTTCCCTCTCCCTTCCTCTCTGAAATCAATAAAATGTATATTTTTTACAAAAAGAAATATATATATATTTTAAAGTGGATAGGTTGTGTTGGAAAAAATCGGGTCGCAAGGAATGTGTGAGCTGATGTACATGTCAGAGCTCAAAGGTAGTTTCATTGTGTTTTATTATCATCTGTCAAACTCGAAGCAAGACAGAGCCTAGAAAACAGATTGTCATGGAGGTGTGTGATGACAGTGGTTTCCATGAGCTGGTGTAAATATATTCAGAGAGACTTGTTCCTACTTAATAACCACGTTTTCCCTCTGCATTGCTGATGCATTCACTCATAGCATTTGAAAGGCAGTTTGTCCTTGGCTGTCAACTGAACTTGATAGAATAATAGAAGATTCTGAAAAATTCAATCAGATCTTGTTGCTTCTTGAGGGAATTTCTTGACTACTTATTCTATTTAAGGAGTAAAAGAGAAGACACTTTTTGGTCTTGTACAAAATACTGAACCAGTTTAACAGCTCAGGTTCTAGCTAGCAGGCACCATGCCGTTTTCCCTTGTCAGCATCCCAGGGTGGTGCTGCTGGAACTTGGGGGCCCTTTAGCAGGGGAAACAATACCAAAGGGTTTGCTATGAGATTGCACTGTTAGGAAATCAGAAGTGGTAGCCATCAACTTATTTATTGCTCATAGCATTCTTGACAATCAAGAGACTTAAATTTAAAAAATGGTGAAATCAGTTTCTCTTAATCAACATATAAAATAGTTTGCACTCTCTCTTACATAAACTGGCCATCAAAACATCCCGGAAACCAGATCCTCTGTGATATTGGCGATTCTGATGAAACACCCCAGTGGGTGTTTAATGTAGCTGTCGCTTAATTGCAAATTACTATACAAGGAATAGGGAATGTGCTTGGAGCTAGTAGACAAGGGTTCAAGTTACTGACTTAACTATCTCTTTAAGCTCCAGTCTTTTTATCTATAAACTGAGATAATATTCCTACTTCACAAGACTGTTCTGAGAATTAAGGAGGTAATGCTGGAAATAACCAGAAGAGCTCTTATTCACTGAGCAAGGCCTATTCTTGCACGAATCTTCATGCATCAGGCCTCTAGTGATAAATATAAGTAAATTCTTAAAGAAAAAGCAGTGTGTGTGTGTCTGTGCACACGCACGTGTGCACTTGCATGTACAAGCATGCGTCTCCTCCCCTTTAAAAATCTATTATTTGGAGATTAGAAATGAATATCATGAAAAAAGTAGGGAATTTTATAAAGGAAGGCCACAGATGTGTGATAGTGATAATATTACTTGGGTCATTTGAATAAGATCTGGAAAGCAGTATGTGTACCAAAGTCTGTTAATACATCTACTTTTAAATTTCTTTTAATTTAAAAAATAACTAACCACCTTGCATGTTGTCATGTTTGAAATAGTAGGGATATGGAGGTAAATGAAACACGGCCCCTATCCTACAGAAGTCCATGATCTAGCCAAAGATGCCAGCATACAACACATAGTTGTAAAATAGTAGATAATGCTCTGAAGAAAAATCAAGGAAGAAGTATTTAATTTGGCTTGGTTGTCAGAAGGGACTTCACCCATAAGGTGTATTTTCTTTTTTATATTTTATTGTTTAGAATGTTTTCTTCTTTATTTAAAAATATTCTTATTCATGAATAGCTTACACACAATAGACTAATCTTCAGTACACAGTGTGATGAATTATAACAAAGTGAACATGCCCATGTGATCAGTTGGTCAAGAAATCACCACTTGATAGAGAAAGAGAACAACCTGTATATAATCAGTGTTATACACTCCTTGTTTTTTTCAAAGAAATCATGAATGAAGCCACATGGCCCCTAAATTGGAATGTTTTAAATAATGAATCCAATTGCTTTAATAGATACAGGGCAATTCAGATTTTTTTCTTCTTATATCAATTGATAGGTTTTATTTTTATAGGAACATGTACATATCATCTAAATTTTTAATTTTCTTTTTTTATAGATTATTTTTTTCTTTATTTTTTTAATTTCTTTATTGATTAAGGTATCACATATTTGTCCTCATCCCCCCATTCCCATCCCACACCCCTCCCCACACATGCCCCCACCCCCTGTTGTCTTTAACCGCTGGTTAGGCTCATATGCTTGCACACAAGACCTTTGGTTGATCTCTCCCCTTTCCCCCCACTCTTCCCTACCCTCCCTCGGAGGCCCGACAGTCTGATCCATGCCTCCTGTTTCTGGGTCTGTTCTTGTTCATCAGTCTATGTTGTTCATCATTTCCCCTAGATGAGTGAGATCATGTGCTACTAGAAATACACTTATAAGAACTGAAAATTAGACAAGCAATGATGGTTATGCTGAGAGGCAAATGAATCAGTCTGTAGTGAGTTTCTTTCTGGGCCAACAGTTCTTTTGAGTCCCAATTTCAATGTCAAACAGTTCTTTATGTGTACGTGTCAGCAATGATATTTCAGTTCTGGATGGTGGACAAATGGTGGTAATGCAGGTCTGACCCTCTCTGGTTTGGTCCTAGGCAACCTGCAGCGACACACAGCTGCTGACTGCTAATATGGCAAGGCGTCGTCAGCGTCTTCCATCTCTGGACTGTTTCTCTTCTGTCTTCATGGCTGGAGCAGTCCTGTCAATTCCTCTCTGTTGCAGGAATCCACATGGTCTTAGAGTTATTTTCTGAAAATATACAAACATATTCTCGACCAAAAGTTAATAAAGGAATCTTTTCTATAAATTTGACTTGCGATCCTTTTTCATTTTTTGCCCAAACGATTTTTCTTTGGCTTGTTTTGACACCATGTATGTTTTACATGGGTGTTTTGCTGTTAGCATTACAAATGAAAGTTAATTTTCTAAAGTGAAAATTTTCTAGATGTAATTTACTTACAGGATATTTTTCCTTACATGATATTCTTCTACTATCCCCCCTTTTTTTATTTAAATATTAGGAGACTTGGAAATTTTATAATGTAGTCTTGATAGCTTTTAAATTTTAATTTTTGCACTAAAATATGACTGCTTTAGCTTCATTACATGTTATGCAATTTTACCATGAGATGAACTACCAATAAAAATTTTAATTTTATTGATCTAATGTCACTCTTAATATCTTCCAGTGGTATTTTTTGTCAGTTGAAGCTTTAATGATACTTTTTTCATTCCCTTCATGCTACTGGCTATTTGAGCCTTCTCTTTCTTTCTTTCTTTTTTTTTTTTATTAGCCTTCCCAAGGGTATAACAGTTTTATTAGGTTTTTCTGAGTGGCAACTTTGGGATCTTGAAAGTTCTATCTACAGTACATTATTCTTAAAATTTCACTAACATTCTTCCATTTGCATTCTTTGGGTTTCATTTGCTTTTTTCCCCACCTTATCTCTTTGAGAAAGATACTTAGCTAATTGATTTTTAGTCTTTGTTCTTTTCTAATAGATGTACTCAAGTCCATGATTTCTTTCTAAGCATGGCTTTAGCTATCTCCCACAAACTTTGATATGCTATATTCATTATAATTCAGTTCAAAATATTTTCTAAACTTCCATTATGATTTCTTCTTTGGCCCATAGGTCATTAGTGGTGTGTTGCTTAGTTTTCAGATTGGAGAAAATATTTTCTAGTTACCTTTCAGTTATTTATTTCTAGCTTATATCCACTGTGGTTTGAGAACATAATATGCTTTCAATTATTTGAAATTAGTTGAGACATGCTTACTGGCCAGCGTAGAGTCTGTTTTTATAAAATGTTCAATATGCACTTGAAAGCCTATACAACCTCCTATGCTTAGGTATTTGACTGGTTTCCTAAAACTGATACTGCAATAAATAGCCTTGTGCATATGGATTTTTGTGCTGCTGGGGGTGTATCTTCAGGATAAATCCCTAGAAGTGGGATTGCTGGGCTGAAGATAGATGTAAATATGTGTTTTATTGTTTTTTGCCAAATTGCCCTCTAAGGATTTTGCATTTCTACCATTTTGCATGCCTATCAGCCAGCAATGCTGGAGGCTGCCTGTTTTTCTATTGCCATGGGAGCAAAGTGCATTGTCAAGCTTTTGGATTTTTGCCAATCTGATGAGTGAGGTATAGAATCTCAGTGAGTTTTAACTGACATTTATCTTAATATGAGTGAAATTGAATATATACTCATATGTTCAAGGCTCATGTTTATATATCTTCACCACTTCCTGTCTTTTATCTATTTTTCTGTAGGATTGTTTGTATTATTTTTTTTTCTCTCCGAGTGTTAAAAGTTTTCTCTGTGTGTATTAAGAATGTTGGCCCTTTTCCTGTAATATAAACTGCAAATATTTTCTCTTTGTCATTTGCATTTTTACTTTGCTTATGATGATTTTGTAATGTATAGTCAATTTGTCAATTCTTTATCACATCTGGAATTTTTAGTCACAGTTAAAAACATTTCCCTAAATCTGGATTATAGAGGAGTGCACCATTATTTTCTTCTAATACTGCTAAAATTTTATTTTTCAAATTTATATTTCTGATCCATTTAGAGTGTCCTTTGTATATGACATGGAGAATTCATCTGGGTTTTTTACTCATTTATTAAAAAAAAAAAAAAAAGGTTAGTCCCAACATCTTTTATTAAAAAGATAACTTTTCCTAAGTGATTTGAGATACCACTTTTAAACTATACCGTACTTTTATAGATTTCCACTCTATTTGATTGGTCAATCTTATCATAAGCCAGTACTATACTGTTTTAATTATAGAGGCTTTATAGTATTAATATTCAGAGAAATAGACCCTGCTCTCCACCTGTAGCTCTTCCTACTCACTCTTTTCCTATCTTTCCTTGTATTTACTTTTTCTTTTATTTATTAGACTAGAGACCCAGTGCACGAATTCATGCACAGGTGGGGTGCCTCAGCCTGGCCGGCAATTAGGCTGATTAGGGCCGTCTCCCTCCCATGGGAGGTTGGCTGGCTGACCTGCTCCTATCAGGGCTGATCACCGGCCGGGAAGAGGGACCATGGGAGGTTGGCCAGCAGATCGGAGAAGGCTGGCTGAGGGGAGGGACCAGGGAAGGTTGGCCAGCCTTGGGAGGTTGGCTGTGGGAGCAACTCCTGAATTGAGCGTCTTCCCCCTGGTGGTCAGTGAGCATCATAGCAACCAGTTGACCAGTCGTTCAGTCGTTCTGTCGTCCGGTCATTTGGTCATTCAGTCGCTTAGGTTTTTATATATATAGATAGATTGTGTGAGGCATCATTGATAAAAAAAAATTATAGGATATTTAAAGTATAATGATGACAACATAATGACTTGATATACATATGTATTTTTATATGAACTTTAGTCTCAACATATATCTAGCCTGATAATAAAGCTTGTAATATTTTCATTGGGTAATATTAATTTATATTAACATGCTGAAAAATTAGTTGTTGATTATGTTGTGGCATCCTCAGCAAGAAAAATGATTATCTTTCAACTTGTTCAAATCTACTTTTGTGCCTTTCAAGAGTGTTTATACTTTTCTTCATATAGATTTTTTAGCATCTCTTATGATGTTTGTTCCTAAATATTTTCTTTTTTATTGCTATTATAAGATTTTTCTCATTCATTATATCTTCTAACTGGCTATTATTTGCATATATAAATGCTACTAAGTTTTGTTATAGTTTTATTGCAAAATATGGTTTTTAACATTATAAAATGTCTTGGACTCATTTTATGCTTTTGGCTTGAATTCTATTTTGGTTTGAGGATTTTAATTCCTGCTTTCTCGTTGTTTTCATCTGCCTGGTAAATCTGTGCATTCTTTTACTTTTAGCCTTTTTGAATTACTGCATTTTAGATATATTTCTTATATAAAACATAGGGTTTGGATTTTTATTAATGGATCTATTTGAGAATAATTTTAATAGACGAGTTCAGCTCATTCATATGTATTGATATAACTGTTAGGTTTGGTAAAGTCTGTACTATTATATTGTAATTTCTGTGAGCATCATTTTTACTGTGTTTCTTTCTCTGTTTGATGTGTCTTCTTTTCTGATCTCACCTCTTTTGGCTATTTATAAAATTTTATATTTTTGCCATAGTGTTTAGTTTTGTATCAATAGTATTCTTGATTCCCTTTTGTCTTACTCAAACTTTCATTAACTCAAAGCTTTCAATGGTTCCCCTAAAATCCAATTTCCAAGGCCTCCTACAATCTGTTTTCTGTTACTTCTCTTGAATTTTTTCCTATGGCTCTCTCTGAACTTTAGCAATATGACTTTCTTGGTCTTCCTTAAACATTTTCCTGTCTCAAGACCTTTGCAGTTAGGTTTCCTCTATCTGAATATCTTTCTGCCAAATTTTTACACTATTCACTCCTTTGCTTCATTCCTGTCTGGGCTCAAATTTTAGCCCATCTTTCAAAGAGTTCTTGACCCTCATGTTTAAAAGAACACCACTACATCAATCCTAGCCCCATACCCTATCAAGCATGCTAAACTCTCTGCTGGCGGGCAGGTTGCATGCCTCAAGACAAGCAGCTCACCGGGCAAGAGTTTGACATGCTTGTGAGTTTCCTTCAAAATATGTGCTACCACTTGTCATTATTAATATAAGTCACAGGTGGACCTGTTTTCTTATGTTCGCTGGACCATTTTAGTAGGAATCTAGAGTAAAGGTCCATGGTCTTTTACCCATGAGTAAAACTGGACAATGTGAAAACTCCTAGAATGGAAGTCTAGCACCAGCTGTCCAATGCAGTTTTCCAACTTCACGCTACATAAAGCAAAGACGAGAGCCATCATGAACTGATGAGGTATAGCATAGTAACCTGGGGCTTCAAGACCTGTGCCAGATGAGAAGGCAATTGGAATAGGCTTCTAAGTACCAGCATAATCTTGTAATTCTGGCAAAAGTTTTGAATGAGAGATATCCCAATCCCAAATGGTGCCTGCAATCTGTAGCTACATTGTAGAATCCTGATGTAGATAAATTTGGTTCTGATAATGTTGCTCAAACCTCTATGAGGTAATAAATACCTTTATAAACAGTAATGGTTATTGCATCCTTTTATGAGCTAATTAATGATAAGTACAGGAATATCTTCAGGGTAAGAATGGATGGAGACTGGATTGAGGAAAGAATTCTAACAATGGTTCTCCAGGGCTAAGGCATAAACCAGATGGTACTATATTTTAAAAATGGGAGAAAACAAATTATAACTCTTTACATTTCTACTCTGAAGGTAATGCCTGTATTTTATATAGGATGGCTTCTTTGTTAAGGACTATTAACTTGAGTGGGGAGAACTACCACCAAATGATATTTTAATGGCCAGCATAAAAAATGTGTTACTTTTGCTGTGATTTCACTGAAAAACAACAACACATATCTTGGTTGTTGCAAAGAGAAAGTTTGATCCTATTTTAGAAGCTCTGTTGGGTCTTTCTCATTAAATAAAATAGTGACAACATTTCAGGAAGAGAAACACTAATATGGACTTATCTTTCAAAAATGGTTCAACTCACCAAGTGTTTCACAAGCTCTTGCTCTGTTCATGGCACTGTACTAGGAACCAAGGGGATATAAAGAGGAATAAGATATATCCATTGACTGCATTTATGATTTTGTGAAAAATATTTCAGCAGCAAAATCTTCTGTAGTATATAAGAGATAGAAACAATATGTAAATGAGCCACCTCACCCACATTTATAGCAACTAATTATTTTATTCTTGCTTTAAATGGACCTTTCTAGTTTAAAAAAAAAAAAGAAACCCCATAAAACTCTTTCTTAGACCAGCCAAACTACTTGCAGTGTTAGACAAAAGCAATCAGTCGTGAGGAGAAAACATGACAGACTGACTGATGAGGTGGAAAGGCTTTTGATTGCCTGTGTATGTGATAAGACAGTGAATCCATAGTCTTGGAAGCCAAGTGATAAATTTTTCCAAAGGGTTGTTGTGCTGAAAAACTCTTGAAGAGAAAGAAAAGTGAGACATTAAAGAAATATATTTTTAGTTAGAACAAGGGGCTATTTGATCATTCCAGGAGGATAATCTGTTGCATAACCTCCTAGTTCAGGCGAAAACTGCAAGGAATAATGGCACTATGGAATACAGAGAGAAGGAGGAAATGAGGAACAGAAATGGGATCTGAAGGAAGGATCCTTGGAGGAGGTGGCATTTAATCTGAGGCTTGCAGTCTGCAGATGGGGCAAGTCCATGGGAAAGAATGATTGAGTCAGATGAACCAGAGTGAGCAAACACGAAACCCTGAATTTGCTAGACATCTTGTGAGGGAAAATAATTTCTCTGCTGGGTTGGTAAGAGTTGAGGAAGGAAAGATAGTTTGCAACTAGTTCGCAGAGGGTGTTCACTTGAACTTTATTCAATAAACAATAAAGAAAATGTTGGGTGTGAAGAAGAACACAATGCGATCAGGGTTTTAGAACGATAACTGGAGGAACAAAGGATAAGTAGAGTACATGTGACAGTCCAGACCAGAGAGAACCCTATCTCATTTTGTCCTCTACAAATAACTAGCATATTATCAGGCATATGGCAGGCATTCCACAAATATTTTATTCACTCAGTGCTTGAATCTGGCATGTCTACCACATATAAGCATCTGTGGATGCCAGAGAAATGGAGAAATGTTCCATTGTTCCCAAGAAATTTAAAATTTTTATTGGTTATTCATGAATTTACAAGATTTTGGGGGGAGGGATCATCCAAGGTTCAGTTGCCCAACTATTTTGAAATGGTTTGCATTCCACTCTCAAGAGTATTTTAGCAGTTAGGACCAAACTCTGATAAATTGCATGAAATAATCAAACTTGGCTCTCTTATTGCATCTCCACATTGATCTTACTGGTCTATTTCCACAGAAATTGAAATGTTATCTAAGAGACTAGAATGAAAAATAGATCTGTCTAAAGGGGAGCAATTGGAGCCCTAAAGAGAACTTGTTCCTTTTGTATATTTCCAATGCATGGAGAACAATTCCTAACTAGAAGCCAAGCACCCTAAGACCAACTTGCTTTTTAAACATTATTCAAACATGTGGAGTGTAGGCAACAGCTGCTTGACAGACAGGGGTTTGGAATCAAGGAAGAGGAAGAGACTTTTTGGTCAAAAATGGCATAGTAATATTTATCTTCACAATGCCGTGTATGCCCCAAGCTTGCCTTCATCCTTAACCCCCAAGGAGGGAGATAAACTGGATTCAAGCCAGTGGGTCAGGATCCAAATGCACCACATAAGCTTATTCCCGATGCAGGTAGGAGGTCCCAGAGAACAGCATGTTCTGTAACACCTTGGGCAGCAGGGAGAGATGACCATATGCTCTTCTTGCCATTTCTACTTGTCATTTTCCACTCCCCTTCCCCCTGCAGGTGACTGATAAGCAAAAGCTTAGCTTTCCTTTAAAAAAAAAATCCACAAGCTATACCCATCTCAGCTTGTTCTTCCACAAGCACAGTGTGTTTCTGAGCCAGTGTTTGGAATTTGAAGTGACAATTTGACCCAATAGTTTTACTTCCCTCTCGCTCAATCTCAATTTTTTTGCCAGACCTTAATCCAAGGTATAAGAAACAGGGCTGCCATAGAATGAAAAAAGTCTTGCTGAGGAATGATCTTTCCTTCAGTTCTACAACATCTCTTTTGGATATTCTCCCACTGAGCATGTGGTCACAGGGACTTCTCATCTCATATTAACCTTTTGAACACTTAAATAGTATGTCGTCATATTGGCTGAACCATCATTTATCCAAGGAGTTTCTTATTGATGGACATTTCATCACTGAGTGTTTTAATATTAAATAAAGTATCTATTAACAATCTTTATAATGGTATTTAGAGTTTTATGGGTATTCCAGGGTTGAATTCCTAAAAGTAAAGTACTTAGTTAGAAGGTATTTACTTCTTTTAAAAGATGGCATTAAATACAATACAATCTTTTCATATCACTCTGTGACATCCTTATGACTATTACCACTACATTACTTGGATGTCTGATTACTTGTGGACAAGTGTTTGGGTACTTGACTCCTTGCATCCAAAGTAGGTTCTATAGAACACTAGTGGCATGAATATTTCATGAAAAGGGGTTCTGTTGTCAAGTTAGATTAGGAAATCCTATATATCATTCCCACACATCCTCCCTTCTTAAAGATTTGGAATGTACTTCAATATATTAAAGACTTTGTGAAGCCATACACAAGAGTGATCTATTTAATTTATCTAGCCCAGTGTTTTCCATAAGGAACTCGTCCATTGCCTAATTATATAGTGACATCCTATGGACAGAACACATTTTGGAAAATGTTGCTTTAAATAATTGTGTTCCTTTAACAATAAATCCAATTGTTTCTGTTTCTTCTACCTCTTCCCTCATGATCGGGCTTTCAGCACTCTTCACAATGAGTTGCCCTTTTCTCTTAATCTCTGAATCTCCTAGTCCAGAAGGGCTATTCTCCCATAGAGATGGAGAAGCTCTGTGCCTGTTAGAATTCTCTATAAACTGGAAAGAAGCAGACTTTCAGAAAGAGCCTGATGAGCTCCCCCATGAGTCAGTAGTGAAAACTTCAAATGCCCAAACTCTATTGCACTTATTTGGTCTTCCTATAACTCTACTTTTTTTCTTTCAGAATTCTCTCCTGTGTTTTCCCCTTAGTGGAGTGTGATGTCCTTGCCTGTCTTCTGAAGTCCTAATTTAGGAAAGTCTCTTACTTACTTAAGGCTTAGGCAGGAGGAGTGTATCCTACCAGAGAAAACAAGTAGAAATTTTCAGTAATCTTATTTATTCTAAGGTATCAGAAGAGAGTTGTGTAGTTAAACAAGAGAGACCATATGCTAGATAGAGTCACAAGTAATTGTGAACTTATTGTATGTCTGCCATGATGCTAAGTTTACTTGAACCATCTTATTTAATTAACTCAATAACAGACTAATAAAATAACCATTGCCCTAACCCCGTGGTCGGCAAACTGCGGCTCGCGAGCCACATGCGGCTCTTTGGTCCCTTGAGTGTGGCTCTTCCACAAAATACCATGGCCTGGGCGAGTCTATTTTGAAGAAGTGGTGTTAGAAGAAGTTTAAGTTTAAAAAATTTGGCTCTCAAAAGAAATTTAAATCGTTGTACTGTTGATATTTGGCTCTGTTGACTAATGAGTTTGCCGACCATTGCCCTAACTGGTTTGGCTCAGTGGATAGAGCATCAGCTCGCCGACTGAAAGGTTGATTCTGATCAAGGGCATGTACCTTGGTTGCAGGCTCGATCTCCAGTAGAGGGTGTGCAGGAGGCAGCTGATCAATGTTTCTCTTTCATTGATGTTTCTAACTCTCTATGCTTCTCCTTTCCTCTCTATAAAATCAATAAAATATATTTTTTTAAAAAATAACTACCATTATCTTCATGAAACAGATAAACAAACTTGGTCCCAATAAAATTTTTTAAATAATTCATTTAAAGTTACAAAGAAAATAATAAGTGGCAGGGCCAAGTCTGCTGGATTTCAGTCTGTCTTTAACTACTGCACTGTTCTGTCCACTGTGAGTGTGTGAGTGTGTGTGTGTGTGTGTGTGTGTGTGTGTGTGTAGACTGAGACACAGAGACAGAGACAGAGAATGAAACTAACCAAAGCTGTTGTTCTGATTTGTTGGATTGACTAGAATGAGAGTCAGAGATTAAAGGCCAAGCTAAGCTGGGGTAAATTTCCACTTGTCAGTTATCTATCAGAATCCCATTCTATATGCTGTCCTCATTTCTCCTCTGCAGCTTCCATTGACATCAGTTGGAGAATATGCATTAGAATTCTGCACTGCAGATAAAGGGACTAGAGGGCATCTCTAAGCTAAGTGGGGAGGGGGGGGGAACAGTCCAGAGAGAGTTTCATACATATAGGAATTTGGTTCAATTCTGAGCGAATCTGCATTGCATGCAGTCAACACTGTTTTCTCTGTGGATAACCAATCAATACATGTACAAAAGACGGCTGAGATTAATCTGCAGCTAGAAGCACTGTGGAGAAAACAAAGCACAGGTTTTTCAAAGCTTGAAAAACCTTAGGCCAATTTGATCTAGTGTCATGATTATAATTTGTCACATGAAGAAAACATATTTATTCAGTAAACATGTATTAGAGCATTTGACTTCCCAGTAGCACGCTGATGGTCACAATGGCTACACAAACACAGTAATTGGAAAAAATTAAGGAGTGAATTGCTTGAGTGCATCTGGGAAGATTATAAGACATAGAAGATTTAGAAGGTTTTAAAATGTATAAAAATGTGTGCTACTAACTTCTGACACACAAATAAATGTTGGCAGGAAATAATTTCAGTGGAATTGGTGAAATGAATTTTATGTTAGAAATCTCATATTCATTCAACAAATATTTGCTGAGGAACTCTTACAGACTAGATATATGCTAGGTCCTGGAAATGTGGGGGGCACGTGGGACAGTTTTTGACCTCAAACTTCTTGCAGCTAAGTGGGAAAGAGAAACACCACCTATTAAGGTGTTTAATAATGGCCTAAACAAAAAAGCGAAGACAAATTTTAAAGAATTAATGAACAGGCATGAACATGCATTAAAGCTAGTTGATGGTATATTTAGGTTCCTGAAATGTTAAAAAGATTTGGGCAATCATAGGCTAATGCCCTATTTTCCCAAAGAGAAAGCCAGTCCCAGAGAGAGAAGGTGGCCTGCCCAAAGCTAGCAATTGGCAGAATGGGACAAGCAAAATCCTTGATACAGGCTAGTGCCCTCTCCCAGACAGTTGAGAAGACATGTAACCTTTTCTGGCCCACTTCTCACCTGCCACGCAGTTGTGCCTACTGCTGTTCTCCTAAGCTTCGTAGTTAGAATGAATGTTTGTGAGCATGCCCAAGCACTTGCCAGAAACCACAGCAAAATGCCAACAGTTTGAAATAAACATTTCATTACACGGTGTGACAGGGGCTACTTTTGAATGAACTATCTTACATTACAACTTTTGAATGAACTATCTTACATTACAACTCCAGTGGGAAAGGCTGGAGTTTGCTGGGAAAAGCCCCTTCTTGGTGTAACAGGAATGGAAATAAACAGCTACTGTATTTCTGCTATGTCACTGCTGGGAGGTGTGTGGAAGCACCTCTTGTCTCTCTTGTTTGGGTTGGACGTGTAACTAGGCCACGAAAAGCGGCTTTTTCAGGAATTAGCTTAATGCCCTGTATAATTCACTAAATAATGAAAACTGGAAAACCAGTATGCAGCTGAGATTCTGCCTAAATCCCTCTTAAGTTTTGTTTTTTTTTTCTTTAGACTGCGTGATATAAAGGCAAGGAAGCTTTGTAGAAACTGGATGGAAATCTTAAGCAGGTTCATGGACTTCAGCCCCAAAATGCTGCTACTTAGAATTTGTCTGAGAGAGGTTACTCAAATGGAAAAAAAATTCATTGTATTTAAGACACTTTTAATACAACTAGTTATAATAGTCAAAATTATGCAGACATGTACCTGTCAAATAGTGGAGACAAGTTAGGTATATTAGATCATTTGGGAAACTTTAAAAGCCATTAATTAAAGCTGTATAACTACATGGAGAAAAAAAAAGACAATTTGACCACATACTCTGAAAGTCACCAAGAAGTGAAAATATAGTAAACAACTTTTTATGCATTAGCCAAGCACCCAATTAATTGAAGAAAACCCCAAGAAGTCAAACCAAAGGAGGAAGAAAAAATAAATCATGGGTATTGTTACTCTGAGTTTGAGGGATGGCTGATAGTCTCTATAACATAATAACTTAGTATTTTAACACCCACTGGTGTGCCAGAGCCAAGATCTTGGGCCTCAGTAATTTAAGGAATTTTGAATTAAGTTGCCTATAGAAAACCAGAAACTTCAGAGAACTGCAACTTCAGGGGGTGGAGGGAGATACGTTACCTAGATAGGAAGAAAGAAGAGAATTATTATTGATGGAAGACATAATCATGTACATGGAAAATTCTCAAAGAAGCTACTGGAATTATAAGTAAACTTAAGACGGTCACAAGGTAAATATATAAAAATCTTCCTTCATAAATGATTATTTGTTTACCTCGATATAATCAGTTCCCCTTTCTAAACTGAAAAAAAAGATTCAATATAAAATTTAAAATATTGTTTACAAGCATTTTAAAAAACCATTAAACCAAATATGCTACCCAAACTCTTTGCTGAGATAATTTTTAAAAAATATAAATAAATAGACATGTTAAATTCCTGGATTGGAAAACTCAGTGTTGTTAAGATGTCAGTTCTATTAAAATTTGACTATGGACTTCACACATTCTCAATGAAAATCCAAGCACACTTTATTATAGAAATTAAAAAGATGATTCTAAAATTTATATGGGCATGCCTAGAGCTAATATAGCCAAAGAAACTTAAAATGAAGAATAAAGTTGGAGAACTTGTACTACCTCACTTGAAGAATCACTATAAAGTGTTGTAGTCAGGATAATGTAGTATTGACATACTTATGGACACAGAACAATAGAACAGAGTAGAGACACCAGAAATAGACACACACACACACACACACACACACACACACACACACACACATTTGTGATCAATTGTTTTTTTGACAAAGCAGCCAAGGCAATGAAACAATGCATGTAGTAAATGCTATATAATTGTTACTATCATTATTATCATTTTATCATCATCATTATTATAGGCCAATTGTATTACAGGATTTCATTTAATCTTTATAAAATAGACACTTGTATGGTTTCCATTTTACAGATAAAGAAACTGAGGCCTAGAAAGATCAAGCAACTAGTCGAAGTCACTTAACTACTAAATTGCAGAGCCAGGATTAAACTGAGGTTGACAGACTCCAAATTCATACTTTCAACCACTCTCCTACAATGACAGGATTATAAGAAATAATGTCTATGAAATGCCAACCAAGATTTTTGGCACTCTATATATGACATCTATGATCATTTATTGATGAAACTGGCATTTTCATTATTACCAATGGCACACAACTTCCTTCTTAAATGAGATAATGAATGGACAAGATTTGTTACCAATTGTTAGTGTTCCAGTGCAAAAGGCCTTATTACAGCTGGCAAAGAGTGAGGTCCAAATTCCTAGTCAGAAAACTTTGCATCTCAAATGGATGAGAATTATGGGTGAAATTATCAGTTGTAAGGGAAGAAGGAAAATAATTTTCTCCCAGACTTTTAGAAGCTGAGAACTCCAGATTTTATCAGGCTGCCTAAAACTGTACACTCCAGAACTTTCTGTCATCTGCCCCATTTCCCCATTTGGCCATTCTTCCCCCCAAGTTATGTGTTTTTGCACAAGCAGCAGACAGCTAGCGCTCATGAATGGCTTAATTCAGGCTGTAATTGGGCACCTGGATCATCCATTGATATTTTTTTTTTAGGCTTATACTGAAAGTTGTGTTCAGATTTAGAAGAACCCTTCATTCCATAAATAAGCAATTTTTTACAGCAATGTCTGCAAAGCAAACATCAGCATTAATTAACAGTGACTTTGGAATGTGTAATGTTTTCCACTAGATCTGAAGGGGGCTAGAGATTGGAGGACAAAGGACAACACCTGCATCTGGGGCAGTGGTCGGCAAACTCATTAGTCAACAGAGCCAAATATCAACAGGACAACGATTGAAATTTCTTTTGAGAGCCAAATTTTTTAAACTTAAACTTCTTCTAACGCCACTTCTTCAAAATAGACTCGCCCAGGCCGTGGTATTTTGTGGAAGAGCCACACTCAAGGGGCCAAAGAGCTGCATGTGGCTCGCGAGCCGCGGTTTGCCGACCACTGCTCTGGGAGGAAAGATGCTACATTCAGATGCAGAAGTAAACTCCTGTTGGCCTAAAAACATCAGGGAAATGGTTAGAAACTCTAGTGGTTAACGTGGAGTCTGTTAACCCAGGTGATGGGTCTCCCAATGGCCACGCTGTGCCTGGTCAGTGGGCAGTTACCTTGTTGAAGACATTGTCAGCAGCACAGGCAGCTTAGCCTGAAGGCCAGGCATAGGAAAGTGTTCTGAGCATGAGGACTTCTTTCATTCATTCGACATACCTTTCTAAAAAACAAATCTTAGGAAAAAAAAATTCGTTCTTGCTGCTGCCTACCAACACCCTTTGATGGATCCCCATTTCACTAGTAATGAAACGTTGTCTTTTCCTTGCCACCGTGTCACTGACCTAGGGTACCGTAACAAATGACCATATTTGGTGTCTTTAAACACCAGAAACTTATCCTCTCACAGTTCTGGAGGCTGGCCATCCTAATCTGATGACTCTCAGGGGGTTGCTTTCTCGTTCCCTCCCTAGCTCCCGGTGATGGGGGAAATCCTTGGCATTCCTTATCTTGTAGACACATCACTCCAGTCCCTGCCTCTGTCTTCCCGTGGCCTCCTCCCCTGTATGTGACTCTGCGTGTTCCTGTTTTCCTTTCTAGTAATGACACCAGTCATTGGATTAGGGCTCATGCTCCTCCTGTAGGACCTCAATTTAACTAGTTACATCAACAAAGACCCTGTTTCCAAATAAAGGTCACATTCTGAGGTTCCTGGTAGACTTGAATTTTAGGGGGACACTAGTCAACCTAATGCACCCCATGTTCTCCCGCTGAGCTCTAGCCATAGTGGTCTCACATCACCTCTGAGGGTGTCAGAGTCCCTCCCATCTTAGCCCTGTGCACTTGCAAGTCCTCTCTGCCTAGAAGACTCCCTGGCTGCCATCTCTCGGCCTGGCAGGCTGCTTCTCGCCTCTTAAGACTCAGTTTAAATGTCACCACCTCAAAGAAACCTCCATTTGCCCACCCTGTCTGAGCTCCTTGATCCCATTACCTCCTCTCAGTCTCCACACTTGTCTCTGTTCTAGTATGCAGCACCATGCCAGTGCTGTGTGTGCTGTGTGTGTTTTCCTAGCTTTCTCCCTAAAATGTGAGTTGCACAATTAATTTGTTCCCTCCTAGTTCGTTCACGCAGCACCATTGAAGTCTCCGACACCTATCATGTACTAAATGAATAGTTGTTTATTGAAGAAACCACTGGAGAATCTCTGCTATGCATGGAGTATGTGAAATGTAATCCCTGCCTCTGAAGAATTTCGGCTGAAGGTGAGGTCAGAGGCCGACACAAAGAATTCTGAGATTTGATGTGTTAAGTCCAAGCAGAAAGAGACTGAAACAGTGCTGAGGGCACAACTAAGAGCAAACAGTTTAGCGAAGCTGGCAGTCTCCGGGGAGTGGAGGGACACAGGTGGAGACAGATTTGGAAAGTTGCTTTCAGAGCAAAAAGGGAGCTAGTATTGATGCAAAAAAGTGAGAGTAATTCAGGATGCATGCACCGTAGGTAACCTCCAGGGCATTGGGCACATCTGAGGACCGGACACGGTGGAGCCATAGGGAGTGGGTGTCTGAGCTCAGCTGCAGGGCAGTCAGGGGGAAGATGCAGGGAGGAGGCCTTTCCCCCAGAGGCCTTGAAGCCATATGTGTTGAATGAGTTCTGAGCACACAGAGACTCAGGGGAAGCTCCCCTGGCCCACCCTCAGTGCCCCTGGCAGCTGACACAGGTCTGCATGGCAGTTTTGTTTAGGTTTCTGCCTCCCTCCTTCCCCTCCAGTCCCCAGCCTAAGAAAACCACTAAGACTGCTATTTTGAAATTGGATAATGGCTGTGAATAAAATAAACAGTGTCATGAGAGATTCTACTGCTGAAGATGCTACTTTGGTGGAGAAATTAGAAAAGGTCTCTGTTAAATTTAGGTGAGATTTGGAGATGCCCCCTGTGCAGACAGGCTAGTGAAGGCATTGCTTTCCAAACACGACACCCTAAGGGGCCAGCAGGCTTGGCATGTCTTGGAATAGTCAGAAGGCAATTGTGGCCAGAACCTAGACCTGGATGAAGAAGGCAAGTGGTATGAGATTGCAGAGGCAGACAATCCAGGAAAAAAAGTAGTCCAGGAAAAAAGTATGAATAAGTACAATGAATTAAAGAGATGGGTGTGCATGTGCATGTGTGTGTGTGTGTGTGTGTGTGTGTGTGTGTGTGTGTGTGTATGTATGGGGGGATCAAATATGCATTTTTCAAGATTTGTCAGGAGAACAGATTATTGCAGTACAAGGATGAAGCAAGAATCTGTTAGGAGTTTGTAGCCTCATCTAGGCAGCAGATGGTGAAGATTTGGACTTGGGTAGTAACTATGCATATGAAAATGAGAGAAGGGATCTTAGATATCATTTGGAGGGGGATCCTACAAAACTTGACTAACGTATTAAATGTTGAGCATGAGGATTAAAAAAATAGATCAGGAGAAAAGGGTGAATGGAGGTACCATTTAGAAAGATGGTATAGAACAAGGAAATAACAGAACGCTGGGGAGGGCAAGTGAGACCAGATTCTGAAGAGTTATTGTAGAGTCACATTAAGTTGGAGAAGCCTATGAAGCATCCAAATGGAGATGTCAAATCAGACATTGGATACATGAGTCTAGAGCCAAGGGCATGGTCTGAGCCAGGGATATAATTTAAGAATCAACAGCCTACAGATAGTATTAAAGCAACGGGATTGCATAAGGTCACCCAGGGAGAGAAGGATTAGGTACTCCTGCAGAAAATGGATTGAAATCTCACTCTGCCCTGATTTAAGTCTGTGTTCTTATCAATTTTGTATTCTACCCTTTTCTAGCTTATAGATAAATTTCCCTCTGCTGCTCTGAGCCCTCTGGACCTTCAAAGTTCACATGAATAAAACATAATAATACCCACAAATGACTTTATGTAGAGAAAAAAAATGTTTAAGGACAGTCAATGTGTAAAGTGCTTGGGCATGACTTGTAGTGCAGTCTTTCACAAGAATGGTGTTCAACTCTACACTTGGCGTTCTCATAGGTGTTCCCATCACTTCCTCTCCTCCAAAATATTGCAGGGGCTCACAGAGATGGGATTTGTACATGATGAGGTATACTTACCTGAAATACTACACTAATTTCTATCATGTTTAGTGTTGAACTGCCGCCTGCTCGCTCAGATCCTTAGGAACAGGGATATTGTCTGTCTTATTCACCACTGTTTTCTCCATGCTGAAGACTGTTCCTAGAGCATATTAGCTTCTCAAAAACTGCCTATTGTAGTCACAGGATGAATTAAAAGAATAACTAAATATCATTGTTATGCCACACTATTGCTGGGGACTGAAGAGCTAGGGGCTAGGAATACTAATACTTACGCTACATACTTATCAGACTTTCCTGATGATTAAATGCTATTAGATTGTGAAAGGTCTTTGAAAAGTATTGAACATACAAACACAAGGCATTTGTTGTTAATATAGTCAGCTAGAAAATGAATGCTCAGCAGAATTATCAAAATAGGCTCTTAAAGGGGAATGGCAAAAAAAATAAATGCAGAAGTTTGTAAAGAACGTTTCAAATGGCAAGAAATACTTAGGCAGCAAAAGACAATTTTCTAAAATGATGGGTTTGAAAATAATGAATCAGCAATGAATTTCAGTGCAAAACATTATTTAGAAAGTCTGGACATACTTCTGATTAAAGATAGTTTCAATGACTCCAGCAGAAATAATAAAATGCCAGGAGAGTCTATTCACTCTCCTAGCTAACCAGGATGAGAGCCTGAGCTCATACCTCCTCCCACCAAGTGCCTTCGGCTGCTTTGAAGGCACAGCATATGCATGTTCAGTTGTATATTCGGTGCTGTACTGTTTTCCAGTCAACAGGAAGAGGGTAGGAAGAAGAGTCCTGGCAAGAAGATTTATTTTTATGAAGATGACCCAGAATTTGCATATATTACTTCCATTTATATTCCATTGGCCCTAACTTAGTCACATGGTCCCACATAACCCCAAGGGAGACCAGGCACTGAAATGTTTAGTTGGAAAACCATGTGCACAGGTAACACTTAGGGCTAGGGGAAGGGGTTAGTTATAATAGGAAAAGAGGACTCAGGGTCCTGGGGACAAACTAGCAGTGTCTGCTCTGTGGTGCATGTATTGAGTTCACTGCCTCTGAGTAAGACAGTGGCCTGCATCCTAGAAGGCAAGAGACACACTCACAGCAATAACTCGCCACCTGGTGGAGTGTGACAAAGAGTAAATACGAACCCAGTGTTATAAAAGTTTAAGGAAGGGGAGATTACTTCAGTCTGAGTGGAATTTAGGAAAATTCTTGGAGGGGATAAGATTTGAAATGGGCCCTTAAGATTGAGTAGGACTAGTGCAAATTGGAAATCAGAGATAAGAAAAAGGACTGGGAAGTAGATGTTTGAGGGGCCAGGTTGAAGGCCCAATATTATAAATGCTGGCAGTTTTCTCAGGTAGATGTGGGCTGGGGACCAGGGTTAAGATTGGGGTTTGCCTCTTTCTTCAAAGCCAGAACCTGAAAAAGCCTGAGCAACTTGGAAAAAGGGCTTAGGACTGTTGAGTGGGTTGCCAAGAGCAAGTTTTTTACAGAATCTTTCAGGTTAGAGTTGAAGGTAAGATTGGAGAAGGAGTGTTTCATACCCAAGGCACAGTAATTCCGGAGGGAAAAGAAAAGAGGGAACAAATATCCCTTGAAGGGAATGATAAGCTGATGTACCATCCAAATTATCGAGTGAAGCTGGGGAAGGTCACCTGAGTGGTGGTGTTCTCCTTCAGGACCCAGAATGGCTTGGCCATTGCACTTTGTTTCTTGTGCCCTTTGGTTGAGGGAAGTGTGGGGTCATTGAAATATAAGCCCCAAGAGGCCAAGGACCTTGTCTGCCCTGTTTACTTTAGCCCCAGATCTCAGAGTACTGCTATGCACAGAATATCAACGAATATATATGTCCTTGAATGAATGAATGAATGCGTGAGTGGTAGGCACCCAAGTCCTTCTTCAGTTGTTTTCCCACTGGGACAGTATGGCCCCATGTTTAAAAGCTTATTCTCTGAAGTCACACACAAGTCCAGGTCCCACCTTTGCCGTTTATCCCACCAGCATTTATCCCAGTGTTTTCTGGGAATTTCCCTGGATCTGCTTCCTATCTATAACATGTAACCAATAATTACTACTTGGTGTTGTGAGGTTTTATTGGTATCCTATATAATAAAAGGCTAAAATGCAAATAGACCAAATGGCGGAACAACCGGTCACTATGATGTGCACTGACCACCAGGGGGTGCACATGGAACATGGCGGGTGTCAGCAGCAGCGGGATGGTGGAACAAGTGTGTGGGGGGTTTGCGGGGGGGGGGGGGGGGGGGGGTGCCAGACCAAGGCAGGGCACTGGTTCCTGTCATCAGGGCGAGCCTCTGGTGGTTACTGAAAATTCTTTGCTCCTGTGAGCTGCGGTTCCCCCGCCCCAGGCCCCCCCCACCCCACCCCCGCGCTCGCACCTGCTGCTGGCACCAGCCCTGCTCGCACCTGCTGCCGGCGCCAGAGCCACCACTCGCACCCGCAGCCAGTGTCGGCCCCAATCGCTCTGCGCCATCAGCAGGTGCGAGTGGAGCCAGTGCCGTCAGCATGTGGGAGCAGTGGCAGCAGGAGCAGGGCTGCCAGCAGACAGGACGGAGAGCCACGGTGGGAGAGTCCAGACTGGGGTGTGGAGGATGGGCTGAGACCCGCCCCTGTGCCCACTGCAGCCTTGCGTCCCACAGTTCCTTTCAAGGTGCATGAATTTGTTCACTGGGCCCCTAGTAGTAGTTAAAAAAGTGCTTAGCACAGTTCTAAGTAGTCAATGACTGTACGCTGTTAATGTTAGTCTAGACTCTAGACCCTCTGCTCATACCAAGGTGGTCTCAAGTCAAACTTAATTTCTAGTCTATATGCCCTTGCTTGCATCAGCTATCTTGTCCCACCAACATTTTATGCACATGTATGGGTGTGTGCATACACTCATACACATACAAATATTATTGGAGCCAAAACAAATTTAAAAGTTATTTCCCCATGCAGTCAGCTATTATGGCCCTAAACTAGAATTTATCTTTATAACTAGAGGCCCAGTGAACGAAATTTGTGCACGGGGGGGGGGGTGTCCCTCAGCCCAGCCTGCACCCTCTCCAATATGGGATCCCTCTCACAATCCAGGACTGCTGGCTCCCAACTGCTCGCCTGCCTGCCTTCCTGATTGCCCCTAACCACTTCTGCCTGCCAGTCTGATCACCCCCTAACCACTCCCTGCCAGCTTTATTGATACCTAACTGCTCCCCTGCCAGCCTGATTGCCCCTAATGGCCCTCCCCTGCAGGCCTGGTCACCCTTAACTGCCCTCCCCTGCAGGCCTGGTCACCCCTAACTTCCCTCCCCTGCAGGCCTGGTCCCCCCCACCAACTGCCCTCCCTTGCAGGCCTGGTCTCTCCCAACTGCCCTCCCCTGCTGGCCTGATTGCCTACAATGGCCCTCCCTTTCAGGCCTGGTCCCTTCCAACTGCACTCCCCTGCTGGTCATCTTGTGGTGGCCATCTTGTGTCCACATGGGGGCAAGATCTTTGACCACATTGGAGCAGCCATATTGTGTGTTGGAGTGATGGTCAATTTGCATATTACTCTTTTATTAGATAGGATAGAGGCCTGGTGCACAGGTGGAGGCCAGCTGGTTTGCCCTGAAGGGTGTCCCGGATCAGGGTGGGGGTTCCCTTGGGGCATGGGGTGGCCTGAGTGAGGGGCCTGTGGTGGTTTACAGGCCAGCCACGCCCCCCGGCGACCCAAGCCGAGGCCCTGGGATCTGGGATTTATTTATCTTCTATAATTGAAACTTTGTAGCCTTAAGCGAAGGCCAAGGCAGGCCAGGGCTGTGGAAACTTGGCTTCCTCCATCGCCGGGGGCAACTCAAGCCTCCTGCTCTCTCCAGCTCCGTGGCTGCCGCCATTTTTGTTGGGATTTATTTATCTTCTATAATTGAAACTTTGTAGCCTTGAGTGGAGGCCTGGGCCCACCAGGGTGTGTGGAAAGCTTGGCTTCCTCCATTGTGGGGAACACCCAAGCCTCCTGCTCTCTCCGTGGCCAAAGCCATCTTGGTTGGGTTTATTTGCATACTCTCTCCTGATTGGCTGGTGAGCATGGCTTGTGGGTGTAGCAGAGTGGTGGTTAATTTGCATATTACTCTTTTATTATATAGGATTGTTGGATGATAATTAACTCTTTTTTCCCCATTTATCACATGTAAATACCTAGCACAGTATCTGGCATGTAATATAGAAACCTAACATATTTTGGATGGATGGATGGAAAATTAACTTATATTCTCTGGCAGTTTCACAGGAATTTGTTTATCTTTATACCCTCCCTGGTCAGCCCATTGCCTTACCCACAGTAAGGGCTCACTGAGTGTTGTTTGGATGGGGATAAAGGGGAAGAAAAAATCAGTAAAAGGGAAAATCAAGACCAATGCCCAGCTGGACCCATTCTCCTTTCTATTGAAAGGAGTTATTGAGAAGAGAAGCAAGGGGTTGACAGCCAGTCTCTGGACTCTCTCCTAGGGCCTTTTTAGAACACGAAAGTTAATTATGGAACCAGATTAACAGTTTCTTTTTTGATACAGTGGAAGTAAAACCAGCAGGATGCAATTTAGCTCTTCCCCCACTTTCCAAATAGCAGCAAATTTTCATACAAAACAAAGAGACACTTGAATTGCAAATTACTTAGAGAATCAGCTAGCAACCCTAATGGAAGAATATTTCTGCTACTTTCAAAACCTGGCTGTTGCCCTTGCAGATTTAACCATGTAATGGGACATTCACAAAGGCTTGGGCAGCTTGCTTTTTCAACTGTGGGCCAGCTGGTGAGGAGGGGTGGTGACTCATTAAGCTTTACCAGAATCCTACAGGATGTCTTTTTGCTCAGAACATTTTCTCTTCTCCAAATCATCTAACTCTCAGATCACCCATCTCCACTCCCAGAATTGGGGCTGATGGGTTCCTAGAGGTCATCTCTTTCATGGGAAACAAGAGAAAATGCTTATGAGGGCAGGCAAGGATTAAATGAATAAAGCAGGTCGTCAAGGTACCTGTCCGTATCCCCTAGAGGACTGGGGTGAATTCACAAGCCCCATCGAATCATCGTTGTCATGTGGGAATGCTGGACCATTGCCTGTTGTTGCTAGGTAGTTTTGACAAGTCTTCAATCTGAATTATTACCTAAAATATTCTTTTTAGCTGTTGGCATATAATTGATACAATTTTTTAAAGTTGTGTTGGGTATGGATTGTGGCCAGCAGTTTATGACTTCTGATCTAGCTCAACTTCCTCCCTTGATAGATAAGGAAACTGAGGCAGGGTGAAGGAAATCTTTTATAAAAGGTCCCAAAGTCACACTCTTCTGATTTCTGACTTCTCATCCAGTGGCTAGCTGGCTACACCACACAGTTTCTCTCAAGTCTGCATCCCCTGCAGGACACAGGGCAGCTTTATCTTCACAAGAGCATTTATAAAACCTTTTTTCTGATTCAAATAAATAATTCCTGGTTTTTAGAGAATCTAGAAGACAAAGCAAGAATCCTATATAATAAAAGGCTAATATGCAAATTGACTGTATGGTGGAACAATGCAGGAGCTGCCCCCTGGTGGTCAGTGCGCTCCCACAGGGGGAGCTCTGTTCAGCCAGAAGCTGGGCTCATGGCTGGCGAGTGCAGTGGCAGTGGCAGGAGCCTCTCCCACCTCCACTGCAGACAGGCGGTAAGGAGCGAGGGGTCCTGGACTGCGAGAGGGCCCAGGCCAGGCTGAGGGACCCCTTCCCCAGTGCAGGAAATTTCGTGCACCAGGCCTCTAATCCTATATAATAAAAGCCTAATATGCAAATTGTCCCCTTGACCAGAGTTCGACCAAGGGGCAGGGCCAGCGGGCCAACCGCCCACGGCCCCTCCCCTAGCCGGCCCCACCCCAGCCGGCAGTGGTGGCAGGCAGATGGGGAAGGGGAAGGGAGGCCCTGACCAGCAGCCAGCAGCCGCTAGGGACCCTACCCGTGCACGAATTTTGTGCACTGGACCTCTAGTAAGAAAACATAAAATAAAATTACACAGTGGTGCCACTTGATTTTATTTGGGAGAAATGGGAAGCTGGGGTTAGAACCTGGCTGGAGACAGGATGCTTCCAGACACAGCCACTGGAGGGCGAGGTGGCATCTCACCTGGGTTAGCCCAAGTAAGTCTAGGAAAGGTAGGACAGGGTTGGAGATGTGCACAGCCAGCCAGGCAGGCGGCAGAAATGAGTCAAGGAGGCCAGATAAGGATTGCAGTGAAGGAAGCAAACATGTCTCAAGGACTCAGATGCCATTCAGCTTCAGCCTGTGTCATCCTGTGGGAAGGCACACCGGGTTGACAGGTCTTTTGATTTTTTTTTTTTCAAGTGAAGTTTGAAATCTAAGCTTTTCTGTAACAATTTTTCAATGCAACTCAATTTAAAAATATATATATGTGAGTCAAAGAAAACACACAGAGGAGCAGGATTTGGGTTGCGGGCTTCCTCTCTATGACCTCTGCTTAGTGACTCAGTGCGGGTGGACCAGGCACTGGCCAGGGCAGGCGGCTGGATAGAGAGGCGTTTCTGATTAGTTCAGTCACAGACCAGCAGACAGGGCTGGCACAGAGACATCAGGAAGACAGACTGAGGGAGCAGAAGCCAACCGTGGACTTAGAGCTGCAGTCCCATGGGGAGAGGGCTGCAACCAGAGCCCACCTGCAGGCTGGACAGGTCCTTGGGGGAGAACATCTGTGCAAATATAAAACACCTACTGTGTGGCCTTATATAATATGTGTGTGTGTGTGGGGGGGTGCATGCATGTGTGAGTGCACACACATGTAACCACCTTTACTTTGCTGAAATAATACAGATCATCTATCACCTCCCTTGATAGCCCTATGGGAGACTTCTCCATTTTCTCCAGAGCAGAAATGTTCAGGTCTGTAAGATACCAATGCATGTCAGTTGTTTCCACTTTACTGTAACAAATCACAGAATGAGTAGGTTGGAGACTGTAAGGAAGGAGATCTTAACCTCCTGTCCTTGCCTTTCTCTGAGTCTCCATTTCATCCTTTGTAAAGTGAGAACAATGGCACCTGCCCTACCTCCCTGTAGTAAGTGAGGAATTTTGTTTGGAAGTGACAGAAAACCCAACTGGCTAAAGCAAAAAGATTATTGGTTCACACGACTTGTAAGCTCAAGCATTTCCATTATAACTGGAGCCAGGTGCCCAGATAACAGTATGGTTTGGTACCTCTTGCTCAAAATTGCAGTCATGATTTCCCATGTTGTCTGCCAGCCACTCCAGGTGTGCATCCTTACCCTCCTAGGTGCAGTAGAAAGAGATCTTCTCATCCCCTACCTTTTCAACACGAGTTTCAGGACTGTCTTTCGTTGGCCCCAATCAGGTCTTATGCCTGTTCCTGAACCAGGTAAAGTGGCAAAGGAGATGAAATGCACCTAGTAGCTGGGCCAGTATGCATTCCGTAGAGCAGTGGTTGACAAACCACGGCTCGCAAGCCACATGCTGCTCTTTGGCCCCTTGAGTGTGGCTCTTCCACAAAATATCACGGCCTGGGAGAGTCTATTTTGAAGAAGTGGCGTTAGAAGAAGTTTAAGTTTAAAAAATTTGGCTCTCAAAAGAAATTTCAATCATTGTACTGTTGATATTTGGCTCTGTTGACTAATGAGTTTGCCTACCACTGCTAGAGCAATCAGGCTTGTAGCTAGATTCTATGGGAACATGATGTGCATTGTGGAGAGCAGTGGTTCGAGTAGGAGACTTGATTCCCTGGTAGGAATAAATCGTTCCAGTTGAAACAACTTCCTGGAAAAATCGTCAGGCTGATCTGTAGTTTGTTGAAAGCTGGAGCCATCCAGCTGGAGAGGAAAGGCCAAAATGCTTGATTGCAGCCTGATACCAAAATGAGATGGTGCATTTTGTATCTATTTTCTCTCTCGTGTCTTGCAGGCTTGCTTCAACAAGAGGATTGGAACTAGTGACACTTGTTCTGATGAGAGCAACTATATAAATATAATTAGTAATATAGCTCTAGGAAGACTTCTCTCTATGCATTTACAAATCTGAGTCTTCTGTATCAGTCATCATTGAGGCTAACAATAAACTAAAACTGAGGTGTATAAAAACAGTCCACTTTAGCCAGGTAGCATATATTTGTGCTGTAGCTGGGACCTTCAGGTCCCACGTCAGGAATTGGTGTGGCTATTTTAAGCAGATAAAAGAGAGATTTGGGGCAAGAAAGTCTTTCTGTACCTCTTCAATCACTTCCTATAAATATTCAAATATAAGCTCACAGGTGACTCTTACAACCAAATGGAGACATCTGGGGAACTGTTATCTTCCTTTGGCTGCACAAAGCAATTGCCAATACCTGAGTGATGGTAGTCAGCGCACAATGAATAAGAAATCTGAGAGTCATTTTAATACAATGAACTCCTATTGGTAATTTTCAGGCATCAACCCAATGCTTTAGCTTAAAAAAAAAACCTGGGTTTTAGCTCTCCTATTCTTGCTGATTTCTTTTCAGACAGGTGGAAGGTTTTATTAAGCACTCAGTATCTATAGAGCTGTGCATGTCTTTGTGAAGATCCCAGACGAATTAAAAAGTCAAATTAGCAATGCATATTTAATACTGCTTTGTAGTTTGTTTTTTAAAAAGCTGGCAGCAATGTTTACTCTTTGAGGGGAGTTGATAATTATGCAAATCGGAGGCACAGTCTGCATATGGTTTATGATAATGCCTTGGGTGTTACATCCAGAGTCTAAAGTATTTCTGAACATTTCTTCAGTTTTATCCATGACTTGGAGGGAGGTTAGCCAAGGCGAGGGGCCTGCTTTTTCTTCAGTGATTTAATATATGATGCCTTGGAACCTAGGCGTCTGTACAAGCTTTGGACTTGGAGGAAGCACCACTGAGATTTGCATAGCATCACCTCATAGCAGATACTGCTGGTTGCCTTTGCCATAACCACTGATCCTTCCTTTCTAGTGGGCTAATCAAAGTGAAGTCTGGAGGCCAATAGTATTCGAATCACCTGGTAGTTCCTTAGGAATGCAGACTCCCAGACCTACTGAGTCATAATATGTATTTTTCAAGACCCTTGGGTATTTGGCATACACATTATAGATTCAAAGGACAACCCCTTGGAGTCATTCTCACTATTTTCTTATTTCCAAAATACCTCATTGCTTGAACCAACAAGTGAAGCTCATGTGAAGTAAAGAATAACTAAACACGCATTATTTCAGTAGCTTACACCAAGAATGTCAAACTCACGGCCTGTGGTCCTCAGGCCTCATTTAAATAAACAAGGCTCTCAGCCTGTGAGTTTGACAAGCTTGGTTTACACTATTATCATGTTGGGCGGGGGGGGGGGGGGGGGGGGGAGGATCTTTCATGCCAATTTGAAGGACATTTTCTACATTTAAAATCAACTATTTACTCCTTAGAGCATTTTATCATTTCCAAATCAACTTTCCCTCTATTCTCTCATTTGTTCAAAATGGCAGCCCTACAATGAAACCAAACCATGGTAAAAATGAGGGTTAGGATAAGGTGACCTTTGGTGCTCCCAGCCCCTCCTTCTGGGCTTATCTTCTCTATTTCCTTAAGGTTTCCAGTACTCTTAAACCCTCTCTCTCTCTCTCTCTCTCTCTCTCTCTCTCTCTCTCTCTCTCTCATCTCAAGCAAAATATATTCTTGGTAAAATATAGGATGCCAGCCATTTCTATTTTATATTCTTTTACAGATTTGTTCTAGTAATTCGTAGTCATAACCTCTCATAATGAAAGAACATCTTGGTCTATCATTAATGGAACATTACACATGAGGAAGAGTGAAGCCATAAGAAGTATTGACTATATCAGAATTAGCAAATAAGTTTCATCTGTGCAATTGGTAGCTTCCTGGAATTCTGTGTTAGTAAGGATTCTAAGCCTGCATCTAGGTTCACCAGGAAAATATACTTAGTCGTTAATCAGTGATGTCTGATAATAACCTTGAATAAAGGTGGAGATGCAGCCATAGAATGGTTTATATCAACATTCACTAAATCTTTGCATGTCAGGCAAGGTCAAGTCACTTGCATGCTGGCTTGGTTATCTATTGCTGAATAGCAAATTACCCCCAAAATTTAGTGGTTTAAAGTATAATATTTATTATCTCACAGTTTCTGTGAATCAGAAACCTTTGAGCAGCTCTCCTGGTTCTCTGTCTCAGAGTTTCCCACAAGGACACAATTGAGGTATCAGCCATACCTTCAGTCTTACTCAAAGGCTGGACTGGGGAAGGTTCCACTTCCAAGCTCACTCATGTGGTTATTGGTAGTAGCATTGAGTTTCTCGAGGGCTGTAGCTCTGAGGGTCTTGGTGCCTTACTGGCCATCGTCCAGAAACTGTTCTCAGTTACTTGCCAGATTGCCCTCTTAAGAGGGCCGGTCTGCAAAAAGAATGAGAGAGAATGTTAGCAAGAGGGAAGTCGAAGTCTTTTATAACTTAGTTGTAGAAGTGTAATCCCATCGCCTTTGCCTATTGTATTCATTGGATGCAACTCACTATGTCTACTCAAGGGGAAGAGATTACACAAGAGTGTAAGTGCTAGTAGGTGGGAATCACTGGGAGCCACCTTACAAGCAACTCGCCATACATGTCTTATCCCATTTGATCTTCACCATGACCTCTTAAGGTCCATGCTATTAATTGTCCCATTTTCACAAGTGAGGAAGCATAAAGAGGCAGTCATTATTCAAGATGACATGGCTAATACAGGACAGCTGGGATTTTCAGCCACATCCATCTGACTTTAAGGCTGATATTATTGTCACTTGCCTTTTGCCATCTCTAGAATTATTCTGTTGAATGGTCTTCAAAATGTTTTGCTCATGAACTTCTATTAGCAAAATCTTTCAGAATAAACCTTTCCTATATGCATAAGCATTTATAAAGTGCATCTTAATCCATAGTTAAATTGAGGAAAGCTTACCTTTCATTTCTAAAAATTATTTATAAATTATTTTATTCACACCATAATGGATTGCTTTGACCTTCCCTGGGATAACTCCTACGTGGGAGGCTACTGATCTAGCACCCTTCTAGCTGTGACATTCTATGATCCATGACTCCCTGATGGGCAGTCAGGTGGGCTGATTGAAGATACAGTTGGAAACTTCAGCTGCCCAACCACTTAAACAGGAGAAACCGTCAGCCTCGTCCTCGTCCCATGATGGATGTTAGGAGAAATAATGAGTGAGTAGGAGTTAGGACAACTCCTTCCTCTCACTTGGTTTCATCAAGTCCCTGAAGGCAGAATTGGAGCAGTCTTCTTCCAGCCTCAGAGCCATGGGGCTTCATTATGGGAGAAAAGAAAAATGTCTTTCCAGCTACCTCCTGATTAGACGTAAGGTATGGAGAAAAGTTCAGATGCAATTTCCAAGTGAGGCGTTATATTTCATGAAGACCTATTTATTATTGTCTGAAGATTATGTATGTGTTTATTTTTAAATAGGTAATTTGTGCATGTGATAAAAAAACATGTTTGCTGCATTGTGGATATTTAGTGACCATTAAGCTTCTGCAGAGACTATGTCTGACCTTTCTGCCCTCCTCTCCTAAAATAACTACTTTGTCTGTGTGTAACCTTCCGCTAAGTCAGTATCCATTCAAATACACGTGGATGCTCTCCCCCGCCCCATATTTTGGTAACCCAAATGGTATACACATTGTTCTACACCTTGGTCGTTTTTCACTTAATATTTCTTGGAGATGGTATTATACTGTACACACAGCACTTTTTCTTATTCATTTGAATGACCCTATAGTATTCTGTAGCATGATTGCACCAAACCTTACGTAACCAGTCCCGAATAGATGGATATTAGGTTGATTATGTCTTTTGCTCTTGTAAACAGTGCTGCAATCGCTATATCCTTTAGAGAATTGTACTGGAAAGCATTTGGCTTTCAGTGTTTCTGTCTGACCACTTAAGAACCATGTGTCATTGTTCGGGCCAGGAAGGGGAGTGACACTGAAGAACAGGGACATGTAACCGCCTTTTGCGCTCCTCCTGTGTAATCCTCTGACAGTGCTCCCCTTGCTCCAATACTTGGTACCTCCGCTGAGCAAGCCCCATGGTGCTGCTAAGAGATGAATAGTGTGTGACTTTCCTTGAAGACTAAAGAAACCAAGGCTTCCTCTCCCATCCCTGGATCTTCCAGCGCAGTCCTGGGAAATGAGTGTGGGAACTCTGCCATGGACTAGCTAACAGGATTTATCCAGGGTGGTAGGGGCGGGGGGGGGGGGGGGGGGGGGGGCCTTGAACGGAGGCAGCATGGTTGGTGGCAGAGTGCCAGCTTTCAGGTCAGTGTCCTTGAACTGTGCTGATAGTTCCCCAAATCAAGAAACTGCCCCCAGAAAATAGGGGACTGGATGCTGGCCAGGCATAAACCCTAAGTGCCCATTCTCGGGAATGTTCAAGTAATCCCTTTGTCGCCATTACTTTTATAGCTCTGCCTCTCCCTGCCTCTCTGGTCCTCTTTCCTCAGCAAGCTTTCCATCTCTAGCTTTCCCCAACTTTGTGATTTGCCATCATGTAAGGAAGCGGGGAGGTGCCAATCTCAGGCATCTGCCTTATTTTGTTTAGTCCCCATGTTGTCCGATCACTCAGAACTCGCCAGATGTGGAAACCCGCCTCTTCCTCTTGCCTTCCTGGCCAGCTGCAAATGGGAACTATTCACAGTTGCTCAACTGAAATGCCTTCCAAACACATGTGTTTGCTTTGTTTTTCAAACCAGTATTCTGGCCAACAGGCACATTCACTGAAATCGCAGCCCTGGAATTCTGACTGGGCAGGATGTTTTACATGTGGACAAATGGTTATCAGCACACAGATGACTGGGCTGACTATATTGTTCCCTTCTGCCAGGTGTCATGGGGAGTAAAGGGGGGCAGTTAACCCTTAATAATAACAACAGCAGCAGCAGAAGCTACATTTGGGTACCTATTTTATCCCGGCGTCTATATGAGACATGGACATTGTGCTGAAGAATACGGGGCCTGACGTCAGTCTAACTGGTTGGGAACCCCATCTCCATCTCTCAGAGGCACCAAGGCACGTCCTTGACCTCTCTGAACATTAATTATATGATCTACAAAAAACAGTTTTATAAACCATAACCACACCAACCTCAAAAGGGCTTTGTGAAGATCAACCAGGCAGCCCACGGAGAACACATAGCCCAATGCCTGGCACATAGTAGGCTCACAGTACCAGTTAGCTGTTCTGGCACTACCTCTGCAAGATTGTTTCTTCCAACTTCATAAATGTGCAGACTCAGAAGCACAGAAGGCCAATCACTTGCCCAAGACCACAAGTACCAGAACTGGGCTTCAAACTGGGATTTAAATTTATGTCTGTCTGTCTCAATTCTTCAGCAATTTATTAGGACATAAGGCAGCCCAGTTCCAAGCACTGGGAATAGAGCTGCAAGTGAGGAAGACATAGTCTTGGTCCTCATGAAGCTGACAGTCTAAGGAGATGGATGGAGCTCCCTGACATCCACTGCCTTTGCAAAGCTGCCCTGGGTACCTCGTTAAAATGCCCCTGGATACTCTTGACAGTAATTGCAATAGCTGATATTTATTGGGTGCTATTAAGTGCTCACTTATCTCTCCTGTAGCTCTGTGAGGTAGCTTCTATTATTATCATTTCACAGATTAGAAGTCTGAGGCTTGCAGAAGGCAGAATGACTTGCCAAGATCATATTGTTAGAAAATGGTGGAGCAGGGATTTGAGCTCAGCACAGTCCAAGAAGTCAGGGTGGCTTGTGGACTAGGATCAGAGCTAAAACAAAAAGCTATGTCACTGCCAGAGCCCCCATGTAATGACATATAAGGAGTGTCCCATTCTTTGTGCCCTTAGTTCCTGTAGTTACCTCCAAGGGTGGAAAAAAATACTAGAAGAGACATTTAGCCATGAAAACAGAGAAATCAGGTGGCAGGATTTAAATGAACTGTGCTCCCCTGAGCTCTACTTGGTTTCATTTTCAAGGACCCCAGCATCCAGGGGCAGGCACCATTAGGTCAGCCAGTGGCAGATCCTGGCCCCCTGCAGCCTGTGAAAATGGAGTTTGGCTTGTCTGGGTGCAGACAGGCATGGCTGAGAAGGGATGGGCAGAGGCAGAGCCCGGTGTCTGGCTGATAGACGCAGCCACAGCCTGGTGACTTCTGCAGAATGGTAGATCACGGAGAGGACTGTGTTCAGAGGAGCTGAACAAACGCAGTTCTGCCTCCCCGATTCTACGGATTCATCTGCATGTCTTCAGGCGCCTGGGGGATCAGGGAGCCGATGATGCTGGCAATGAGTGAAGTGCGGCCAGCATGATTTCCTCCCCGTTTGCTGGCTTTCTTCATGGCTCACAGTTACCAGCCCTCGAAGGAGGGTATGCTCCACCCTAAGGCACCATGAGATTGTTGATGAGTGAAAAACAAGGCAGAGAAGTGAGGCTTCCTGCAGAAAACCAAGAGGCCTTGCCTTTAATAAACAAAGCCAAGCGCGGCTGGAGCCTGAGTTCGGGTCTGTGTTCCTTATAGAAGAGAACACAACACCAAAACCGAGGCTAGGTCTGTCTTCTTGTTTGCAGTCTGGAATTAAGGAATGTAAAGCAACAAGACCTTCCAGGATTGACTCCCCAGCTGCCCCCTCAAGGTGAGCAATCACCACTGGAAAACAGAACAGCCCAGGACTGTGCTCAGGAGGCGGAGCATAGTTGAGAGAACCAGACAGATAGGCTGTCATCTCTTTTTGAGGTCCAGGTAGTCCTGGTCTGCTATGTGTTAGTGACTCTTTAGAGTCCTCAACAGATTTCTGCCTATGGATTTCCTCTGTGGTTCAGGGAAATTGGGGGATCTGTCTGGGTGTTAAAGCATCGCTGACTTGCCTTAGGGAAGGCTGGATTTTTAGGACACAAGGCCACAGCCCAGGCATCACAGAAGGCTCCATCTGCCAGGTGGCCTCCTGGATAATAGACATTGTGCCCAGGGGGAAAGGATCACATCAGAAGAGCAAACCTGGCCCACAGCGCATATGGGATGGCACGTGCTGTAGATGTAACCTGGGGATAGTATGAAGGACACCTACCATGCCCTAAGAGCTAACTCTGAGCCAAGATATGTGCAGAGTATTGAAATAATTTCTTGCAGCAGCCCTAGGAGGAGAATCCTCTTGTTAATCCTTTATTCTTACTTATCATTGAGGTATTTATCATCATTGTAAGGATGAGGAACTGTAAGTTTGGGGCGAGATCTCAGATCTGAGATGAGCATTAAGGCATATAAAAAAGAAAGATGAAAGATTCCTACATTCACTAAAAGGAGCAAAAGTTATTGTTAACCAACACCATAATTGTTAATCATGACTTTTTTTCAATAACAATATTTGTTGCCCTCAATATTTCTCTATGGTCCATTTTCCCCTCAGTTGTAAAGTAGATTCATAATGTGCCTACACCCTAGAGTTGTAAAGATTAAATGATTTAATGCATGAAAAGCACTTAGCACCGTGAACAACTCGCAATTGTTCAGTGAATTTTAGATATTGTTATCATTACTATTATACTGTGATTTGGTTTTTAGAAGCAGTAAAATTTATTCCAGTCTAAGAGTGGAAAATACAGTAAACGATTCAGGTGAGTGCACTTATATATGTGCTAATAATACGTTTTTATAATATGACTTCCACTTAGGGCTTTCAATACTGTATTCGCTTTTTATTGCTGTGTAACAAGTTACCAGAAACTTAGCTTAAAGCAGTGCCTATTCATTATGTTACATTTTCTGTAGGTCCAGGCAAGGCATGGCTGGGTTCTCTCCTCAGGGATTTTATCAGGTTAAAATCAAGGTATTAACTGGCTGTGTTCCCTTCCAGAGCCACTTCCAAGCCATTCAAGGTGTTGGCCAAATTCAGTTCCTTGCATTTGTAGCTCTGTAGTCCCATTTCCTTGCTAGTTGTCCTTAGAGGTCACCTGCATTCCTTGTCATGTGGCCCCCTCCATCCATCCATCTTCAAAGCCAGCAATGGAAAATCTCTCATCCAATCCCTCACTTGCCAGGAAGAATACAGTCCCTTTGAGGGGCTCACCTGATGAGTCAGACTTACCCAGAACCTGAATTACATCTGCCCAACCCCTTCCCAGCAATACCTAGAATAGTATTTGATTGAAGGAGAGAAGGCTTGTGTAGGCCAGCGACCAGGAACCTTGGGGACTCTGTTAGAGTTCTTCCTACCACAGATAAACATTCTCAGCCACTCTAGCTTGAATCAAAACCAGATGAGACAGTAAAAGAATGGGAGTGACTCCTTTTTATGTACAGCTTGTAACAACTCTTTAAAGGCTGTTCTTGTTGTTTTATAACCATACCCCACATGTGGGCCCCCCAAGACCCTTGGCCAGCACTTAGCAGAAACAAGGGTTCAAGATGCTACTCTTGATGTATTATTAGACCCTTTAGGAATAATCCCAATTACACCTCAATACTGGCTGTCACTTAACCTTTTAATGCCTATTTTATCACCTACAAAAGAAAGAGACAAACATGGACATAAATGTTTAAGAATATGTTTTATGTCTTGCAAGCTCACCAAATTCAAGCACCTCACGTACTCCTAGGGGCCTTGTCCTGTAATGGAAGGTCTGTGGCTCCAGAACTGAGCCAGAGTCATGATTCAGTCCCAGCTCTATCTCCTTGGGTGAACTTTCTAACAACTCCGTAACTTTAGAGAGTGGTGACTAAATGCACAAACAGAGGATGATAATAAAGGATAGATTATGGTCCCCAATGTAAGGGTGGATGCAGTATGTGGTATTCACCCAATGTGTGGTGATTATGTAAATATGGACCCTACAGCCATACTTTTTTTTCTAAAACTGTATTCATTTTAATACCACCTTAACGATTTTTGCCCTAAATGCATACCATCTGTTCATACTACCTGCATATTATATATTCTTTTAAATCAATGTTTTTCTTATCTGTGAAATCATAGTTTTTGTATACTTGTTTTGTTTTTTTCTAAATTCATGCTAAAATAAATGAATAACTATTGAAAGTGTGTTGAGCAAAATTACCATGTATCACACTAGAGATTTAAACTGTGCATGTTCAGCTGGTGTGGCTCAGTGGTTGAGCATCGACCTATGAACCAGGAGGTCATGGTTCAATTCCCAGTCAGGGCACATGCCCGGGTATGGGCTCGATCCCCAGTAGGGGGTGTGCAGGAAGCAGCCAATCAATGATTCTCTCTCATTGATGTTTCTATTTCTCTCTCCCTTCCTGAAATCAATAAAAATATTTTTTAAAAGGAAAAAAATTACGCATGCTGAGAAGCACTGTAGTGAGGGCATGAAAAGCCCCCTTCTAAATGGAAGACAGTGCTCCTTGAGGTCTCAGAGGAAATGAGGGCTACCCAGACTTTAAACAACTTCATTTTGTTTCTTTGAGAGAGTGCCTTTGAATTGAATTCATTTGATGTTTAAAGTAAGCCCAGGAAATGGGGGGTCGGGAGAGAACATATTCAGTTAAAACAAAAATGAAAATATGCTAGAGCCAGAACTTACACTCAGATTTTTTCATCCCAAAGCCAAGTTTTTTTTAAAAATCACAAGAAATGGGGCAATTGGAAGGAGGTAGGTGAGGAAGTGTGTGTTGGGGTGCGGCAGGGGCAGGGGGAATAGAGAAGGAAAGATGAGAATGCAGAGGAAGAGAGGCTGGCAAATGGAGAGAGAGAGAGCGCATTAGGAAAGAAGTTGGGGTGGGGCCCTAGCCAGTTTGGCTCAGTGAATAGAGCATTGGCCTACGGACTAAAGGATACTGGGTTCAGTTCTTGTCAAGGGCACATGCCTGGGTTGTGGGCTCGATCCCCAGTGGGGGGCGTGCAGGAGGCAGCCGATCGGTGATTCTTTCTCATCATTGATGTTTCTCTCTCTCTCCCTCTCCCTTCCTCTCTGAAATCAATAAAAAAAAAAAGTTGGGGTGGGGATGATTTGGCAAAACCTTTCTTGTTACCCAATTCTCGGTAACAAAGTGCAGTTCCCTCCTATCACTTCTCTTTGTATGTTATTTAGGTGATTGACAGCTCTTCTGCCTTTAGAACCCCTCTCAAAATCCACATGGCATGGCTGCACACAGGGCAGTTATAAACATGCTCATGATCAGGCCAGTATGACTCCAGGATCTGAAAACCAAAGTGAGACTCTTAACTCTGAGTCCCTGTTTGGTCAGAAAAACAGCCACACTAATTGCATTGCGGTAACCAACAGAAACTGATGTCCAACAAGAGAATGTCGAACAGGAGAATGGGGTGATTGCAGTGTTTCCTTTTGACTTTCCATTCTTTGTCAAGTGGTTCTCGGGAGATGAATTTTCTCATAGCCATTTGCTTCTACAACTAGAATTCAATTCTCTGCCTTGCCACTGCCTGTCCCAACAAGTACCTGGGGAAGAGCACTTTCATTCTAGATTTGAATTCGGCCCAGACATCTGGTATGAACTGTGGGTGTTTATTTGCACACCTACAGGCTGTTGGCTGTAAAGGAGCCCAGCCTATCTGGAGATTACTAGTGCAGATGGAGACTGCAGTCATTTAATTTAATAGAGCCACTGTGTGGGCCTTGTCGAATGTGCTGCGATTGTGAAATGCGGGCCCCACCTCACTTTCAGGTTCTCTGCGCTGTTCCTCATGTAAGGAGCATTTCACCTCCTCTGTCAATCTCCATAACGAATACAGTCAGTGAGGAGAGCTTTCTTGGAAGCCTTTCCAGGGACAAGGAAAAGGGGGGGGGGGGGAGGGGCAGAGGATCCTCTGGGAAGGATTTGAATTTATCAAGACAATGAAATTTGCCAAGGTCTTAAATGATCATCTTCCCTTGTCTGTTAAACAAATGTGCCGTGTACCACTCCAACCGCATCTAATGAGCCTCCATCTTCAGTGTGCATCAGGAAGTGGACATCTGGCACCTCAAGGGAGCCAGTGTGGCAGGAGATGGTCAGAGTGGCCTCCTGAGCACTTGTGTTTCCATGACACTGAAATGACCCCTTACTTTCCCACGCCTGGAGCACCAACTCAAGACTGAGGCTCCAGTTTCATGGAGCCTTACCTGTAACACCTGTTTTATTTCCCACTGTGTCCCCAGTGCCTCTCCCAGTGTCTGACATAGCTTCCGTGCTCAATATGCATTTGTGGGAAGAAAGGATGATTAATAAGTCCACTGAGGTAGTATTTCCACTAAGACCCATTAGCTTCTGGAATGCATCCCTCTGGATGTTCTCAAAGCTCTGGGCCCATCTTGGGTAACTTGCTGGGAAAATTCCACCTATCTGTGTGTTCACTGGCTATGAAACCGGCTGCTCTTACATTGCTTCCTAATCATCTCTTGCAGGCCTGTGGCATCCCAGCTAGCTTACGTTTTAGCTGAGGAGAGGGGCACTCGCAGCACAGTGGCAAATGATACAACAGAAAAATGCTCCATGGAGCAGTGCTGGTTACATGCTAAGGAGTTCAGAGGGGAGGGACTTCCTGTGGCCCAGGAAAATGAGAAAGACCTCACTCTAGGTCTTGAGTGTGGGTAGTCAGAGAAACTGTGGCAAGTCTTCCATATAAAGAGGAAAGGACGTAGAAAGCAATTAACAATGGGGATTATGGACACATCTGGCTCACATTCCCAGCTTCCCTGTTAACAAGCAAATCCTGGAGCAGAGCCCTAGCAACCAGGGGGGCAGACATTACTGCAGTCACACCCGAAGCAGAGTAAAGAAAACAATTCACCTTTGGGGAGGATGGAAGGTGAAGAAGAAAATGTTCGAATGAAGTTGGTGAGGAGAGATGATAGGAGGGAGCGTAGGAGAGAGCAGACAGATGGGTATTCCTTTGGGAACAGACGCATTGGCTGTTCTTGCACAGCATATTGCTAGAGGTGTCTACAAAATATACGCGCTGATGTTTGGAAAGACTAGATTTAGGAAGACCTGAGATGTTCACCCAGGCCTTACTGCATGCAGTAAAACACATGGTGAAGCAAGGATCATTTTGTTAAAAAATAAGCTGCTGTTTTAATATTCAGTGAAAGATAATTACCCATGCATCATTTATGGGAGACAAATCTATTCTCTTATTATCAAGGTTAGAGCCTTGGAATAACCTTTGAAAACACACGCTTACCTGTGTAGCCATTCCCCTCTTAAGAATTTACCCAAGGAGAAAGAGAAATAGATATATTTGTACAAAGAAATATAGACAAATGTTCAGAGCAGTTTTATTTGTCATAGCCAAAAACTAGAAACAGCCTCAACTTCCATCAATAGGTAAATACATAAATTGCATATATCCATACAACAAAATATTTATGCTAACTAAAAGAAGCCACACACACACACACCAAAAAAGCACATATTCTGCATGATTTTGTTTATAAAATTTTCTAAAAACTGTACATAGTCTATAGGTCAAACAGCAAGTCAGTGGTTGCCTGGAGGACAGGGCTGGTGAGGGATAGGAACCTATAAAGGGACAAAGGAAAATTTTGGGATGATGGATACATTAATTCTCTTTATTACAATGGTGATTTCATGACTGTATTTGTGTCAAACTCATCAAGCTTTAATGACACTTTAAATATGAGTAGTTTGTTGTATACATCAAATATACCTCAATAAAAATGTAGAAAAAAATGAAATGAAATAAGGTTTAGCTCCCATTCCCCGATGGGTGGCATGTGTTGCTATCCCTGTGGTGCTAACTGCAGTGGCCACAAGATTGTCTGTATCCTTTAGTGCCAGCCCAGTGAGGTCTGCTGACCTCTGTCAATCTCTAGGAAGGTTCTATTGGTGCAGTCCGTCATTCAGTGGTCAGCCAGCCTACGCACAAAGAACTGAAAAGGCAGCAATTGCTTAGAAATTGCACACGGGTAACATCGGTGGCCTCATCTTGGGCAATCTTCATCAATAAGTATGGAGCGAGTTATACTTTGAAGCTTGGAGGTCATATAAGTCCCCATCTAGTAAACAGTGTCTGAACACCTCTTCCATAGATCCTTGCGATACATTATCCTTGAGGTTCATTTCACATCTTTATTTGTACCACTGATTATATGTCTTTGAAAGCTTATTGGTTTTTACTTCAAATTTTCGATGTCTCTTTCCTGACCAAGAAACAAAATCAGATTTATTTCCCAATAACCTTCTTCTTGGGGATGGGTAAACCATGTTCATGAATTAGGAATTTGCATGGGTGGTGTTTGAGGATGCTTTTTGACAATTTCTGTCATCTAATCAGTTTTCTCTATTCTGTATATATTAAACAGAAAGTGGCTATAATTTATATTATAATGAGAAGCTGCCTGCTATAGTAGAAATTGCCACAAACTTTGGACTCCAAGCCTATTTGTATAATTTCCTATCAACATGACATTGGCCAAGTTTCTTAACTTCTGTGAACCTCAGTTCTCTTCCATAAAGTGGGATGTTGTTGTAAGGGTTTAATAAGGTATTTTCTTTGGAGAAGTTTAAATAATAAGAAACCATAGTGGAATCATTCAGATCATGGGATCTCAAACCAGACCACCTTGAGTCAATCCTGGCCTTGCCACTTACTTTATAACACATTGTGTCAGTTTCCTCATCTGTCAAAATGGGGATGACAAAAACACCTACTTCATAATGCTGGTATGTGGGTTAAAATATTTAATACATATAAAACATTTACAACAGTACCCGGCACAAGATGAGGACTCATTACATGTTAGCTGCCATCAGCATGATTATCACAGTTATTTGTTATGACATGTGCCACATAATAGGTGTCGGATAAATGGCAAGCATTGTTCATTTAAAACCTGCTCTCCCTCTAGGTTTTCAAAACAACTTCTGTCCCCTATAGCCATCCCTGAAGTACTTTCAAGAAAACCCAAACATTCTTGAGATCACAGTAAGAAAGACACTTTTCCCCCTCGTGTGTATGTGTTGTTCGGCAAAGAAAATAGAATAATAACTAATGCGAGATTTTAATTATCATGCATGTCAGTGCTGCTGCTTTGCAAATCAAATGTAATTAATTCTGTGTACTTGCTACTTCTTCAATCCTTCTACCAGCTCAGGAGCAAGCATGCTAGAAATATGTAATCTATACTAATAATAGAGGGATATGCAAATTGTCCAGGATGCCGTCACAGTAACAGTAACAACCAAACAGCAGGCTGTGTGGGGCGACCAGGCTGGCAGGGGGGTTAGTGAAGGACAACCAAACAACTGAACAGCAGGCTGCATGGGGCAATCAGGCCGGCAGGGGGTTTAGTGAGGGATGATCAAACGACTGAACAAGCAGGCTGCGTTGGGGTGACTAGGCCAGCGGGGGGGGGGGGGGGGGGGGGGGGGTTGCAGTGAGGGGTGACCAGGCCAGCAGGAGGGTGCAGTTAGGAGCGACCAGGCTGGCAGAGGGGGGCAGTTGGGGGCAATCAGGCTGGTGGGGGGAGGCAGTAAGGGCAACCAGGCTGGCGGGGGGAGCAGTTAGGGGCAATCAGGCAGGCAGGCAGGTGAGCAGTTAGGAGCCAGGGTCCCAGATTGTGAGAGGGATGTCTGACGGCTGGTTTAGGCCTGATCCTGGCCGGGCCTAAACCGGCAGTCAGACATCCCCCAAGGGGTCCCAGATTGGAGAGGGTGCAGGCTGAGGGGACCCCCCCTGCCCCCCATGCACGAATTTCGCACACCAGGCCTCTAGTCTATAATAATAAAAGCATAATATGCTAATTAGACTGGATGTCCTTCAGGATGAAGCCAGGACTGCAAGGGAAGTCCAGGTCCCGGGTGCCTGCCAGCAGCTGGAGGGAAGCCCGGGTCCTGGGCACCAGAGCGAAGCTGGTGCCGGCAACCAGGGAAAGGAAGGCCTACTCTTGCATGAATTCCATGCATTTGGGTCTCTAGAATATAATAAGTAGAAATATGTGAACAGCCAAGGTGAGTCTAGAAAGAGCATTGGAAACAAGCAGGATGCCATCTACACAGCAATTACAAGGCTGGGAATTTAGACTTATCATACTGAGTTCCACCCAAAGTATATATCCTAGAAGGGGGCGGCATATTTCCTCACTGCGATATTAGTTACCATTGGGCTTATCCATCAGAAAATGGTGCAAACGTTTTGAATTGATGATTTTATCTTAGCCCCCAGGAGCACTCCTCAGTGTCATGGGTTCAATCATTTATTGGGCCATTATGTGAAACAGTACGCTCTTTTATCTATCTAAACGCATGTTTTCACCCTAGTTATGTTTGCTCACACTGAATCTTGCATGTACATGTAATTCATAAAGCAAAAAAGGAGAGGAGCCAAGGGGTGTAGGTTGAGAAATGAAGCCAGTGACCCCCCAACCAATCCCCACATGCACTCCTGTCCCCTACAGCTGCCCCTGAAGGACTTCAAAAAAAATCCAAAATGTTCTTTTGATCACACTTTGAAAACCTCTGCTCTAACATACTTTTCTTCGCTCAGTTTTCAAAGAAGCTTCCTCATCTTCATATTTGTGTATTTCACAGAAAGCCCACAATCCCTCTGACTTCATCGGTTGTGCTTTTATCCATTTCAACCATGTTGCCTTTAAGCTGCCTACGTTCCAAGGTGAAAAAATCCTAAATTTTTCTATAAATCAAAAAATTACTCTTCCTACCATCCATTTTTCTAATCATTGCAACAATTAAGAAAAAGGAAATAGACTGAAATTTTCCCCCAAAAAAAAATTTAATCTGGAAAAAACACAAGTAAAACTTCGGAATGATTGAAGTCCATGAGAGGAGGAAGATGGGTTCTTTCAGCAAATTCTTCACTAATGGACCTCGGGGGTTCTTCCTTATAGCTTGACATTAAAGATCCACACAGAGTATGAGAATTTAACAGAGATCAAACATTGAAACCACTTTTTTAAGAGACCAACAAAGATGATAAAACTGTTGGTGTTTGTTACTCATCAGTCTTGTGAGGGCAAATCTGTGACATGCATGCCCCTATTCCCATCTCCAATGCCCTATAGAACCTACAAGGCGTAGATCACTAAATGATCATGGCGTAGGTGCAACCTCGGAGTCCTTCACAACACAGAGTTCTAGGCAGCCACTACCAGTTAGTTCATCAACATTGTCATGTGATTTGAAACGCTTCTGCCAATACTGATCTAGTCCAATCACCAGATCTTACATATGGGAAATAGCAGACCAGAGGGTGAACAATTTGCTCAACATCACACAGCTAATGAATGGCAGTTAACCATGCCCTTCCACCAAACAACTCTGGGTCCATTGCACTGCCCATGCTAGAACATGTATTGGACCCTATCTGAGAATTCCTGTGTTCTTATTTCTCACATCAATATATACGGAGCTAGGAGCATCTCATGGCCTTCTTTTAGTCTTAAAGTTGTTTTACCGTGTTCATTCCTCTGTAGCCTTTCAAAATTGATGTGACTTATGCTACACGTGGGAGATGGCATCTTAGAAAGATTAAGGGCACAGACTTTACCTGACCACAGGTTTTACCTGATAGTCCTGCTTAGCCACATACTTGCTGCATGGTCTCCAGAATGCAGTCTATCCTCTTTGAATCTCGGTTTCCTCATGCACAGAATAAATACCCCTTCACAGGGATGCTATGAGATTAAATCAGATCCTATATGTGAAAGTGCCTAGCACATGGCCCAGAACTTCCTTCTTTCCTTTTCTCTTCTCCTTTAATGTGGCTCCAAAAGTTATTAACTTCTTGGGCAAGAAACTTAGCCTTTCTGAACCTCTTTCTTTATTTAAAAAATCAGGATCATGTTAGTACTGACCATACTGGGTTGCTATTAGGAGAAAATCGAATTACACCAGCAGCACTAGCAAACTCAACTCACAACATTGGTGTGCGCTCTGGACCCAGAATCTTCTAGAAGACTAACCAGATTGCTTGGACTTAAATGTCTAGTCCCAGTGGCTTTTTCCATGAATATTTGTTATTGCTGTGGAGGTAGAATGCAAAGGAGATGGATACTGTCAAAAGGCCCAGCTAACTCTTGAAAGGGAGTCTTTGTATGGTGAGCAGGACAGTCATTGGATGGCAAGTGTGCAAACCTGGATTCTCACTGAGCCTGTCCTGAGATTGCGCTGTGACCTCTGGTAGGTCATTTAGCCTCTCTGGACTTCAGGGTAATCCCCCATGCTTACCTCCTAGCATGGGTGATCCAAACGAGAAATGACCCAGGGAAATCTAAAGACTCTACAAATGGAAGGAATTGTATTTTTGTCTTTTCCCTGGAACAAAAACAACAACAAAAATGGGTGAGATCTGCCCCCTGGAGTTAGAATCAGCTCTAGTTTATCTTTATTCTCTTGCATACACAAATGTCTTTTTATGTGAAGATTTTTATTTTACTTGATTGGAACTGTGGCTGCCCAACTTAGAGTCAAAAATGTCTATGAGCAGTGTCTTTAACTCCCACATACAGCCAGGGAGAGGATGCAGACTGATCTTGGCCCCAGAGAACCTGCTACTGAGCTTAGAGTGGAGACTTCGTGTCCAGAGTCCCTGAGCTATTCCATCTAATGATCTAGTTCAGCCAGGACCAAAATGTAAAACATATCTTCCCTTTTACCTGCCCCTCCCACCACAAGCAGACACATATGCACATGTGTACACACATTCACACTCATATATTTACACTCACACATACACACACTCACTCCTTTCTCCAGACCCCTTGTGTCAAACATTTCAGAACTACTCCTGCCAAGGTGCTGTGAGACTCCACGGTGATAACCAGAGGGAAGGCACCAGTGACAGTATTAGTTCTGATGGACCATTTTGACCAGCAGCAAAGAGTTTCCAGAATGATCCGAAAGTACTAGGTAAATTGAGAATGAGTCCTTTGGGCTATTAGGTATCTAGCAGACAGTAAGATAAATCCTCATCTCTTGCTTAGTTATAGAAAACAGACATATAGCTTCCCACTACAAACACAGTGAAAGGACTAGACTGTTACAGGTTACCATGGCAACTTGGATGCACTACATGCAGGGTTCATCCTGTCACTATGGAAAACTGGAGGAGAAAAGGAAAACAACATTAAGCTTCTCTCTGTTTTGCGGCGGGGGTGGGGGTTGTCAAATATTTTGAAGTGACATTTCATGGCATGAACCTGAAACCACTATTTATGAACAGAAAGGATAGGAGAACGTGATGGGGGAGAGAATAGAAGAGGAGTGAAGATCCTGGGGACATGTTTGAGAGGAATGAACTGTGGCTGGTGTGGCCGGTATCAATGAAACTGAGAGGGAAGGAAAAGAAAGCAATAAATATTTTTTGAGTACCCACCACATGCCTGATGCTGTGCCTAAGAATGAACCGTCTGCAAGCTCTCAGAGCTCTCTTTCTGGAAAAGAAAAACAACTAAACAAGTGATTGCATGTTCTTCCGGGGCATAAATGCAGGGGGCGATGGGCACAGGAGGCAGATGGTGCTGACACAGGTTTGGGGGATGGTAGATTTCCCATAAGAAATTTCTGTCGGCATCAGAAGACCGAGGGAGGGGAAAGCAGGTGAAAAGGTCCTGCGACATCCTGGTTAAAGGAGTGAAATGTGCCGAGGCCTTGAGGAGAGAGAAACCAGGGACCTGGGAACTGCAGGAAGCTCATTATGTAAAGTTACGAGTGTGAGGGATGCATCAGACAAGACTAGTGGCAGTGGACAGGCATGGGTTGAATCTAGAAATTCTAAGAATTAGAACCAATAAAAGTATTGGGGATGAAAGAGAGAGAAAGAAGTGAAAAATGCAGCCCAGGTTGCTGGGCAACTGAGTGACTGACAGAGCCATCTTCTACATGAGGGTCAGTGATGCAGGAGGGTTTGGCATTATTTTGTCCGGTTACAAAGAAGCCAGATTGGTGATGTCGTGTTAAGCCTTTAGCAAGGTACCTGTCGAGCTTTTGTGTGAGACTGTATGTGGGTGTGCTCCGAGTTTGAAGCAGACCTCGTGGAACACCACGGAAAGGTGACATATTTAGCTTACAACATGACCAGAGGGATCTGGTGTTGACCCCACCACCAGGGGCCTAAGAGCAACCTCAGCCTAACAATGCAGAGTATCTTCCTACTCTCCATCTTCAATGACAGCCTGCATCCCTTTGCTTCCTTCCTTACTGCTACCAGCATATGAGTGAGAGGTGGGCATCCTTAGCCTTGGAGGGAGGAGGAGATTTAATTCCCCTGTCGCTATTGGCAGATATCCAGGAACTTGGCTCTCGTGGAGTCAGGCTATCTCGATTCAGTGCTGACATTTACTAGATGTGTGGTCCTGGACAAGTCATTGAACTCCTGTGTCTGTTTCCTCATCCGTTTTACAGGTTATCCTTCCCCAATGTTCTCACAATGATTAGGAATCATTTATGTAAGGGACCCAGCACAGAGCAGGCACTGAATAAGCAGTAGCTATATTCTTTCATTTATAATAAATTTTAATAATCTATACTGTATATATAAAAGCCAAGTGACCAGAACAACCAGAATGACCGGAATGACTGGTCACTATGACATACACTGAGGCCGGTCAACTGGCCCGATGGGGGTGGGGCCTGCCGGCCAATCTCCCGCGGCCCTTCCCTCCTCCCCGCCCCCGGCTGGCTGGCCCCCATTGGGGTGGCCGGCTGGACCCCACCCATGCACAAATTTGTGCACCAGGCCTCTAGTAACAAAATCAGAGTATATGCTTACCCAGACCCTTAGCTCACCCTCTCTCTTGCTGTGATTTACTATGGCTGTATAAAGATTTCTTCATCCCAAGAAAAGCATCTGAATTCAGTGGTGATGAAACAAGTTGGCATGAGAAAGGATTGGGAAAAATCATGTCTCCAACTCCTGCTCAGAAATCTCAGCCAGCATCACTCTAGCTGGTATCTAAAAGTCTCTCCTATGTCTCAGAGCACCTCTGCAAAGCCAGATCCTGGGGGGCGGTGGGCGGGGGGTGGTGGCAGTGAGCAGCGTGGGCAGGAGATGGGGAGAGATGTCCAACTGGGCCTGAGCTCCCGCCACTGCTCCGTACTCAGTGGCTGTGTAAAGGGTGGATGAAGGGTATTTGGTTTTAATTGGGAAATGCTATCCATTGTCCTAGGCTCATTTAAAAATCCATTAGCATCAGGAAGTGAGCAGATTAAGCAATGAGGAAGGGAAAGGCTGTCAGCAGCCTGCTTTGCAGGGAGCGGGCGGCCTGTCCAAGCTTCACCGGCGAGGGCTGTGCTGAATGCTAAGAAGCTACTGGAGATGCTGGGGAGAGAGGAGGTGTCTGGGCCATGTCACGCAGTCCTGGGCAAGCTTGTTCTCACAGCTCCCAAAGGTGGTACTCCAGTGACCCGCAGGACATGGCTCAGGTTCCTGCAGCTGTTTCTAGCAGCCTGGCCGAGATGCCACCCAGCTGTGAGCCCTATGAATGCCTGCAAACAGTCACTCCCCTTTGTCGCCTCCCTATTTGCCCAAATCCGAGCCAGGCTCAGCGACCTTTTCATCCTGGGATGCCCACCCCTTGCACTGGCTGATCCCTCGCACAGACTCCCATGAAGGACTGGGAGGGGAGGGGGGGAATGGTTTGTGCCTGACTGCAGAAACTTCTTTGAAGGTGAAGGGCAAAGAGGGGACAGGAAGGTCCCTCCTTGCACTGCATTATTTGGCCTAAGATTGCATCACTGAGCTTTTTTTTCCCCCTGTCATGTGACAATTTTGATTCAGGCTTCTGAATAAGAGAAATCTGGTTTTAATATTGGGTGACATTTAGTCTTAAAAGCGCTTGATGTGAAAATGAAGCTTCCCAATGGCTTTTCATATTTATTTTTAGAAAAGAAAAAAAAAAACTTTCTCAGAAAAGTAAAATGCAACCTTACAGAGAATGTCAGCGTCTGAAATGGAATCAGCTGGTGTCCCTTACGTGCCGCTAAGGCATACTGGTAACGAGGGTGGTAGTAATAGTGGCAGCTAATCCTTGCTGAGTACTTGCCCGCATGCCAGCCACTATTCACCCTAAGACCTACCCGAGGAGGGAACTAAGGCTCAGAGATGTTAGGTCATTTGCTCAAGGTCACAGAGCTCAGTGTGGGAGTCAGGCGGGCTGCCTCAGGCTGCCCATGACCTTTCCCACCCTACTGCTCTGCTGTTTATCCCAGTTCACTACTTGCAGAAGAACCAGCTGACTGCAAATGAAAGCCAACAATAGAGACAGGCCTTTGTGGCTTCTGACTTGGGGTCATATTGAAACCGCGGTTTGAGTTGATAGCCACGGGGACTTCATACACGATGACAGCTGCACAGGCCTGTCACTCTTAGGTCGTCTGTCCTTGAGCTGCTTCCTAGGGCCTTTCAAAGAGATTTTCACGTCTGCCTCGGAGAGGACAGTGTAAGTCAGAATATCCCAAATCTGAGCCTCCAAAGTTGGTGAAAACCTGTCTAGCCTTTAGAGTGGACAGGAACAAACAGGCACCAAATTCACTGTATTTGTATAGATTTTAAAAAAACAAAACACTGGCCTGATCCAAGGGAGAAGGGGCCCAGCGGCACTCCGGGGGTACCTTTAGGGAACCTCAGGTTCTGGCCACCTGGTCGGGAAGCCCTGGTTCTAGCCGGGAAGAAACAGGCTTGGCTGCTGTCCAGGAAAGGCAGAGAACGTTGTCCTGGGCTAGAGAGGAAACCCAGCATTGGAAGTAGAGTCAGCTTATGGGAGGGCGCGGTGCGGATACACAGCCATGCGCGGCTCTGACCTGCAGGCCCATGAGCTTTGCAGCCCCTCTGAGACCTTGGTCAGGGCTGCCCTCGGCTTTGCAGAGGCACTGCTGGTGTCTGGCTCGTCTGGGACCAAACACACTGTTTAATTGGCATGAGTCTGGGCTGATGGTACAACTAACAAGTGAAACCTCTCTTGAGCTTTCTTTGCTCTATACTCTACTGGTAAAATATGACTTTGAAATAAAACATGAAACTTAAACACTAAGCTTCTGGAGAGTGGAACCACAGCAGGCTCCTAGCTTCGGCATGACTGACATCGAGCTGGATGGCGCTTTCTCCTGGGAGCTGTCCTGGGCGTGGGAGGACCGAGAGGAGCATTCCTGGCCGCTACCCACTACGCGCCAGGAACATGACCCTCCTCTCCCCGAGTCTGTGACTATCCAAAAATCTCTGCAGACATAGCCAAACGTCCCCCCCGGAGGGCAAAATAAATTCCAGTGAGAACACTGAGATGATTCCAGAGGTACCATTTAGCTAGGATCCTATGAGCCCGATGATACATATTTTTTGTTAATCCTCACCCCAGGATATTTTTCCATTGATTTTTAGAGAGAGTGGAAGAGAAAGGGAAAGACAGAGAGAAACATCAATGTGAGAGAAACACATCGATTTGTTGCTTCCTGCACGAGCTCCGACCAGGGCCTGGGCCGGGGAGGAGCCTGCAACCAAGGTACATGCCCTTGACCAGAATCGAATCCAGGACCCTTCGATCCACAGGCTGATGCTCTATCCACTGAGCCAAACCAGCTAGGGCTTTAAATACATTTTAAATAAGAAGTGTAACTCAATGTATTTTTCCTACTGCTAGACTTGTCCATTGTCCAGATGCCCTGGTTCATAGGTTGGGGCCCAGATCACAGTGGTTTGCCGTCTGCCCAGTTGCTCCTGGCTACTTCACCTCATGTCAGTTACTTAGAAAGTTTACTCCTGAGAGGCACAGGCCTGTGGAAGAGGCGTTACTGCTGCACCCGTGAGTGGGATCTGAGAGGGACCAATCAGCTTTCAGTTCTAAGGACACAATAGTGAATGTTGCAGGAAAATGTGGATCTGCCACGCGGCACTCGTGCACGCACACACCAAGGGGATGAGCTATAAAGTGACAATGAGAATCTTCCTCTTTGTCCCCAACTAATTATTTTTGCCAGACCCAGATTTTGAGCCTCATACAGCAATTCTCAAAGCGTGGTTCATGGACCCCTGGGGATCTCTGAGACCCATCCACGGTGTCTGCAAGGTCAACACGACATTATTGTAGCGCTACGTTGTTATCTGTTGTCTTTACTGGGTTGACGTTGGCACTGATGGTGAGTAAAACTGTAGCATGAATCGAGGCAGGGGTACCAATGATTTTTTTTTCTTTTAGTTTTTTAATATATTTTTATTAATTTCAGAGAGAAAGAAAGAGGGAGAGAGAGATAGAAACATCAGTGATGAAAGAGAATCATTGATCGGCTGCCTGCTACCCGCTGCACACCCCACACTGGGGATCGAGCCCACAACCCAGGCATGTGCCCTGACCTGGAATCGAACCATGACCTTCTAGTTCATAGGTCAACGCCCAACCACTGAGCCAAACTGGCTGAGCCATGGTCTTTTTATCTTTACCACCATGACTTGTGGTTAAAAAAGGAAAGAAAGAAAGGCAATTTCATTTAAAAATATCCTTGATGAAACAGTAAAAATCATTAATTTTTAAAAGTTTACTCCTGAAACTCTTCGCTTCAGTTTTATTATCTACGCAGTGGGGACAGCAGTAGCAGCTCCACGGGGTGGCTGTGAGGGTTTAATCAAATACAATGCGTAAAGCGTTTGGCAAAACGCTGTGCATACAGTACGCCTTTCCGTACAGGCTATGACCGCTATCATCACCGTTATAATCACGTTTCATTTTCACTCATTCCCTCTCCTCCTATTTCAGTTACGAGGATCTGGACATAATGAGTTCAGGCAGCCAGAGGATTGCTTTAGGGAGCTTTGTAGAAATAAACATATTTTTTTTTTAGAAAAGCAATTAAAACTTATTTCATCAGACCTTTCCATCTCTATAAGATTACCGGTGAAGACGTCCATAGGATGTCTGTCATGAACTCAGAAGCAGAAATTAGGAAGTCACCAAAGACCCCTGCAAAGTCCCCCAAATCTCTCTTCCTTCTTTCTTTTCTTGGGCTCCTACAAGGCCTCCTCTGCTCCTTCCATCTTTGCAAATGTGGCTGCTATCATCATTTGAAGTGGCTGCACTTGAGTTCAGAATGACAGGAGCAAAAAGATCTCGTTTCCTTGGTGATGCTGTATTTGCTCAGCTTGCAGGGAAGAGGTGAATCTCAGGTGCAGCCCAAGTAGCTGCTACCTCTCTCTCACGGCCCTCCTCGCCGCCTGTGTGCCGAGCATGAGAAACAGCTCGGATTTAAGGGTTCAAAAGACTTTTTGGCCTTTTTAAAAAATCAACAAAGACTTGAGTGTTTACCCTGGAGTCCTAGTTCTGCTGTGTAGGCGACCAGCAATGAGGGGGTCTTTTTATATACATCTTTAGTATGCTGTATATGTAGATAGCATTGTGCTCACACCCTCAGTCAGAAAATGCACAGGCCTGAATCCCAGCTCCGCCACCTACTAGCTGTAAGAAAAGACTGTCCCCTCGCACATTTCAAGGCACTCTCCTATCCATTATCCGGATGCTCCCCGCGCTAGCTAGCCCTTGGGAGCCCAGGAGTGGATGTCATTAACCCCATGAAACCAAGAATCCCAGAGGTGGTCAGCGGCTCAAGATTCCCTATCAGTTGTTGTGAATTAGAGAATAACTCTGGCAAGGTCTTTGACCTGTTTGAGCCTCAGTGTTCATGTCTGTATTTCTTCTGCACAGGGTTATTCTAATGATTCAGTTTATAAGCAATGTTTGTGACACATGTAGCCCAAAGCCTGGCATCGAATATGCTCAATAAATAGCACTGAAAATCATGGTTATTTAGATGACAATAATGGTGGTCAGTGCAGAGCAATACATATGGAAAGACCCCTGCACGAGCAGTTAGGAGACCTGGCCTATCAAAGTCCCTAGATCTGTCCCTAATTGTTATCTTGAGCTACTCTCATCTCAACCGCTGCAGCACAGTTTTCTATCAGGCTCAGATGAACTTAATATTATCTGCATCTAATTGCATAGAAAGATCGTGACAGGCCCCACCCAGCTAAAGAGAAGAAAGTATCCTTGAAAAATGTAAAGTGCAAGGCATATTTGACTGGTAACCATTTCCTCCCCCTTTGCATGCTGCCCTGGTTATTTTGCTGCAGGGCAAGGCTGGTTACCCATAGGCTCTCCCAGCACATTGCTAGACAGGAAGAGACTGCTAGGGACCATTGCTGGAGGCAGCTCAAGGCAGAGTCAGGGTTGGGGTCCAAGCCTCTGACCCCTCATTTCTTTCTCACTCGTGGGATGGAAAGGGCCTCCTCTCTGTTCTCTGGACCTCTTGGGGAAGCTGCATAATTGGACTAATGGTATTAGCAAAATGAGAGGCATCAGATGGTTCTGTGAAACCATTGTTTGCTAAATGTCCAGAAGCATTTCTTCAGAGCTGTTCGTCCCTCCTTCCTTGTCTAGTCCTTCCAGGTAAAAGAGTGTGCAGCTGCTGAGAGTTGGTGATGTGGTTACCCTTCCCCCCTTTCCCCCCACCCCCTCACCCGACCTCCCAGCCCCCTGCCAAGCAGTTCATAAAGCGTGACTTCTTCCCGGAGAGCTGTTTGCACAAGTTGCACAAGGGTGGGAGAGGGCTCAGTCCACTCACAGAGGCAGCAGAGATTGCCTGCAGAATAAGCACACAGCTTCTTCCAGATCATTACTCTAGAATTGAATAGCTCCCCGATGGAGGCTGGGGCCAGGGAAGTGAGGATTAGGGAGGCCGATTCCATTCCTGGAACTTATGAAGTTCCTTCGAAATGGGAGCCACGTTGGTCAGAGGGCTATCCAGGGATGGTGATCTCCCAAAGCAGACCAGCGACATGCTGGGGAATGAGGTCACGCACGGATCGGGAGACCTCCACCCCTGCTCCTTCCTGCAGAACTCGGCTGGAAAAGCGCAGCCTGCGCAGGAATTCCTGACAGTCAGGGCCTCCTGCACTTTGCAGTCACCAAAATTGTTATGTAACTCGAGGACAGATAGTGCTAATTCAGCATTTGTGTGGGTGGAGGCCACAGGCCATTGCTGGACGGATTAGGGGAGGGAAGAAAACTCAGTCTAGTACTGGAATTGTTTAGTATTAGAACAAAAAACAGAGGTAACCCCAGCAGCCCTTCAGATATTTGACTCAGATGCTCGGGGAAAGGATGACAGTTTTGTGTGTGTGTTTTACTGTCCTGTGAGTGGACGCCATGGGGAGATAACCCCACACCTGGAAAACGGACAATGGAAAGACGTGCCTTGTGAGATAACAAGTTGTGATCAGGCCCAGAGTGGTTTACAAACTTGCAGGCATCGCCTTAGGGTTCTCCTAAAGGTCAGTACAGTCACAGCACATGGAGGATTAGCTTTGGCACTTGGCCTGGAGACAAAAGTCACCTTTGGTCCAAGTTACTTTTGATATGTGTGCGAGTGTGTGGCACATGCGGTTGAGTGTGCCAATTTAAGATGAGCTATGCTGCTGGTTTATGAATCTCACAGGATGAGGACGGGGTGACATCTGGGCCTTCGCATTTTTGCTATAATTTCAAAGGCTCTTCTGATATCTCTTACATGTTAGCGGTTTTTTGTTGTTTTTTTCCCCTCCAGTTTCATTAGGGTGTAATTTGGATATACTAACCATTTTAGATGTACAGTCTGAGTTTTCACAATTGTATATAGTTCTAGAACCATTACCAGCGTCCAGATCTAGAACATTTCTATCACCACCAAAAGTTCCCTCGTACCCAGACCCCTTTGCAGTCAGTCCCTTCCCCTTGAACTTTCTCTTGGCCTTGGCCACTGGTGTGGGATTCCTTGTCACGTCCTGCGTGATTCAGGGTTCCCGTTCAGGTCCGGTTTCTGGAGAAGGCCGCAATCAAAATGAAAAGACTGGAAAAGAGTTCATTTGGGTAAATGGGGGGCCAGGCGGGAGTCCACCTCTAGTGGGAGGACTACTACTGCTCTGGCCTTTGCCATCCCTTTTATTGGAGTTCTGAGATACACCCATTGCCCTTAGGCAGGTAATTCCAGTAACAGACAGATTATCTTATCAATAAGGATTTACATGATTATTTGGTGGGGAAGTTGCCTTAACTACCAATGTCAACTAAACAATGAGTGACTAGCTCTGACCATTCAGAGAGATTAAGGTTGACCAAAGCATTCTGGATTCCCTTTTCACATTTAACTTCCAATGTCTCAATGTTTGGTTTCCGGCACACTGGAAACAACTGATCTGATTTCTCTCACCACACTATTCCCTATTTTGGAATTGCCTATAAATGGAGTCATATGGTATGTAAGAGTCTTACATGTTTGACTTCTTTTACACAGCATGGTGCTTCTGAGATGCAGTCACATTGTTGAGTTTATCAGGAGTCCTCTCCTTTTTATGGCTAACAGTCCATAATGTAAATCTATGACAGCTTTTTTACTAGTATGAAGAATGCTACTGTAAATATGTGTACTCGGGTTCTTCGTGTGACCATATGTTTTCTTTTCTCTTGGGTAAATAACAGAGGTGGGATGGTTGGGTTGTAGGGTATTTATTTAACTTTATAAGAAACTGACAAACTGGTTTCCAAGCCAGCTGTTCTATTTTGCAATGGCATTGGCATTCTGTGAGAGTCCCAGTTATTCCAAGTCCTTCCCAGTACTTGATATTGTCCCTCTTTTTAATCTGAGTTAACTTCATGTGTATGCGTAAATGGTTTTTACTAAAACCACTATGATTTCTCAAGTGGTAATATTACTTCAGTGACCTCCAAACCACTCCTCTTACTTCCATTCTTTGCTCCAGCCACTTCCAGTCCCTGTCCAGATGTCAGCTTGTCTGAGAGGCCTTTCTGACCTCACTGCTTAAATAGCAACCACACCCCATTACCTAGTTCCCTTACCTGCTTTATTTTTTCTTCATAGCACTTATCATCACTGAATTATAAATACTCGTTACACACACACACACACACACACACACACACACACACTCACACACATGCACTCTTGGAGACAGGGGTTTCATTTTTTTTTTATTGTTTTGTCTTCACTACTGTATCCTCAGTGCCTAAAACAATGCCTGACATATAGCAAGCACTCAGTAATCATTTGTTATTGGGTGGGTGGGCCGATGGGCGGATACGTGGATAATACTAACGGAGGTCTTATCACAGTGCCTGGAGTATAGTTAGCACTTAATAAATCATAGGCTTCATTATCAGCACTTGATAAATATGTGTTGAATGAATGAATGAATGTGTTCAAAAGTAGCAACAAGAACTTTATATTGAGCCAGGATCACCATCTGCCTCTTGATCTTAAGTCTCTCCTAATACCACTTTACCGGATTCGCCATCCCAATGCTAGGTGCCCAGAAAGTCATTGCTTCATGCTTGTGAAAGACCCTCTTCATGTTACCTTACCCCCAAGTCAAACACGTGCAAAGGTGTCAGGAGCAGCCGCCTGCTCGCCTGTCGGAGAACATCCCTGTGCAGTCAAACTCACTCACAGAAGACCAGCCCACATAGGGCCTGGCTGGTCTTTATGACAGAAGGCCCGGCCAGACCACATAGGAGTTGAGGCTTTTAATGTATTTAATATAATGCTGATGTGTAATAGGTTTCCTTCATCCTTCCCTCCCTCCCTCTCAACCTCCCTATCTCTCTATGTCTATCCCTCTCTCACTCGCTTGTTCTGTTTCCTTTTCCAACCTTCCATCTCCGCACAGGATGGGAGGATGGCACTTCAGTGTGCTGTGACTAAGGAAATCCCAAACTCTAGGGAGCCACATTCCAGCAGCAGCCTTAGGATACCCCAGTCCTAGAGACATTCCCTGACGGTATCGGATGAACAAAGCCAGCTGTCCGGGGCTGAATGAACAAGAGCTAACACGTTGTAATGATTTCACTCCACTCCAGATCTGGTGTAAATTGAAGTTGAAAATGTGTTTCCAAATATACCCCGGCTGCTGCAGATGTCTGAGCCTGCTTCACCTTTGGTTACACAATAGTCTTGCCTGGGCTTCTCTTCTGGGCTCTCCGGGACGCTGGGCTCACATGCCAGGAAACTTTCCTAAGAAAAGCCCTGCACTCCTCCCTAGCGTTAACAGTCAGTGCACCCGCTGCACAGAGGAAGAGTCTAAAGCACCCACGGGTAACACTGACCACGTCCTGAGGCTGAGACCCAGAGCTCGCACCATCTGAGTTCGACTCGTGCGGCTCTCCTGACGCTGCCTGGCATTGTTCTGTGGTTTGGGGAAAGGCAAACCTTCCTCAGACCCATATTCTGTGACTGAGATCAGCCTTCTGCATACACTTCCTCAAAATACCTTCTCCTACAGAGCTTCAGAAATGAAGAAGAGGAAAAACGTCCTAGTGCAGGGCCTGTTTTCAGTCTGGTAGAGATCGGACTCGGCCCTGGCTGGTTTGGCTCAGTGGATAGAGCACTGGCCTGCAGACTCAAGGGTCCCGGGTTCGATTCCGGTCAAGGGCACATGCCCAGGTTGCAGGCTCAGTCCCCTGTGAGGGCCATGCAGGAGGCAGCTGATCAATGATTCTCTCTCATCATTGATATTTCTATCTCTCTCGCTCTCTCTTCTCTCTGAAATCAATAAAAAAAAATACATATAGATATTTTTTTAAAAAAGATCTGACTCATAGATTAGGCCATTTCCTTCCCAGCACCTCTTCCCACCAACGTGGCAACTGGGAGAATCTGTGATAAGGAGCCCACACGTTCTCTGAGAATTCCTTGATAAGCCTGTGACACAGTCCAAGGCAGTTAGAGCTGGTGCATTGCCCTTATCTTACCTGCAAGGTATAGAGAGAGAAAGTCGCTTCTCCAAGATCACAGGCATTCTTAGTGAGTTGAGCAGGTAACTGATTAATCTCAGGAATCAGTGAAGATTAATCTCAGGAATTAGTGAACTGAAGTGAACTAAAGCATACTTCCAGGCTTTATTTTATTTTATTTTATTTTTTGCATACGTTCAGGCCTACCCTCTCTTACTTAGCTTCAAAGGATACTTCTCCTGTGAGCATTCCTTCCTTTCTTTATCGTATGTGTAGTCATTTCTCTTCATCTTCCTCTTTCATCAGGCTCCAATCTTAATTTCTTTTCATTATCATGTCAGAAAAACAGGTCCTCTTCCTTAATTCATTGATTAAATAGTTATTTATTAAGTGCCTCCTACACACAAGGAACTATTGTAAGCAATCTAAAAAATAGAATGGATGAAACAGACAAAAATCCCTGCCCTCCTGTAGTTAAAATTGTAGTAGTGGAAAGCAAGCAATAAACAACAACAACAAAAATAGTAAAATATATATATCAGATGGTGATAAATGCTTTGGGGGAAAAAATGTCAGGAAGAATGTTGGAAAATAGGGTGGTCAGGGATATTCCCGATAAAAAATGACATTCAGGCCGGATCAAGGGAGCCTAGTGGGGATCAAGACAGAGGTAACTGCAGGTCCTTGGGCTTTGAGGTGGCACCTGCCTGCTGTGCCCTAGGAACAAGTAGGAGGGCAGTGTGGCTGCAGTAGAGCAAGCAGGAGGGGAGTGAGCTTAGACAGGTGGTCAGAGAAGAGAGTGACTAAGGAATCCCAACATGAAGGACTTCTGCTCTGAGCATGTAGGAAGCCATTGGGGCATTTTGAGCAGAGTTGTGAAATGACATATTTTTAAGCTATGGCTACTCTTTTAAGAATAGACTGTAAGGAGCAAGAGTGATCATGTGGAGTTTATAGCAACAAGTCAGTTGAGAGATGATGGTGGCTCAGACCAGGATGTATCAGTGGAGGAGATAAGCAGTGGTCAGATTCTATATACATATATTGATGTAAAGAAGGTGATATTTCCTGATTAATTGCATATTATTGGATACTAGAGGCCCGGTGCATGAAATTCATGCACGGGTAGGGTCCCTAGGCCTGGCCAGCGATCAGGGCCAATCTGTGGGGCAACAGGTGGGGCAATCGGGGGCCCCCGCTGGCACCCACCTTGGCTGGCCTGGGGCCTGCAGGCTGGGGACAGCTCCTGCATTGAGCGTCTGCCCCCTGGTGGTCAGTGTGCATCATAGCAACCAGTCGTTCCACTGGTTGTTCCACCATTCGGTCAATTTGCATATTAAGCTTTTATTATAGAGGATAGGGTCCAACAGAGAGGCAGAGGGACAGACAAAGAGAAGTAAAAATAACACGACAGTTTTTGACCAACAATAGAAGGATGGAGTTGCCAATCAAGAATAGGAACAAAACTTGATTAACCTCTCTCTGCCTCAGTTTTCTCATCAAAATGAATCAAAATGATAAGATTGTGAAAGTTAAAGAAGTTGTTATAGGCCAATGCTTAGAATTGTGCCTAGTGCATAAAAAGCAAGTGTTAGCTACTGTTCTCATGAGTCTGGTCCTCTCTGTGCTTAATTCCTTCAGAGAACTGAGCACCATTGGATAGGATCTTGTTTGTTTTTCATTGTCCTCTCTCTCCTCCACCAAAATGAAGCTTCACGCGGTCAAGAATCTCATCTGCACGTTCATGCTGTGTCATCAGCTTCTACAATGGTGTTTCAACCTTAATATATGCTTGATGAATACTTATGAGGAGAAGCATGAAAGGATATAACACTTAGTCTGAATTTCCCATGACATCACTGCTTGACATATGTACTGTCCATGTCATACACTCATTCTTGCTCATTTGCAGCTTAGAAAATTCAGTCACTAAGATTAAGGAGGGCTTTACCAGGAGGTACACACATAGGTTAGATAGTTTACTCAGAAGATCTCTCTGTGCAATGCCTCAATGGAGGGGAAAGTTCTGCCTAAATGCAGCCATTAGCAGGTGCTCTGAGATTCAGGCAACATAGTCTATGGCTGAAATCAATGCCCCGGGTTGTTCTTTAGTTAGCAGAGCCTCTGCCCTGCCTCCACCCCCTGGTTGCACTGGCAGGATGCCTCTCATCTCTGGGCTTGCTTGCCATCCCACGATGGTATAGCTTGCTGTGCATGGCTGGAGAAAGGCAGGAAAAGGGCCAGGAGCCAATTAGATTGAAATGGAATCCGGTCTTTGGAGGCCTCTTGTCAGGGTGAGGAGTATTGGATGTTCCCAAAGATGACAGATGCTTCTTTATTTGGCCTGATCTCAGGGGTGAGAGGTCATTTGTAAATAAGATTTGCTCTATTTGGTATGGCAAGTCCTGTTCTGCATGCCTTACTTTTTTTTAGTCCCTGAGTGTTTTTCTCTGTGTTTTGACATGTTTGCTCCCAGAAGAAAGGTTGTTTTGTCTGAAATGAATATTTCAAGTCCTTGGGAGCAGCTGAGTAGCAACCAACAGTTAGACAGGTTCAGTGAGTACACTAGCCATCAGTTCACAGGGAGCTAAAATGACCAATGGGAAGAGAAAAGAGGGAATAACTGGTGTGATGGATGGATGGATGAATAGATGGATGGATGCATGAGTAGATGCATGAATGAATGAGTGAATAGATGAATGAATGAATGCATCAATGAATTAATAAATACATGAATGAATGAGTAAATGAGTGAAGCCTCAGAAATTATTTCCTCTGATTTGAGCTACGAAGAGAGGAAGTAAACTAAATTATATTTTTTAGTCTTTATGCTGTTGGCCTGTGTAAATTTAGTGTTTATTATGGGTTATAGTCCATGAAATATAATCTTCAAGTAAATAATAACCCATTCTGAGTATAAACACAAATTTTAATTCAAATCAGGGACTTTTTAACACATGTCCATAAGTATCCATGAATTGCTTGAAATGTGTTTTTTTAATGTACTTTTTAACACACGTCCATAAGTGTCCATGAATTGCTGGAAATGTGTTTTTTTTTTTAATGTATTTAGTCAAAGAAAGCACTTCCTCTGGGGCAGTCATTTTAATGTTTTAGAACTATTATCTCATGGAACCCCCAGGAAGTAAGCATTACTATCCTCACACAAGTAAGATCACTGAGAGACTAAGTGGATAACTAGGATTCACAGCTAATAAGTGGCGGAGCCAGGATTTCAGCTCAGGAAGTTTGGATCTAATTGCCTACACAGTGTCATGATAGGTCAAGGCGAGGGCCTGGATATGGAGTTGCTTTTTGGTTGTGTTTTATTAAGGAGGGTGTGCTGAGAGGAATCAGCACATCTCATAGAATCCAAGGCCAACAGAGCAGACGCTCACATAAGGGATCAGAGCCAGAGCATGCCAGGTTGTCAGGAGCCTTCGTGGTGTCTCTCTGGTTGTGAAAAGCCATGGCCAGTGTGGCTTTCGGGTTCAAAGGCTTGGAGAAAGAGCTGATGCGCAAATTAAAACACAAGACAAGAAATAATAATTTTGAAATTATGGGGGAAGCCAGGGAAAACTTAACTGTAGGAGTCAAGTTCCACTGAGTCTCCGTTCCCAGCTGCTTTTATTTACTAGAATACGCAATTGCCTTTTAGGAATGCAAACAGACATATCAATGTAATGTTTAATAAACAGTAAGATTATCAGGTTTGGGGGAGTTTGCTTTAGGCCATTGAGTCAGCAGTAGGTAATAAAATGCAAATATTCACCCTGTGAATATCAAAGGAGCCCAGGTCAGCCGTCTGATGGACTTCTCACATTTATATTAATTACTGTTGATTTGGTTTCCAGCATCTGGTGTCTTAGTTCTTCTCTGCATTATCTCTGCAAAACCGACCTGTGAACCCACCCATCAGCCTGAACGTGGCCCCTCACAGCTGCCCAACATAGAGCCCCAGCTCCGTCTCACTCTCACATTAACCTCTCCTCAGTGACTCTAAAGATAATAGCAACTGGCCTAAATGGACAGAGTTAAAAAGTTTAATTTCCAGAAGTGTCGTCAGACATTCGGAGTTGTACTGCAGCAGCCTATTCAGAATACCACCCCATTCCATGCTCCTTCCTTCATGGCGTTGAAATGTGAGGTTCGGGGTGCAGATTTTTCTTCCCGTGGGTTCTTGTCCTCACGAAGTTTGAAGAATAAACTCACTGACAAAAAGTCTTCTTTAATAAAAAATGTAGACGTTTACTGGAAGCAGACACAAACTCCATCTGGGCAGGGGTGTCCCCAAATGGGACCCCATGGGGAAGGGCCCCCCTCCAATGGGAAAAGCCTGCTCTCTCTCTTTAACCGGAAAATCAAAAAGTCTCCACCTCGTGTCCCTTTGTCTCCAGTTTATATATGCTGCAGTTCTTTGTTTGAGTCTGACCTTTTCTTATTGGTCCCTTTCCTTAATTTGGGACCCCTATGTTTTCCTCATTGGTCATTCTGCTGCATAGAATTGGTTTTCAAAGCTCAAAGCCCACGTGGTGTCCCCTGTTTCTCTCCCCCTTATCTTGCTGGTTGGAGTTGGCTTAGATCTCCCAACTGCTCAAACCAGAAATATCTCTGTCCTTGGTTTGTATCTGTTTTAATTGCTCAGGCCAGAAATACCCCTGTCTGTCTGTCCTTGGTTTATGGCTGTTTTAATTGCTCAGACTAGAAATGTTTCCATCTGCCTGGACCCCCTCTTCCCGTGGCATTTCTCTGTCCTCTGCACAAGTAAGTTAAGCACCCTGGCATCTCCAAGTCCCCATCTAAGTATTCCTCACCCATAGACCCTCCTCATTCCCTAAACCTTCCTAATTAAGCTAGCTAGCTAACCCTTTCAGTGTGAGCCCCAGGCAGCAAACCCTTTTTTGCTTTTCCCCTTTGATAGGATGAATATTGTTAAGCAGGTCAGCCTCACCCTAATGACCTCTGAATCCTCACAGCTCAGGAGGCCTGAGCCTTCCATCAGGACAGAGCAGCACTGTCCTAGGCGTCCTGCTTCCAAAAAGAGTGTGAGTTTACACTGGCCCAACCTGCAACTTCTCACCTTCTTACTCTTGCAATCATAACATTCACACCCATACTGACACACATTCCCTCACACACTCCTCGGCACCCACGACCTGTACTAAAACTGGTCTACTTACTGCAACCAGTGTCGCCCAGTTGTCAGCTGAGTGAGCTGACGCCACCCATATAACAAAAGGCAGTTGTGCCGAGTCAAGAGGTAGAATGACTTTTGATCACGTGGCTCCCTGAGCAAACATGCAAATCATATGCTTGTCCATCAGAGCTACAATTTTGACCAAAGGAGCATCTCTCTTTGAAAAGCTAACCGACATGGTGACACATTAAGGAAGGAGTTTTCAGCCTGAGTAAGGGCTATAAACTCAGAGGAAACCACCCATGCAGAAAAGCAGCAAGGAGCTGAGCTGGAACCGTTGGGGTACAAGGCTGGTATCTGCAGAGTATTCACAAAACAAGAACCGAGGTTTCATAGTCAAAGCCAGCTTGCAGAGGCTTTCAGACATCTCAGCTCCTAAGGAAAGTTTCTAAGTGAGTTCACTTTAATTTTAATTTCGTTTAAAGATCCCTAGAGCAAAGAAGAGGGCTTAAGAGGCTTGTTAGAGAGAGATTTGCCAGGAAAGAAAGCCAACATTTTCATTTCAAACTTCATTGCACTCAGATTTTTTTAAAGCCTCTTTAAAAAAAAAAAAGCAAGAAAAAAAGAACAGAATAAAAATTATAATGTAGCCTTTCCATTCAGTATTTGTGTTTGCAAAAGCACGCATTTGCGGGGTTCTTTTTCCCTTCATATGTTTTCATGAATAGTGTTAGTATTTTTATGTACATAAGGTTTCCACAGGGTAATACCTATTCATAACATCACTCCTGTGGGAAATAAGGGCTTACATTAAGTCAACTAAATTTGCCAGCCGAGAACAATTAGGTTAGTAGTTGCAGCTCAAGTATATTCAGAGTAGCCATCAGCTCGCCAGTGCCTTGGGAGAAGTTACAGGGCATTGCAGAACTTTTCTCAAGGAGACGGGCAACTTCTTTCGAGCCCTTGTTGCTGCTGCAAAAGGAAAAAATTCCAACCTCGCCATTAACTTTGGAGCCCGAGAGACCTGCACTTAATTCCTAACTGGTCCCTTTTGGATCCGTTTGGTCTTCAGGCGGTCACTTAACCTCCGGGGCTGGGTCTCTTCATTGCGAAATGGTAACGATAAAATCTAAGTTTTAGAGAGCATCCACTCCACAGCGCCTGGCACACAGGATGGACCAGATAAGTGGTGGCCCTAGTTATTTTGTTTTTGACAAAGACGACAAAGATGTTTCTACTAGAGGTTTGGGATCATTCTCAAACAAGCTGGCTCTGTGTATATGGCTCTCTGGAAGGCCTGCTACAGTTCCAGGCCATGGTTGTAAACCCATTTGATAATTCATCTGAATTCAACCAACAGCTATTCAGCAAGTATTGCTTCCGCATGCTCCTCCCTCTCTGAAAGTAATAGGTTTGCACAATAAAAGGATTACACAATCCCCCCTTTGTCGTCTGTTCTGCTTTTGGAAAGAAGTCATTTATTTGGAGGAAGGTAGGAGGATAGATTAAGAAGCTGCCTCCCTGTGGCTGGTCTTGGCCCCTGCGGCCCATTCTCATGTACTTGGGCCCGAAGGGCTCTAATCATGTCACTTCCCTGCCTAAAACTCTGCAGGAAGCAGCCTTCCCAGGCCAGCTGGCCCTCGTCTGTCTCTCCAGCCTCAACCTTCGCCACTCTTGGCCCCTCACTTCTATGTACTCCATTGGACACTCCTGTGGACTTTCCCTAATTTGCATTTATATTCAAATCTTGCCCGTTGTTCAATAGTGTCATTATACCTATTTTTTTTAATCTCCCACAAGTTCAGGATCCTATCCAGCATCATACATTACATTTAGTTGTCAACTCTTTTTAGTCTTTTTAAATCAGACACAGTCCCTCTGCCCTTCTTTGACCTTTGACATTTGAAAAATGTAAGCTAGTTGTTTTGTAGAATAGCTCCCAATTTGAGGTTTTTCAGTGTTTCCTTGTGCCTACCACAGACATGATGCCATGTCCTTTAAGTACATCATATCAAGAGGCCCAAAATGCCATGTTATCCCAGTATCGATGATATTTGCTTAGATCTTTTGGGTAAGGTGGTACCTGCCAGGTTTCTCTACTATGAAGTGATTCTTTTTTAACATTATAAGTAATTATTTTTTTTGGTGGGGGGGGAGAGATACTTTGAAATGATGGAAATGTCTAGTTGCTCATCAAAGTCTCATCCATTGGGCTGGCATTCATTTTATATCTGCTTAATTTTTTAGGAAGCTTATTGTTAATAAAGAAAAATAAAGACTAGGATGATGATAAATGGGCTCTTTCAACCACCCCACCTAAAATACCTGCATCTCCCATGTCAACCCAATCTCTTCATTTATGAAGACCTTATCACCTAAAGTTGTGAGAAGACTCATATGCATGGCACTTGCCAAGGCAGTATTTCTCATTTGCATTTTCCACCCTATTCTTGAATTATCTTTTCATTTCCTTTTTATTTTTTTACAATAAAAAAAGAATCCATAAAAAAGAGGCATATTTTTTATAATGTGAAAGAAGATACACAGTATTATTTCTGGCTTGTCAAATGTCATAATATGGCTTCTGGTCACATTATGATGGGCATGAGTAATTGCATTTATTTTTTCATGCTTGCTACAAAGGACTCACTTAGGACTCTGAAGAGCTTCTTATAGCTGTGGGGTTTGTGGATTGAAAATCATTTGGATTGATTAAAGTCATGAGGAGAATTATAAGGGTCAGATCACATGGGCACCAGGAAGGGAAAATATTACCATTTAAATGAGCAATGGGATTTTTTTTCTCCTTAAGTGAATCATATTTACAGTGACAGGTGGTGTAGCTCCTTATAAGATTAATAATACCTGACGTTCACTCAGCCATTTATTCAAAAGAAAATTATCCTGTGCGAAGCACCATTATATACAACTTTTAACTTTACCAACGATATCTTTGCATAACATCCTTCTGGGTCTCTAAGCAAGATTTGGCTAAAAGGAACCTTGACGAATTTCCCATAGGTTTCACTTAAAGACCTCAGAAATAGAAATATCCCAGATCAAGCAGTATTCGTCCACTGTCTAGGGAGATTGGCTACTTGACAGGCACTCAGTTTCCGAAACCACCAAGTGGAGTGGAGAGGAAGGAAGAGATCTCCCACCCTCCAGCCCCGGTCAACAAGATCTGAAAAAGCCAGCTGGTGTTCCTGGGACACCACATAGCACATCCTAGAATGTCCTGGAAAAGAATCTCTCTCTTCTGTCCCACCTGTCACTATCCTTTGAGGTTCTGGCCACAACTGGGGTTCTTCGAAATATCATCGGTGTCAGAAAAATTTAGAGCTGGAGAAAACCTAAAGAACAGATACCTTTCCCTTCAAGACATGTCTCAATGTACTTTTATGTACTATTCAATTTGTTCCTCACTACAAGCTTGTGATAAAAGTCGAGTAAGAATAGTTTTTCTCATATTATGGTGAGGAAACTGAAGAACAACCAGGTGAAGGGACAGTTCAGGTTTAGCAATGAACCAGACCTAGAGTTCTGACCTCTGGGGTCAGAACTGAGAACTGCAACTAGGTCATCAGAATCCCTTCCCCTTAAATGCTTTCTTGGCACTTATCACAGTGTTGTGTATTATTTATATGACTAGAGGCCCAGTGCATGGATTCGTGCACTGGTGGGGTCCCTTGGCCTGGCCTGCACCCTTGCGCAATCCGGGACCACTTGGGGATGTCAGAGAGACAGTTTCAGCCTGATCTCTATAGGCCTGACCCAGATAGGAGGGAGCCCAATCCTGTGTGCTGAGCGTCTGCCCCCTGGTGGTCAGTGCACATAATAGTGACCAATCGAACAGTCGAACAGTTGAATGGTAGCTTAGGCTTTTATATATATAATTTGCTCAATGTCTCTCAGCCTAGAACAAAAATGGATTATGGGAATTGAATCTAGTTTTCTCACATTGTATCCCAATACCTTCCTTGGATGGATGGGTGGACAGAGGGTGGATATGAGCCGCTATACCACATATTTCTTCTGACCATGGAGACCTCATGTGTCTGTTTTCAGCACGTAGCTTGCTGCCAGAAATGGCCCTGTCAGTGGACTCATCTTGGCACCGGTGGCAGTGGCGTATCAGAGATGGCCTCCTCCCGTCCGCATCAGAAGCCACACCGCTGCTGTCCCCGGAGAAGGAGAGGCAGAGCTACAACCTGACACGGCAACGGATCGTGTTCCCCAACAATGACATATTCCACCAAGATTGGGCAGAGGTCTCCAAGAGATACTCGGGCAACAGAATCTGCACAACCAAGTACACCCTCCTCACCTTCCTGCCCCAGAATCTCATGGAGCAGTTTCACAGGTACACTTGGCCAAGCAATGCTCACTTGAAGCACATACCTGCCACTCAGAGGACCTCAGAGATGCGCACTAGGGGCCACCTTTCCTTTAAAATCCAAATGCATGTACATTGGAAGTCTTGTCATTCATTCATTCATTCAGTAAATATTTATGCAGATTCTTCTCAGATATTAGAGATTCTGTACAGATTCTACTCTGTATTAGGCCATCTGTTGAGTTTTAGAAATACATGAGAAACAAAAAGAGACTGCCCTGACTATATTGTCCAGTGAAAGAGACATTAATTTTACTAATTATATAAACCGATGTAAAATTATAACTCAGATATTCCCCAAGGAGAGACATATGGTGCTGTTAGAGGAAGAGGGAAATCTGGCCTCATTAAGAAAGTCCAGGAAGACTTCCAGGAGGAACTGATCATTGACGTATAACCTGAAAGAAGAGAATGTGTTAACTAGGTGAAAAGAGGCAGAGAAGAGTCCGAGAAGGGAGCCAGGAGAGTGTTCCTGCAGACGGATCTTCATGTACAAAGGCACTGTGGCAAGGGGGAGCAAGATGCACTTGGAAAACTTAAAAATGCAACCCACTCTTTAGAGATGACATATGCAATATCATCTTTTCATTGTAAAGCAAAATGTGCACTTCGATATCATCCCAACTTTTGTAATTATTGTTATAAGCTACCATTTATTGAGCAACTGCCATGCTCCAAAACTCTATGTGTACATAAATATTAGCTCATGTAATATCTATAAGAGCCCTTTAAAAGTAGGCAGTACTATCCCTATTTTACACAAGACAAAACAGGCTCGGGAGGTCACACAACGAGTAAACAATAGGAACCCAGTTTGAATCTAGATAGATTTGGCTTCACAGCCCTTACCATAATGTTCGAGGTGACACTGAAAAAGAACGTCATTTTAGTTGGTTAAAGGCCAACAGTAGAAATAGTGTGGAGAGTATATTTTTCTTCTCCGTGATATTCACTCACACTTTGCTTGCCCCTTCCAGGTGGGCCAACCTCTATTTCCTGTTCCTGGTGATTCTGAACTGGATGCCCACCATGGAAGTTTTCCACAGGGAAATCACTATGTTACCATTGGCCACTGTGCTGTCCATCATCATGGTCAAGGACGGCATGGAGGACTTCAAGCGGTACTGCTTTGATAGAGCAATTAACTGCTCCCACATCCAGATATATGAAAGGTAAGAGGATCATTCTCCTGTTGTCTCTCTTATAAATAGGTCATACAGACTCATCAGCACTTTCAAAAGGTTGGTCTCTCCTCATATATTTTCTTACATTCACTTAATTCAGTGATTCTCAACCAGGGCAAGTTTGCCCTGCAGGGGACATTTGACAATGTCTGGAGACATTTGTGGTTGCCATTTTGGAAGGCAGCTATGCTCACCACTATACCACCAACGCAACTTTGTGGTTGCCATTTTGGGAAGGAAGGTGCCACTGGTATCTATCTAGTTGGTCTTACTAAAGGATAATGCTAAACATCTTACAATATATGGGACAGCCCCCACAGCAAACAATTATTATCCAACCCCACGTGTCAAAAGTGCTGAGACTTAGAAACTTACATTTCACTTGTATAAACTCTCATATACTTAAACATAGCAATGTTGTATTATTAGGAATAGGCTAAGAGCTCAAAAATCAAACTCTAGTATTGACTGGATCATCTCAGAAGACCAAATTGAGGAGCAGATCTTAGAGGGTGACAGGCAATTTCTCCCAAACAAGAAAATGAATACCAGTTTTCAAGCATTTGAGCTTCTTGGTTAAAGATCCTTGCCTTTAGAACTTAACCAGATAGGTTTTAGGACCCAGAGTAGGCACACCTGTTCTTGACTGCCCGGGCTGGAAACGAAAGATACCTGTGGGTGACGTCTACATTCCAACAGGTGGAGTCTCAACAAGTAGGAGGAAGTGGCCTGGCAGGTGGACACCTGCTCTTTGCAAGCTCTTTCCTTGTCAGATTTCTCCCCGGGTGTTTGTGGACCAGCTTTTTATTTGTAATATGCCTTGTAAAAGAAGAGAGAAATTTTCAGCAGAGAAGAGAGGTAAAAGATGTCAGGGACGTGACTGGCTGGTTGCTGAACAATGAAACTGATCCGGGGAAAACCTCCTTCCTGTGGAACTCGCATGCCATCCTATGAGAATCAAAGAGACAGGATTGAGCAGAGATGAGAAAGGAAGGGAAGGGAAGGCGGAAAAGGAAAGAAGACAAGAAACGAGTGGTGGTCTCCAACCTGCCCTTCGAAGGATGTTCCCACAAAGAGAACCCCAACAGACATTACGGTGGGAATCAAATTAAGACGAGCAAGTACACTGTGCTGTCCTTCGTGCCCAAGAACATCTTTGAGCAGCTACACCGGTTTGCCAATATCTATTTCGTGGGCATTGCTGTTCTGAATTTTGTCCCCGTGGTCAATGCTTTTCAGCCTGAGGTGAACCTGATACCCATCTGTATCATCCTGGGGGTCACTGCCATCAAGGATGCTTGGGAAGACTTCCGGAGGTACAAATCCGATAAAGTGATCAACAGCCGAGAATGCCTGGTCTACAGCAGGTAAAGCAAAAATCCTTCGGGGATGTCTCGTGGGCCCAGCTCTGTTCTGTCTGTGGCTGCTGCCCCTATGGCTACTATTTAGAGAAGGGATGGAGTAGGGAGCTAACATTATTTTATCTCAATGAAGCTGTTCAGTTCTTCACAGTGAAGATTATGGTCTAAAACCAAAAAAACAACAACAACAAAACAGGAAACAAAAATTAAAATAGAGGCTTGACTCAATTGTTCAGTTGTTTATTTTAATTTGGCCTTTATTATGTGACATTTACTGTGCTGTATCAAATGTGTTCAGTATCTAAGAATTTTGCATCAGTTCTCGTGTATTCTTAGTCCTGTGTGGCCATGAGCACATTAGAGTTCAGAGCCCCTCCAGAGCAAGAGGCATGGCTGTTTGGGGAGCAGAAGAGTGTTGTATTAGAAGTAGCATCGGAGACACACTGCCTGAGTTGAACACTGTCTCTACCCTTAGGGAACTATGTGACCTTAGGCACCTGACCTAATCTCTCTGAGCCTCATTTCTGCATTCAAAAAATCGAAACACTTCCGGGGTGGTCCCAATAATGGCACAAGATAATCCTTAGGAAGTGTTTAGCACTATGCCCGACATACAATAAATGCTCAATACGTAAGCTGTGACTGCTTTATTTTTGGAATGTAACACTCGTCTTAGCTCCATCATTAAGCCTGTCCTTAAGCTTTCTCTCGTATGTTGCCCCAACCAAAGCAAAAACTGCACACCACCTGTCTTGCCACATTGTTATTTTATGCATGTCATTGTTTTATAGAGGTTCTACCGAGCAATGGACCAAACTCGTTGTTTGGAAAAGGACACGGTCTTGGTCAGTAGGGGAAGAAAATAGCGTTATTGTGTGCCTCAACTTTGTAACGTAGCCTGGAAGGCAGCCGAGCCTGGGCTTGCAGAGGCTGCCGGACCGAGTGCATGCTGGGCAGGCAGGTAGACGCCTTAGCTGATTGACTCACCGGCAGGTGAGGACTTGACTTTTTGGCAAATAAGGAACATGTCTCGCTCAAGGAGCGCTATCTGTCTGACGTTTTCACTCTGGCTCTTATCAACCTTAATTCAGCAGAAGTTCCACAGTCGCTCTGACCATTCTTGCTGCAAGGTGTGCGCTGCAGCCGTACGTGTACGTGTACGTAAGGTCTGCTTCCTTCTCAGGAGGGGTCCTCTTCCTCAACTTGGACCTGCTGATGGGAGGGTTTCTGAGCCCAGCTTCACTTGGAAAATTGTCGCCAGGGAAACTTCTAAGGAGACATGTAACACAGGTGACTCATTCGTCCCCAGGATACCCCCAAGGGAAGCTCCACTTTCTCCCTCAGCTTCAGATGAGCTTCCAGCCAATTGCGTCTAAAAAAAATTAATCTCAAGGCTTTTGGTTTGGGTTGTTGTTTTCTCAGCTAGACCCAATTGTCCTGAATGGTGTTGGCACAACCTAGAGTTGAGATTTAGTCATTCCTCGCCTGTGAATAGGAATTGTAAAGAGAAAGAAAGATGACTGCTGGGGTCCGATGCCTTTCTGTGAAGAGGCTGGCTTTGAAGAAAGCACGGGTTTCACCTGTCACCAATCCACCCCATCGCTTTGTTTCCCACCTTTCCCCTTTGTTGTTGTTTTCAGAGAAGATAGGGAGCCCGGAAGCTGGCTTCTTGGGGAGGGATGCCTGTGGACCTCAATTAGGCTGGTCCTGTTCTCCCTGCTCTGCCAGAAATCCTCTGTCCTAAGCATCCCAGAATAATGGGGCTATTCTTCGGGATAATGTCAGTGTAGATCAGACCACAGACTGGCCTGTGCTGGGTGCTCCAGCCTGATGGAGACCAGGCTGCTATAGTTCCGTTCTCAAAACAACTTCCAGGGAATAACAGAGAATAATCCCAGCAAAAAGGGACATTAGTCCACAGGCTCACTGACAAGGAGGGACATTGGGAGGTTATTGTGACAGTATTTCCCAAGGTGTATTTAGTTAATAATAGGGACAAAGGCATGGTCTCTGAAAAAAGACATTCACGCCCCCCTCCCAAAAATAATATATGCTGGCCCTCCTAACCCCCTGGCCCATGAAGGACTAAGAAAAGATGCACAGTAAAGAAACTTGTTCATCATTGACTCACTCAGTTGTTTGGAAAAGGACATGGTCTTGGTCAGTAAGGGAAGAAAAGAGAGTTATTGTGTGTCTCAATGTTGTAACGTAGTTGTTGCAAACTTACTGAACCTTGGAAATATTTTTTAATAATTATTACTTTTTCCAGGATAGCAAAATAATTGACTACTGGGCCAGGTAGGTAATTGAATGAAATAGACTGGGTACAAGGAGGAAAGCAATATTTTTTGTGTAGTTATAAATGACAACTGACAGCATTAGCGTTAGGGTACAATTGAGAGTGGCGGCGACTGTGGCAAATAGGAGGTGCCCATGTGTTCATCTCAAGAGGCAAAGATGGCCACTGAGCTCTAGCTGGCTACTATGTGGAAATACAGAGTGGAGCAAAAGTAGGTTTACAGTTGTGAGCATGCAGAACACAGAGTTTATCTTGTTTTATTAATTCTTAATTATTGTGTTATTTTCCATATGGACCACTATAAGCATACTTTTGCCCCACCCTGTATAGGCTTGGTGTTGCTGGATTGCCTGAGTTTTATTGGCAAGAAGCTAGAATTAATATTTTTATTTGAAATAACCTGAGTTTTACATTGTAACTGATTGATTTTTTTCAAATACTTCAGACCTATTTTATTTGACATAAAGTTTTTATGTTGCCTATGAGCCCCCTAACTTGAAACTTTTGCATTATAATATCCTAGGAATCTGAAGTCTCTGCAAAAGAATAATTAGTTTCTTCTTTTGAGATATCTTCAATGAGGGAACCTCTTAACCTCTTTGGGTAGAGAGGAGGTATGATCTTCAAGGGAGAATGCAGGCCTAGGAGCCAGGAAGCCTATACTCTAGGCCCAGATCTGTGACTACCTACCAATACAGTCAACTCTTGAACAGTGTCATTTTGAACTGCACAGAAATCCACACAGTTCAAACTTGAGTTGCTGAAGAGTCAATGGTAATAACTTAGAAAAGTCATTTAAATCTCTAGGTCTTAGTTCATACTTTGGTAAAATTTAGGAGTCACACTAGGTCTTGCACTGTGAAAGAATGGAATGCACAGCCAAATAAATGTGGGAAATGGTACAACAATGCTTATTAGCATAATAAAGTTTCTGGTGTACCCTCCTTAAGTAACCTAACAACTTTGTTTGATTCAGTTGTGTCAGTTGAAATATTTTCTGCTGCAAGCAGCAGAAAGCTCAGCTCAAACAAGTTTAAATGACAAAGAGACCTGTTGGTTTAAGTCACTACAAACATTCTGAGGTGGGCATGTGATCAGACACAGTTCAGTCTGCATTCTAGATCCTGCATTTAGCGGTCCTTTTCATTGAGTCCCCCTGTATCATCTTTATTCTTAGGCAAACTTCCCTCATGGCAATAAGATGGCTGCAGCAGCTCCAGCCTTCACATCTACAAAGGATAATTCACAAAGGGATAAAAAAGGGCACTCTGAAAATATTCTTGGAAAATTGAGTCCCTCCTCACAGGTCAGAGACCACAGTGGGTCACATGCCCATCCCTGGACCAATCCCTGTGAGCAGGAGGTGGAATTATGCTAATTAGGTTATATCTGAGTCACAGAGTCCAACATGCAGTCTGCTTCCCTGAAAACATCTGAGCGACCCAGAGAAGATGGAAAACCAAAATGAGGGGGGCGGGGAATAAGATAGTGTCTGAGAAGGGGAGCAGATGTTAGAGAGGCCACCTCCATGTCCTTAAAATTGCTCTCATCCCCTTAAAATTCTTTCGAGCCTAGACTCTTTATAAATTGCCTTCCACATATTAACAGACTGGAACATATACATTTTGGGACATTGTGGACTGCATATCCCTAAAGTTCTTCCGACTCTGAAGTAGTTCCATTCTATGAGAGACCCCAGAATAGGAAATGCCAGATAGTGTTAGTTATTATGTTAACTGACGGATGCTCAATGGCACTTCCTTTTGTCAAGTATCTATGATACATGCAGGATGTCAGGCAAAGAATACAAGATCAGAGAGGATAATTTTTTTTTTTTCTGAGAAGCAACAGAAAAGCTTATATCTCAAGCACTAGCTCTATCCCTTTTGTCTCAGAGTCACACATTTGAGAAATTGATGTCCGTTTGGGGGGAGTTATTTTCATTTTTGTGCAATTGAATTCTAGGGCCCTTCGACTTTTGCTGAACCTAACCCCATGCATCATCCAGCCTACACATGTTTACACTGTGAGGGAATCTTCTCGAAAACACCAGCAGCCTTGTTAACAAACTCACAATCCTGTTAGAGCATTTTCTTTTAATACAGCCACTGTGCTTGTGGTCTAAAGGTGACCCATTAATCAGATTCGTGGAATGACTTAAAGGAGAGATGAGCTTTGGAATTGGATTAGCTTTGTTTCTCCCAGAACTCAGTTTAATGAATCTAGAAACCTTACCTAGCAAGAGATTTTTTTTCGTACAGTTTAGTAAATTTTTTATTTGTATTTAGAACACATGCAGTAAGGGAGCAAGAGTGGGAACCAAGAGAATGCAGGCCGGTTTTTGTATTTTGTATATTATAATGTAGCAAAAGTGCTTAAGGGGCCAGGTGCTCCATTTATTCCTCTGTTTAGCAAATATTAATTCACGACTGTGTATGCACCACCGTGGGCCCTGGGTGCCCTCAAGGGGCTCTCAGTGGTCCGGGGGTCAGGAGGCATTGGTAGCCTATGTACAAAGGGCCACGTTCCCACGGGGGATATGGTAACTCATCTGCATGTGACAAACATCCAGGCCAAGGGAAGCCTTCCCTGAAGAGGTGACATTTCAGGAGGGATTGAAGGATGAGCAGCATTTAGCCAGGCAGAGGGGACACCTTTCGGGTCACAGTCTGTTCACGTGTCAACTAAAGGCTGTGTGTGTGGCCTAGGCTGCTATCAAAAGGACCAGAATTGAGGAATGTCAGAAACGGAGGAGAGGAATGACTCAGATGAAAATTTCTTAAATTCTGACACTTTGCCAAGACTTGGAGATTGTCTTTTCTGTAAGTGCGGTGGCTGCTGTAACAGACATAATTGCAGATGCTGCAGGAGAGCGGGCCTGATTTCCTGTGCCAGTGCCCCCATTGGGAAGCCTGAGAATGAGGAAGCAGAGGTCCTGCCCCTGGGTCTGCCACTCATTAACCGCATGACCTGGATGAGGCTGCTTAAGCAGTTGGGGCCCCATTTGTCTCGTCTTTAAATGGGGATCATAATCTCTCTATGGTACCTTTGTGAAAAGATGTACAGGTGACATGCAAGAGGGCTTGAGAGTCACGCAGAAACAAAGTGTACAATGCAATGTGAAAGTGTGGCAGGTAAAGCAGTCTCTTAAATGTCTAAACAGTGACATTTAAAATGTGACATCTTACTGGATGCTTGGCATCAAGGACTTTGACATCAGACCCGGGATTGTCATCTCAGAACTAGATGTGTGGATGCATGTAATTGCTTGATCACTTGAGCCTCCATTTCAATATCTGTAAAATGGGGACAATACTAGCACCTATCTATGGATTGTGTGAGATAATCCTTATAAACCATTTAACTCAGTGCCTGCACCATAAGTAGTAGCACTAAGTAATTTTATTTTTATTCCAGGCACTTCAACTCTAATTTTATCAATGGCAGGCCCAGCCTGAGCCTTAATTCTTCTTGCTACCTTCCCCCCACACACAAGGGAGGAATTGCTTATTTTATTAATAAAAATCAAATACATTCACAAAGCCACATTTTCCAGTGGGTAGGGTTACAATGTTTTAAAAGCAAAATCCTGTGCTCTGTTCTCTCATTTCTCATCTATTCTATGAGCAGAATTTGAAATCTGAATTCAGGAAATCCCTCTGTGGCCTGTCTTCCCCACTTGCCTCCTGCCCCTTCCACGCCACACCACACCTGAGTATACTCATACCAAGATTTAGATTGATGTAGTTGGTCTCATTTAGCCCAGAGCCTAAGCCACTTCATTTAAGCCAACATCTAACAGAGAGTACGTATTAGAATGTCATTCTTGGGCAGCTATTAATAAAGCAGCTGTTTGGACCCATGCTGCTATTATTTCTTCCAAATAGCAGCTCTCTGGGCAACCCAAAGAGATGAGATGATGGACAGGGCAGAATTTGGGTTTTTCCAGGGCTATTCTTACATCTAAATACAATCACAAATCCATTTTCCCCCTAAAATTACATCTTGGGTCGCTGCAGGTATTAAATGAGATAATGCATGTAAAATGCTTAACACAGTACCTGGCATTCAGTAGCACTCAGAAAATGTTAGCTAAAATATTGCTAAGGAGGATTCTATAACCTTGATAGCCAGCAGTCATCGTGAGCTTGATGCTAGGGGAGTAAGAAAGAAAGACCATTGGCCGGGGCTTGGTACCAGAGAAGAAAAGACAAACTCTTTGCCATAGAACCGGGCTGCACGCTGTAATAACATAGCAAAGTGACCCTGGGGAAAGAATCTAAAAAATGCAGACAACAAAGGAACATCAGTCACTTGAAGCATGACGATGAAAAGCACCACTGGCTGGAGTTTGTGGACCAGCAGACCATTGCATCCATCCCACAGGTCAGCTGCAAACTAGGCTCCTCTTGGGAAGCGTTAATTTTGCAAGTGCCCACCCCTCCTCCCACTGCCGGGCCCTGTGCTCACAGAAGACTATACACTGTTTGGGCCAATTCAGCTTGTCCTTTCAGGATAGGGTGCATGAGGTCTTCCCTGAAACTCAATGGGTGGAAGAGTCATAAAGCAAGAACTCAGGCGTCACCAAAGCTCTGCACTGTGTCAGCATGATGAGTATTTCAGCAAATGAGGATTTACGGCCTCTGTTGGCCACTAAGGAGCTCACAATATGGAAAGGTGAGGCTTCTGTCCTCAAGCCAGCCTCCTTGAAGCCTATGACACCACCTTCTGAGGCCTCATCTGCTTTGCACCTCCCTCCCAAACAGAACCAGGAGACCACAACAAGCCATGAAGCCCTTACAGCTGTCACTCATATGTCCTGATAGACACATCTATAAAGATAACCTTGACCTTACAAGATAACCTTTTGGGGCCTAAGTTTCTCATCTATGAAATACAGATAATGGTAATAACAAAAGTTGTTTCATTATTAGATAGCTAAGTGGTAATATAGATTAAATGCTGGGTTCATTTCAGGCACTCAATAGATATAAGCTTATTATATTTATTACATTAGATTTATATATGATATATTATACAATACATATAATATTACTAATAGTATATTCTATTATAATATATTATCATTATTGGAAGTCTCTACTGGTGAGTCTGTAACAAGAATAGCTCGATTGGATGTTAAAGTGGCTAAAGGTTAGCAAAGCTTCCCTTCTGGTGCCTCATGTTCAAGATAAATCTACAAGGAATCAATTCTTAATATGTACTGAACACCATCCAGACCCCATGTCAGTACAGAGCTGCAAGACCCAGGGTCATCCCAGCTCTCATCAAGCTTCTTACATGGTTGAAAAATAGAAGACACATGAAGCAATTAGGAGCAGCTGACTATATTTATGTGGGTTTGCTCTTGGCTCTCTCATCTGTGCCATTGTCTGTTCTTTTGTCAATACCACACTGTCTTGATTGCTATAGCTTTATAGTAAGTCTTGAAGTCAGTCCTCCAACTTTGTTCTTCTCCTTCAATAGTGTGTTGACTATCCTGGGTCCTTTGCTTCTCCATAGAAACTTTAGAATCAGTGTGTCAGCGTCCACAAAAGGACTTGGTAGGCAGCCTGGGTTTTTTTATATTTTTTTTTATTGATTTTTTTTTTTTTTTTTTACATAGAGGAAGGGAGAGAGATGGAGTTAGAAACATCAATCAGCTGCCTCCTGCACACCCCCTACCGGGGATGTGCCCACAACCAAGGTACATGCCCTTGACCAGAATCAAACCTGGGACCCTTCAGTCCGCAGGCCGACACTCTATTCACCAAGCCAAACCAGCTAGGGCGGCAGCCCTGGTTTTAAGGGTCTCCTTTTCTGGGAGATTGTCTCAGTAGCCAGCATCTTAAGTCTTCGATCTGCTGAGTTTGGGTCCCTCTCTTCTGGGCTTAGAGAAAAGGTTTTGGATTTTTAGAGTCCCTTGTGTTTGTACATTGTGTGCTTGGGCCCAAGCCATAGAATGTAATCACGGGCATAAAATGGCTGTCCTTACGGCATGAAGAACACACTGGGGCTGGCTTCATAGTGCTTAGCCTTTGCCAGAACACTAACAGCCATTTGTCCTCATCATCATAACAGAAGCTTGTATTTATTGAGCACTAAGTGCAAAACCCTGAGCTCAATACTTTGCCTGTGTCACATCACCCATCCTTCTGAGGCAAGTGCATATTTTACCTTCAATTGGAAAAAAAAAAAAAAAAAACAGAGGCAACAAGCGGTTAAGTAACTTGCCCAAGATCACACAGGGCGTAGGTGGTGAAGCTGGGATTCAGGCCCGCTCTTCATCCCTGCCCTGCACTCATTCTCCCTGGCATTTCCTTTTACCCTGGGTAGCAGCACTGACCATTCTGAGCTTGACATTCAAGCTTCCTGGAGGATAGCCCAGGTCAGTGCATCATCCTGTGTTAAATTAAAAGCCCCACAGACAAGTAATCCTCCTGATAAATTCCCTCAACTCCAGTTCCTTGAAACCCTTTTTTCTAAAACCCACGTATTTGAGAAATGAAACCTTAAGCATCCTCTTCTCCCCCATCCCTCCCCACCCTTTTATCTACTTCCCCATGACATCCGGTTGGTTACAAATCTCTCTTGCTGTTTATTTACCTCTTAATAAGCCCTATCTCCTCTCGGAAAGCCATTTAACATGACGCCACTTAATTTCTCCTGGAGGCAGAATCTGCCAGATGGAGTCTTTGTCCCAAGCCACATTGTTGATTTGTCTCATTTTTAAACATCGGTGAACATTCCATGAAATTAAAATAGCAGTCAGTTCCCAGGTGTGGACTCACTGAGCGGAGGGGGCTGGGGGGGTGGTGAACCTGTCCACCTGGGTCAGCTGTTCCAAATAGGCTGGATTAGCCAGGGAATGACTTTCTCAGGTGGCTGCCAGCCTGCAGCTGGCCGCATCTGGCTGTCACTCAATGCAGGAGCACGCTTTTCCACCTCACCTGGACTCAGCCAGTCATCACCTCCTCTGGCTAGAGCCTCGCGGGCTGTGCATCCTTGCCTTTTCCACGTTCATGCTCCTGACAGTTGAAGAGACAAAGTGGACCCAGAGGATCAGGAGAACAACACAGAGTGGCCCAGTGCAAGAAGGCAGTGTCCTTGATGTTGCCCTTTTTTATCCCTAAAATTCCTCTGATTTCATAATATTTGAATTCATATAAATATAATCCTTTAAATTATGAGGCAGCTAAATAACTAAGCCATATCCCCTACCAAAAAAAATTCTTTTTTAAGAACTAACACCCCACAATCATGTTGATTTCATACCTTCGTGACTCCTAGACATGCACGACAGGCTGTGTGCCTGGAGGTCTGCGTGTGTCTGTTGGAGAAGCACAGCCGGGAGATGGGCATCCTGGATTGGGGAGGGAAGCCTACAATGAGAAAGTTTCTTCACCACCACATGCCATCGTAAAGGAGAGAGGCGTATGTCTGAAGAAAGGACAGAGGCGATTGTTACCAGTGTCGCAGTGACCTCCCTGGGATCCAAGGAATAATGGAAAGAAGACAGAGACTGGTCTGACTTACAACTTCTTGGGTGGCTCCATGGACGTGCGATACCTGTCATCATGGTGGCAATTGACAAAACAACACTACAGCCCAACTCACAGAAGTGACTCTTCATTTAAAAAAATGTATACCACAATCTCATCTCCATAATCTTCCATCACCTTCATAACCCACATCCCATAATAAGCAGTCAGTCCTTTCTAAGAAAGGAGAAGCATAAGATCCAGTGTTAATCGGTGGAGGTGTGTTGGACTTGCCTTTGATAAGCCTATGTATGCAGCACTCCCAACTGGCATTTGCAAACCTGTGTGCTCTGAAAGCACTGGCAATCAGGAGGTAGCTCAGAGTCAAAGTGTTCTCCTTAAATCCTACCTCAAATGCCAGGTGGAATGCTGAGATTATAGCAATCAACAGTTACCCCAGCATCCCCAAACGCTTTATCCCAAAGGACACAGATAATGAAGAGGGGAGGTGAGGAGGAAGGTAGAAAGTCGAGTGATAAGTCTTTGTTTCTTGGAGAAATTTTGCTGTTAATATTTAAGACTCCTTTCTTAAAGCATGCTTTCAAAAGGGGGAAAAAAGCAATAGAGAAAGCCATCACTCCATTACCCTACGAACCCATTCCAGTTCCTTTAAGCAGCCTTATATTTGAACATTTAACAGGTGCTCCCAGAGCTGATCTGAAGAGAGACCAATATCTCCCTGAATCCTTCCCTAAATGGATTATTTGACAGCAACACTGACCCTCCCAATGGGGGAGTATCCACCCTAAATACATCAATAAACAGATACATGTATTTCTGAAATGACATTGAGAAACAAATCTGGGGTGACTGTCTCTGTTCTTCATGGCAGGAGGGAAACATGATGTGGGGAGGAGAGGAAGCATAAAAGAAGCTGATGGACTGAAAGTGCTTAAAACCCTGTGACATGCTTTTCCCTAAAAAGAATTTTTATTCTTATTCCCCCATTAACCCCCTAGAATAAGGACACATATGTAACACCTTAATCAATAAAGAAATTTTTTTTAAAAAAGAATTTTTTAGTGAAACGCTATGGGTGCATTGCCCCCGCTCCTCAGAAGCGGTCTCAAAGCCCGTGGGTGGACTTAAGCACCGAGCTCTCTGGGAACACGGGTACTTCCCCAGAACTCTGAGGGGCTTGAAAGTTGCAAGGCTGCTTGCTCTCCAGTTCTGAGGGCCCCGATTGCTTTGCAGACTCTAATGAGAGCTCCCCTTGGACTTCCGAAGGGAAGCACATTCACTTTAAGGGACTGAGAGTCTCTGGGAGGGTCTTTTATGACAAGGAAAATAGGGTCCTAGGAAGACTCGCCTGGGGCTCTCCAGAGGGCCCCCAAAGAAGGGAGGTAGGCATCAAACCCCTTCTCCTCCTCAGGATGTTTGTGAAGTCAAAAGGGAAATTCCAGTCATGCCTCTTTCTCTGGAAGAGTGGACTTGTCCTGCCCAGGGCAGCCCAGATTCCAGTAGAAACAGGAGCAATAACATGCCCCGAGGGGCTCAGTGTCAGGAGGGAAAAACAGCAAAGGAGAACCTGCCTCTCCAGGCCCGCTGGGCTCAGTTAAAAAGACCTTGTGCATTAGTGGTTTGCTTCCAACTCCCACGTTTAAAGAGGGACTTTCTAAACGCAGCCTGAGACCGAAGAACCCCTACCTGCAGGACAGATCTTGAAAGAAAAATTGAGGGCCCTTGGGAAGTTAAATTCAACTTGGCATGGGACGCATGATGAGCACCTTAAGTTATTTTTAAAATGGTAGAAGACGGGGGGAAGGCTTTGCAAAAGGAGAGCTGCTTGAAGTGGAGTGCATTGCCTTGGGTGATAGCAAGTGCTTTTGCTGGCGGTGGACCAACTGAGGCTGCCCTTCCTCCTGAGAGGAGAGGGGGGCATGTGTTTGGGAGGTGGGGAAGCAGTAAAAACTCTGGGATTTGGTGTCAAGTTGGACCCAGGCTCAGGTTCCAGCTCTGTCTTGGTAAGACCTGGGGAAATTTTTCTTGGACTCTCAATTTCCTCATTTGTGCAATGGATATAATAGTATCTACTCCACTGGATTATTATGCAAGTAAGTGAAGCATTAATTAACACCAGTACGATTATTGATAGGAAAGATGGCGACCGGCAGGAAGGTAGGGAGAGAGAGAGTGTGAGTGAGGAACCCATAGAGGAGAGTGTAGATGTGTGTGGTGTGTGTGTGTGTATGAGATAGGGTCAGTTAGATTCTGCAGGTCTTCCAAGGGGCTCCCGAACAGGGCAGCCCTAGACGGCGGAGCCCCGCGCACAAAGCGGACACTTCTCGGCAGCTGGTGCGGACGCAGAGACCACGCCATCTTGAGAAACAGAGCTGCCTGAGACTCAGATCCTGGCTTCTGACACAAACCAGGACCCTGCAGCCACCGGGGACAGAGAACTGCTATCACAGCTTCAGACAAACAAACAACAAGAATCCAGACTTCCCGGCAGATTTCCGTGAGTCAAAGAGCCTATCCCCCTCCTCGCAGGCGCTGATAGCGCCATAGTAACTGATAGACCTGCCCCTCCCCCAAGCTGCTGAGCGCCCACAGCGCGCGGAAAGCGCCATAGTAACTGATAGACGCGCCCTTCGCCCTAGCTGCTCACAGGAGCGCGCGCACAGCGCGCACAGACAGCGCCATAGTAACTGATAGACCCGCCCCCGGCCCAAGCTGCCGAGCTTTGCGCAGGGACGCGCTCCCTCTTAGGGAATTTGGCGCGCGCTCACGCACGGGACAGAAGCAGCTCCCCGTCGGGGAAATCTGTCAGTGCGCACAGAGGGCTCCCCTTCGGGGAATTGGGGGGAATTTGGCTCGCGGGGCACAGCTCCCCCTTCGGAGATTCTTAAAAGCGTGCATAGAGGGGCTTCCCTTTGGGGAATTTGGCGCGCAGGACGGACTCCGCCCCCCTTCTGGGACTTTGGGAGAGTGCACTGAGCCGGCTCACCTTCAGGTTTTTAAGAAAGTGCGCTCTAGCCGGTTTGGCTCAGCAGAGAGAGCACACACAGGACGCAGCTCCACTTCAGGGAATTTGGCACGCCGGACACAGCTGCCTGGGATCCCTGACTCACAGCGCATTCACACTAAGAGCCAGCGACCCCAATTGTTGGTGCGTGCACACACAGGGACCCTGATTCTCAACGAGAAACCGCACAAGGCAACAGAGACTTTGACACTCGAGTCTTGGTGCAGACACAGGGAAACTCTGACTCCTGGCACATGCTAAGGATCTCATTCTCGGCACATACCAACAGTGTGGTGCAGACAGGGCCCCTGATTCTAAATGTGCACACGAGACCACACAGAACACTGGGGACACTGATCCTGGGCAAGTCTGGTTCCCACCAACCAAAGACAGCCACACGTCCTAGTGTCAGAGCACTTCAGTGAAACTAGGGTGGAGCGAAGTCCACACAGCACACGGCCCAGGTCCACGCAAACAGAAGCTTGAGCTTTCTGGTAATAGCCAGAATGGGGAAACGAAATAACTCACAGAGGAAAGAAAATGTGGAGTCGCCAAGAAAGGAAATTAGTGAAAATGAAGCTTGCAACATGACCGAAAAGGAATTCAGAGTAATGGTCATGGAATTTATACATCGGATGGATGAGAAAATCAACAACTTATGCAAGAATCAGGAAGAAATGAAAAGTGATATAGCTACAATCAAAAACACCATGGAAAGTTTCAACAGTAGACTACAAGAAGCAGAGGACCGAATTAGTGAGTTAGAAGATCAGGTACAGAAACAAGCTCAAGCTGAACAGCAATTGGAGAAAAAAATTAAAAAGCAGGAGGAAAGCCTAAGGGAACTTCGGGACAACATGAAACGAAGTAACATGCGTATAATAGGGCTGCCAGAAGGACAAGAAGAGCAGCAGGGATTAGAAAATCTATTTGAAGAAATAATGACAGAAAACTTCCCGGATATGGGAAAGATAAAAGTTACGCAAGTAAAGAGAGTCCCAAGCAGGATCAACCCCAAAAGACCCACGCCAAGACATGTCATAATTTCAATGGCAAATATAAATGATAAAGAGAGAATCCTAAAGGCGGCAAGAGAGAGACAGAGAGTTACCTACAAAGGAACACCCATCAGATTGTCAAATGATTACTCATCAGAAACACAACAAGCTAGAAGTGAATGGAAGGAGGTATACAAAGTGTTGCAAAGCAAAGGACTGAATCCAAGAATACTATATCCAGCAAGACTATCAATCAAAATTGAAGGGGAAATCAGGAGCTTTGCAGACAAAAAAAGCCTCAGGGAGTTTATCACCACCAAACCAGCAATGCAAGAATTGCTAAAGGGAATACTGTAAAAAGAAGAAATAAACAGGTAAGAAGGAATACAGACACAAAAATAGATATGACTGCAAACAAATACCTTTCAGTAATAACTTTAAATGTAAACGGACTAAATGCTCCCATCAAAAGACATCGAGTAGCTGAATGGATAAAAAAACACGACCCATATATATGCTGTCTACAAGAGACCCACCTCAGAACAAGAGACTCACACAGATTGAAAGTGAAGGGATGGAAAAATATCTTTCAGGCAAATGGAAATGAAAAAAAAGCTGGGGTAGCAATACTTATATCTGACAAAATAGACCTCAAAGTAAATGCCATAACAAGAGATAAGGAAGGCCACTTCATAATACTAAAGGGAGAAATCCAACAAGAAGAAATAATTCTGGTAAACATATACGCTCCCAATATAGGAGCACCCAAATACATAAAAAAACTCCTGGAGGATATCAAGGGAGAGATTAATAGCAACACAATCATAGTAGGAGACTTTAACACCCCACTATCACCACTGGACAAATCCTCTAAACAAAAAATCAGCAAAGAAACAGCAATCCTAAATGACTCACTAGACCAGATGGAATTAATTGACATCTTCAGAACATTTCACCCCAAAGCCACAGAATATACATTCTTCTCAAGTGCACATGGGTCATTTTCAAAGATAGACCATATGCTGGGTCACAGGCAAAGTCTCTTCAAATTCAAGAAGATAGAAATTATATCAAGCATCTTCTCAGATCACAGTGGCATAAAACTGGAAATCAACTACAATAAATACAATCCAAAGAAATCAAACACATGGAGACTAAACAGCATGCTATTAAACAAGGACTGGGTCACCAGAGAGATCAAGGAAGAAATAAAAAACATCATGGCAACAAATGACAATGAAAACACAACAATCCAAAATCTATGGGACACAGCGAAAGCAGTCTTGAGAGGGAAGTTCATAGCTCTACAGGCCTATTGCAAAAAACAAGAAACAATGGTAATAAATTACTTAACCCTACAACTCAAAGAGCTAGAAAAAGAGCAGCAAGAAAAGCCCAGTGTAACCAGAAGGAAGGAAATAACAAAGATCAGAGCGGAGATAAATGACATAGAGACCAAAGAAACAATACATAAGATCAACAAAACCAAGAGCTGGTTCTTTGAAAGGATAAACAAGATTGATGGACCTCTAGCCAGGCTCACCAAGAAGCAAAGAGAGAGGACCCAAATAAACAAAATCAGAAATGAAAGAGGTGAAATAACAACAGACCCCGCTGAGATACAAAGGATTGTTACAAAATACTACGAACAACTCTATTCCAACAAACTGGACAACCTGGAGGAAATGGACATATTCCTAGAAAAATATAACCTTCCAAAAATCAATCAAGAAGAATCTAAACAGCTCAATAGGCCAATAACTATGGACGAAATTGAAGCAGTCATCAAAAAGCTTCCGACAAACAAAAGCCCGGGGCCTGATGGCTTCACAGGAGAGTTTTACCAAACATTCAAGGAAGAACTAAAACCTATCCTCCTCAGACTATTCCAAAAAATTCAAGTGGAAGGAACACTTCCAAGCTCCTTCTATGAAGCCAGCATCACCCTAATACCAAAACCAGATAAAGACAACACAATGAAAGAGAATTACAGACCAATATCCCTCATGAACATAGATGCCAAAATCCTCAACAAAATTCTAGCAAATCGGCTCCAGCAGTACATCAGAAAGATCATACACCATGACCAAGTAGGATTTATCCCAGGAATGCAAGGATGGTACAATATCCGCAAATCAATAAACGTGATACATCACATAAACAAATTGAAAGATAAAAATCACATAGTCATATCAATTGATGCAGAAAAAGCATTTGACAAAATCCAACACCCTTTCTTGATAAAAACTCTCAACAAGGTGGGAATAGATGGCTCATACCTCAACATAATAAAAGCTATATATGATAAACCCACAGCAAACATCATACTCAATGGACAAAAACTAAAAACATTTCCCCTAAGAACAGGAACAAGACAGGGATGCCCACTCTCACCACTCCTGTTTGACATAGTACTGGAAGTATTAGCCATTGCAATTAGACAAGAAGAAGAAATAAAAGGCATCCAAATTGGAAAAGAACAAGTAAAGCTGTCTTTATTTGCAGACGACATGATATTGTACATAAAAAATCCGAAAGACTCCGTCAAAAAACTAATAGACTTAATAAATGAATTCGGCAATGTAGCAGGATACAAAATTAACGCCAAGAAATCTATGGCCTTTCTATACACCAATAGTGAACTTACAGACAGAGAGACTAAAAAGGCAATCCCATTTACCATCGCACCAAAAAAATTAAGATACCTAGGAATAAACTTAACTAAGGAGGTAAAAGACCTATACACGGAAAACTACAGGACACTGAAAAAAGAGATAGAGGAAGACGTAAACAGATGGAAGAACATACCATGTTCATGGATTGGTAGAATCAACATCATTAAAATGTCCATACTACCCAAAGCAATCTATAGATTCAATGCACTCCCCATTAAAATACCAACGGCATATTTCACAGACCTTGAAAGAACTCTCCAAAAATTCATCTGGAATAAAAAAAGACCCCGAATAGCCACAGCAATCCTGAGAAAGAAGAATAAAGTAGGAGGGATCTCAATACCAGATTTCAAGCTGTATTACAAAGCCACTGTTCTCAAAACGGCCTGGTACTGGCACAAGAACAGACATATAGATCAATGGAACAGAATAGAGAATCCAGATATTGACCCAAACCACTATGCTCAATTAATATTTGACAAAGGAGGCATGAACATACAATGGAATAAAGACAGTCTCTTCAATAAATGGTGTTGGGAAAATTGGACAGATACATGCAAAAAAATGAAGCTTGATCACCAACTTACGCCATACACAAAAATAAACTCAAAATGGATCAAGGACTTAAACATAAGACGGGAAACCCTAAAAATACTAGAGCAATCCACAGGCAGCAAAATGTCAGACATATGCCAAAAGAAATTCTTCACTGACACTGCCCCTAGGGCAATGGAAGCTAAAGAGAAAATTAACAAATGGGACTACATCAAAATAAAAAGCTTTTTCACAGCAAAAGAAACCATCAACAAAACAACAAGAAGGCCCACTGCATGGGAGAACATATTTGCAAATGGCATCACTGATAAAGGTTTAATCTCCAACATCTACAGGCAGCTTATACAACTTAATAAAAGGAAGATAAATGATCCAATAAAAAAATGGGCAACAGACCTAAATAGAATCTTTTCAAAAGAAGACAGAAGGAAGGCCAAGAGACACATGAAAACATGCTCAACGTCACTAATTATCCGAGAGATGCAAATCAAAACAACAATGCGGTACCATCTCACACCTGTCAGAATGGCTATCATCAACAAATCAACAAACGACAAGTGTTGGCGAGGATGCGGAGAAAAAGGAACCCTCGTGCACTGCTGGTGGGATTGCAGACTGGTGCAGCCACTGTGGAGAACAGTATGGAGTTTCCTCAAAAAACTGAAAATGGAACTCCCATTTGACCCAGTAATCCCACTCCTGGGAATATATCCGAAGAAACTAGAAACACCAATTAGAAAGGATATATGCACCCCTATGTTCATAGCAGCACAATTCACCATAGCTAAGATTTGGAAACAGCCTAGGTGCCCGTCAGCAGATGACTGGATCAGAAAACTGTGGTGCATCTACACAATGGAATACTATGCTGCCATAAAAAAGAAGGAATTCTCATCATTTGCAGCAACCTGGGAGGAATTGGAGAACATTATGTTAAGTGAAATAAGTCAGTCAATGAAAGAAAAATACCACATGATCTCACTCATTTATGGATAATAAAGAACATTATAATCTTGAACAAAAAGATAGATACAGAGACAGTAAAGCATCAAACAGACTGTCAAATTACAAGGGGAAGGTTAGGGAGAGGTGGGGGAGATAAGAGATCAATCAAAGGACTTGTATGCATGCATATAAGCATAACCAATGGATGCAAAACTCTGGGGGGTGGGGGCATATATGGGAGGGGGGTGTGGGGAGGGCAATGGTAAGATATGTACACATATAATACCTTAATAAAAAAATTGAAAAAAAAAAAGAAAAAAGAAAATATCATAAAAAAAAAAAATAAAGTTATTATTGATAGGTAAAAAAAAAAAAAAAAAAAAAAATTAACACCAGTACTTGGCACCGTCGAAATGCTAAATTTGCCATTATTGCTGCCACTGCTATTATCTGAGCTTGATAAATTGAATGGGAAAAGGAAGTATATAATATCCTTAGGTTTCTGTCGTCCTTTGATTCTATTATCTCATGGGTTCTAGCCAGTCAAAGCTCCTGATGCCATCTTCCTAATTCCCTGATGACCCAGAGTTCTCTATTTCAGAACCACTCAGATCTTCCCATACACGGGCCTATATCCTCACCTTTCCAATGGCCACTCTCTTCCTGTAATCAAAAACGGTCTTTCCTACACCCCAGTTCCTTGCAACCCTGCTTTATACGGTGATAACTGGCTATTCTGGGAAAAAGATGTATATTCAAAGTATATGCTCATATGACTGTGTTACCTTCTCCTTTCCTTGGCAGGGAGCAAAAGCTGAGCACAGTCCCCAGTCAACAGCCAACAGTCCATGAAAACTCTAAATGAGTATAAGGATGGATCTTGTATGGTGGGATTTGAGAGATCATGCTTAGCTTTTCTAGAGAGATTCTGGTGGTAGTCTTTAGGGGCAAGGTCAAATACAGAGCTGTCTTGTGACAGACTGCCTGGGAGATATTTTGGTGCAAGTAGGACCTTCCTCCATTCACTCATCAAGTTTCTGGAGAAGCTCAGGACTCAGGCTGACCCCTGTGTTTCTCCCACCCAAGAAAGGAGCAGAGCTACGTGCAGAAGCGCTGGAGGGATGTGCGTGTGGGAGACTTCATCCAGATGCGATGCAATGAGATCATCCCGGCCGACATTCTCCTCCTCTTTTCCTCGGACCCCAGTGGGATCTGCCATCTGGAAACTGCCAACTTGGACGGAGAGACAAACCTCAAGCAAAGGCGTGTGGTGAAGGGCTTCTCGCAGCAGGTAGGGCTCTTCCTAACATCTTCTTTGCAGACAAGGACAACTCTACTGAAAGTTGAACATAATCAGGTGGGTAGAGGGGAAGGTAGAGACTGCCTCCTTTTTCCTCTGACATGGGTATTCTCCCCTTATCACAGATGAGGAAACTGAGGCATAGGAATGTTCAATAACTTGCTGAAGGCCTCAGAATTCCTAAATGGGGACCCACTCTGTTCATCTGATGACACTATGCTCTCTGCTCTAAACCCAGGAGTCTACCATCTGTTCAGTTACCCTGGGACCAACCTGCTTTGCTGTGTTTATCTAATCCCTGCTCATCCTGCCCAACTCAGCGCCAGCAATCTCTCCCTCCATGAATCTTCTCTTATATCCCTTTGACCCCAACATGAACTGCAGTGAGGCATTACTGTTTCCATTTGTGTGTAGTTTGCCTTCTCAATAGTCCTGAAACCTCTTTGAGGACAGGGAGCAATCATTGACACTTTTGTTTAATCCCCACACTTACACATATGGTACTTTGGACATCATGGCGAAGTCTTTATTATTTAGTGGTTAAATGCCCAGAACTCATCTCTAAGCCCATCCTCGCCTTTTATTAGCTCTCTCACCTTAGGCAAGTTACTGCTCTCACACCTTTGTTCCCTCATCTGAAAAAAAAAGGTAGAAAAGTAGTACCCTCCCCACAGGATAATTCTAAAGACTAAATGATATGTACATGAATTATTTAACATGAAGATAAAGGCACATAGTTAGAGGCCAGTAAGTAGTTGGCAATAAATGTCAATGGTGTTCATAGGCAATAAACATTGTGACTGATTAAAACTGAGTGTGATATTCTAATTTTCAACTAAAATTCCCCTTGAAAGAGTTGATTTCCAATCTGGTACCTTTCTCTGCCCATGGAAAAGAATAAACTTCTGCCACTCTGTGCCTGGGGAGAAAGTGGATAAGGCAGGAGATTTAGGATAAAGAGGGCAGGTGCTTCCCTCCTCAGAGATGCCCATGTATTCAGTTATTTCTAGTAAAACTTCTCGAGAAGAGGCCATCCATCACCGCTCACTCTGCCTCTCAAAGTACTGAATGAACAGTTTTCATCAAAGCCCTTTCCTATGATTAATCCTGTCCTCAGAAGTCTGTTCTCTCATCCTGGCAATGGAAATGACAGCTGTCCCATAGTTTGGCTGTAAGATTCCTATGAGATAAGAAAAGTAAAGAAGAAAATACAGGATTTGATTCAAAGTAGACCCACAGTAAATGGTCTATCGCTGCTTCCATGGTGGCAGTCACTACACTGGGAATGGACCCACCATGACCATTACATACACGCACGGGTGCGCGCGCATGCACACACACACACACACACACACACACACACACGTGTGTGAATATGTGAGTGTGTAAAACTGCCTCCTCACTCAAGCTACGTGCAAAGCATTCTTAGAATTTCTATTCTATTTCTTTTTGTTTAAGTTCTGGGAACAGTGAAACTTGTATTTGCTTACAAATCTCCCTGTCAGCCTCCTCACCCCAACATCCTCATCACAATTCGGAGTCCTTTTTACTCTCTCTCGGGAAGTTATGTCGGTGTTGTTGAGTTCCACCGGGCAGTTTTGTTTTTCTCTCTGTCTTTGGCAGCAGCTCCCAAGCTGTTTCTTGTATATTAATTAGTCAGGTAGTGTGGGGTTTGACTAGAGTGAAGAGCCAGATGAAAGGGTCATTCACACTCCAGTGCATAGACCAGCCAATTTAATAACATCTCTCAAACTCTAACCCTGAATCCTCACAGGGTACTGGGCGTAATGACTTACAAAAAAGGTAAATTCGTTTATGAAGGGAGGAAGGTTTATTTGAGCTTAAAGTTTCTCGGCATTCCCTCTTCTGTTTTAATTATTGATTCTCCCTCCCTGACTTTGCTCAAGTGTATCTTTTTCCATTTCTGGGTAATAATAGTAGTAATAATGATATGTTTTTATTAAGCCCTTACTAAGGGCATTGCATGATTACCTCATTTGTCCTCATAAAAAAAAAAAAAAAACACAAAAACAATGAAATGGGTGCTATTATTATCCTAATTATACACATGAGACTGAGGCATAGAAGGTTAAGTAAGTTGCCCAAGGTCACTGAGCTGGGAAGTATCAGAACCAGAATTCAAAGCCAGGTTTGTCCATTGTCTCAGCTCTTAAGGTTTTCAGTAGCTCATCTCCCTGGCCCTTTATTACCCTGAGATTACCCAGAGATACTTACTTGAAAGTACTCATTTATCATCTATATAGTATATAAAAGCCTAAGTGACCATTACAACCAGTCAACTGAATCACTGGTCGCTATGATGACACACTGACCACCAGGGGGCTGACACTCAATGCAGGAGCTGCCCCCTTGTGGTCAGTATGCTCCCACAGCCAACGTCCTGTGGTCCCTCCCCCCGGCGGCTGGTCCCAATCAGCCCTATCGCAGCCCAAGCCGAGGGACTCCACCCGTGCACTAATTCATGCACCAGGCCGCTAGTTTTCAATAATCTTTCCACATATAAGTAGTGGGAATAAAACTAGACTTAGCTGCCTGGGGAAGAGGAATTGACTGATCTTTGTTACCTTGATTCTCCCTTATGTCTTTAGTATAAAAAGATTTCTGAAGTGGGTAGAATTCTCTTCTGCTTAACTCTGTATTATATAATTTTCCTCAAATATATTGAACAAAGACATTGATGAGAGTTGCAATAAACGTACATGTTGCAAAGTCAGATAAATTCAGAAGGAAAAGTTTGCAAATATTGTGCACTGCAGGACCTCTCAGATACTTCAAAAAGCCCCAGGGAACTGATGGGGCAGCTACTAAAGTGTAGTCTTTCTAAACATTTAACCACTGAAACCTTTTATTCCAAGGAACATATTCCAGGACTACTGCAAAAGAGATGAGATTACTATTTAGGGATTTGTCCCCAATTACATTACAGGGATTTGTGGGTTTTTTTAATGTACATGACCTGGGTCTGGACATGCATATTTTTAAAATGTTTCCCCAAATTATCTTTATATGAGCCTGCCACCACCTTTTTTTAAATATATTTTTATTAATTTCAGAGAGGACAGGAAAGGGATAGAGAGAGAGAAACATCTATATATATAAAAGCCTAAGCGACTGTTACGACTGGACAACTGGCTGGTAGCTCTGATGCGCACTGACCACCAGGGGGCAGACACTCAATGCAGGAGCTGCCCCCTGGTGGTCAGTGCTCTCCCAAAGCCAACCTCCTGCAGCCAGCCATCCTCCCATGGTCCCTTCCCCCACCCCACCCCCCGGACTGGGTGAGATGGGCCCAATTGCCGGCCAGGCAGAGGGACCCCACCCATGCATGAATTCGTGTACTGGGCCTCTAGTCAATGATAAGAGAGAATCATTGATTAACTGCCTCCTGCACACCCCCTACTAGGGACTGAGCCTACAACCTGGGCATGTGTCATGCCCAGGAATTGAACCGTGACCTCCTGGTTCATAGGTCGATGCTCAACCACTGAACCACGCCAGCAGGGCTACCACCATCTTCTTGAGAAGCTGTACAACAAAGAGAAGGTGCACCTCAAGTACTTAAAAAAAAAATCCTAACAGCAATGAGAACAAAACTACCATCTTTTGGCTTCTCACCTATACTGGTGTTTTTCCATGCATTGTCTCTTTTAGTACTTGCAAACTCCGTGTGAGGTGGACATTACTATTCCCATTTTACAGATGAAAATGCTGAGGTACAGAAAGGGCAAATTTTATCACTTGTCTCAGAGAAAATTTTGAACACCTACATATAGTTTTTTGGGGGAAATTTAATAACTTAAGTATTAATCATTTTTGTTAGCATGTTTTCCCTCTAAATCCCTAATGTCTATGAGACTGTCACCTTTCCAAAAGGGTTTTTACTAACCACTGAGACTTCTGGAAACCTCCCACCCAACACATGTACCTACACCCATTTTCATCATCTTACAGATGATGAGAGATTACTAAATTCTGTTAATCTGAAGTCAATAAAACAAACTTTTTTTTTTCAGCTCCCTAAGACCAGTATTTCTCAAGGTGGAATCTGCCAAACCCTTTGCTCAAGAGATAATTCTTGAGAACCAAGGTTCATGGTCAAATCTGATTGGGAAGCCTGTGTCCTGTAGACTCCTCTTGGGCATTCCAATATGCATTAGCATACTAAGGTCTCTGAGAAGAGTTGGAGTCAAGAGGCTGGTTCAACTCCCTAACTCTGAGCTTTCCAAACTTATTTAACCTCAGAACCATTTTTAAGCATAACAATTTTTAGCATTCCTAAGCAAATTTGAGGGAAATGTTAAGCTGGGCTGTGGAACACCCATGATCACAACAGGTAAGGAGTGAAATTCAAATGAAATTCTAAAATATGAAAGAGCTTCTCAAAAGAATCTTCCTTCTATGACACACCAAGTCATTCTCAAGGTTGCCAAAGAGTTGGTTTCAAAATCCTCTTTTCAGAATGCAACTCAACTTAGCCTATTTTTTTTTCAGTTGGAACTTTTATTGTGATGAACCATCTTTGAATTCACAAAATTATTGACTTTTCAAGAAATATTTATTCCCATATCACATTGCTGGGAAAGGGGCCAAAAGGGGAGGAATCTAAAATTAGGATTACTATGCTAAGAGGACATCATTAGAGGATTAAATGCACAGTTTTCTCTTTGATGACATTCTGATACCTAATTCCTCTTCTTTAAAAGGATTTCCAAGATGGGAACTAGGCATTTAACATCTGGAAATGAGTGTGTGCCATTCATTTTGGGAAATTGGGCAGTTATCAAACCAAAGAATCAGAAATGAATTCTTCCAATTAGTATTTCACATCAAACACATTCCTGAGTAAATTTGAAGATGTAATTGGCTTAATTAAGGGATTCATAAATCAGGTAGAATCCCATCTAGTAACTAGAATGGTGCTCTGAGGAGTCATAAAATGTGGAAAGTTTTTATAGGAAGAAGGGTTGGCAAGGGAGCTATTAACAAAAGAAAAAAAGGATTAATTTTAGACTAGGACATCTTTTGGAGGGAAAGGAGTGGTGAGGGTTTTTATTGTGCCGATTGTCACTTCCTTTAGTGGGGGGGGAGGGATTAATGGAGAGACCCCAACATAATAGATTACCTCATTGATGTTGACCAGAAAATTTTAGACTGTTGATTAAGGTTGCATTAGTGGGAAAAGGTTGAAACAGCAATTAGGTCAGGTATTAAATCTAGATTTGGTAACATGGGCTTTAGCAGGAGTGATGCCATTTTGGACCAATTGTTACCTGTCATTCAAATCACCGGATCCTAATTTTTATGGAAGCGTGTGTCAGATTATTTCCTGGTGCCAACCAAGAATTTGTGACACCAACTGAGATGCAGACTAGCCTCTTCAACATCACTTGAGAGTTTGTGATAAACGTAGAGTCTCACACTCTACCCCAGACAAAACCAGAGTCTGCAATTTACCAAGATCCCCTTGTGATTTATGTGCACATTAAAGTTTGAAAGCACTGGCCCCAGCATCATTGATTATTGTACTAATTGTGCTTACCTGTGTATTGCCCAGGTTAAAGAGTCTTAATTGCCTCTCCCTTTTAAGTAGCTTGCATTCCACCGATGGTTACTGTTTTTAAGCCATTTGCTCAATTGGGAACAGCCATTGTAGCTTGGACCCTCTGCAGTGCAATTGTATGCTGACTAACATACAGGAGTGGGCCAAAGTAGGTTTACAGTTGTGTGTATGTGAAACACTAACTTTATTCTTCTATTATTAATTAATGATCATATTATGTACTTTCCACACGAACAACTGTAAGACCTGCTCTTGCCCACCCTGTATTTAGGCAGAGGACTACTTTTCTGACAGACTTGAGGTGGGGTAGGGAGTCATTTAAGGCCATCCCAGTTCAGTGATGATACACCTTTAAAAAAGCAGAAGGTAGCAGCCTATCACCTCAACCTCGCCTGCCCTGAGAACCAGGGAAAAATCCTCTTTCCTGCCCCTAACAGGCTGTTCCATATTTCTGTTAAGAATAATACTGTCTTTCTACCTGTTGATAACTGCTTAAATGTTGAGCTGAGATCATGTTGTTTAGGGTTCTTTTAATATAGGATCTACATAATAATATATCATAATAAGTAGTATCACTAAATAGCTTGATTGAGCACAAAAAATAGGCATAGACAGTTCTTCTAAGGGTTGTATACCTATTATCTCTTTCCACTCCTCAGAGATAATTATGAGATAAGCACTTTGATTATTCCCATTTCACAATTGGCTGAGCTCAGATTTAAACTCAGGCAGAGTTCCTTTTTTCTTCCTTTCTTCCTTTGTTTCTTTCTTTTTATATGGAAATGTTCAAGTATATACAAAAGTAGAGAGAATAATATGATAATTTTTAGGTACCTACCACCTAATTTCAATAATCAACTCATGATCAATCCTGTTTTATCTTTATCCCCACCCTGTTCTCTCTGTTTTGAAGCAAATCTTCTATATCATAACATTTCACCCATAAATATTTCAATATCTGTCTCTTAAGAATATGATTTTTTAAATATACCATTATATCATTGTCATACCTAAAATATTAAACATAATTCCTTGATATCAACTTTCAGGTCAGTGTTGGATATTTTGAATTTGTCTGATTCCGTATTCAAATATTGAGATTAGCTTATTAAATCTCTTGCTCTATAGGTTGCCTATTCTGCTTTTTTTTTTTCTTGCATACTTAGTTTTTGTTTCTGAGTAAACCAGGTTATTTGTCCTGTAAAATCTCCTGTAGTCTTGATTTTGCTGGTTGCACTGTCTCCCTGTGGTGCCATTTAACATGCTTCCCCATACAACATATTTCTAACATTGGTAGTTAAATCTACTGCCTAAATCAGATTGTGGTTAATTTGTGTCTGTGCATGTTTGTGCCAATGTTAGATGAGTTGACTTTCTAGCATCCTCCAGAGATGACTGATGAGGTTTTTTTCCTTTTTATTAACCATATGAACTTGTGGATTTAATCATATTGGTGGATGTCAAATCAGTGCAGTTATTACCTTTATGATTGTCCCACTCAGTGGGAACTTCTTCAAATTGACTCCTGACTTCTTTTGCCATGACCTCAGTACGCTTATGTTGACACCTAAAACTAATATAATTTTACCTCGATTTAAAAAGGAAGATTTCAAGCCCAGCTGGTATGGTTCAGTGGTTGAGTGTCGACCTATGAACCAGGAAATCATGGTTCAATTTCTGGTCAGGACACATTTCCCGAGTTGTGGGCTCCATCCCCAGTGTGGGGAGTACAGGAGGCAGCCTATCAGTGGCTCTCTGTCATCATTGATGTTTCTATCTCTCCCTCTCCCTTCCTCTCTGAAATCAATAAAAATATATTTTTTTAAATATCAATAAAATAAATAATTTTTTAAAGAAAGATTTCAAGATTGCATTTAGTCAACATTTGTATTTGTCCACTTGAGAAAAGGGCACATGGACTACAAGGCAGAGCCCTCCAGATCAATCTGTGTGCTTTTGTAGGAGAGACCCAGAGTCATTGAATATGCAGACTATTTCCTCACCCAGATCAGAAGGGACAGTAGCTGCCAGTCAGCCTATTGTGGCTGATCTTGAAAAGGACTTCTACCCCACCCGGAAGCAAGAAGGTTATCAAGTGCTGGTAACTGTCATTAGTTTTCAGAGAGGATTCTCAGAAATCAGCGGGTTAATTTGTATGCCAGGAAGGAAACCTCTGTCACCTGGCTCAGCAGCTGGGGCATGAAGAACATTTGCTTCTACAATTTATCCAAACTAGCATGCTAAACTAAAAAAAAAAAAAAAAAAAAAAAAAAAAGCAAAACTTTAAATAGCATTCTTACAAGGTTGCAGTGTACCTCCTTCATAGCTGCCAGAGTTGGTGGAGATTGTGTACCCTGTAACCCTGGTCCCTACAGAGTCCACAGGCATGCACCACAAATGAGTTACCACTGCTGCTTTGCCACCCTAAACCCTGTGTGGGGCGGGGGGAGGGGTGGGGGTGATAGGGGTGGTTCTAGCCTGAGGGTTGTATGGGTAACAGACTCTCGGAGCTGCACAGAAGTTTGATGATCCCTGGTTCAACTCTTCTTTTTCATAACCATCTCAGTAACAACTCTGTAAATAAATGCATTCTGTATTTAAAGAAAGAGTTGAGTTAATTTCTCTCTTTTCAATTAACAGCACCATCCTTGAATATTTCCTAATGGCTGTGGAGGGCTTTCAAAGTGCTCTAAGATATACTTTCTATCCTCTAAGACCTTAGGACTAGAGATCCATTTTTCTTTAAATTTAAAACCCTGTGTCTATCAAAAATTATTGGAAATCTTAACCCACCCCCTCCAAGCTCTCCTCCCTGAAAGTAGTTGTCCTTTCAGAGTCCTTTATTTAAGAAAATAATAACAAAGAGTTACTATGAATTTGATGACTTCTTAAAATGGATTTGTAATTTATTGATTTCAAGAATTCCTGTAGAAATTGGAAAACCATGTATAAGTGAGACTTATTTTTACTCTGTCTACAGATGACATTTGGGTGCATATGGGAATTTGTGGACCAGTTGCCATGCTTAATCTACCGATTGGCTTATAGAAATAGCTTGGTACTTGACACTTAAAAGTATAAGACAAATTTAAAGTGAGTGGTATAGATATTTAAGAATTGTCTAGGTTCAAAGAAGGAGAGATGGGAATGGTATGTGGTGGACAGAGGGTCCTTAAGAAGTGTAAATCTTGAGCTTGGCTATGAAAGTTTAAGAGAATTATCAATATGGAAAACTTGCAAAGAAATCCTGAAAAGGGCCAAGAGGGTTTGCTCTGTTGGCAAACAGCATTAAATAGTTAAATCAAGCAAAGAATGGTGCACATTTTAGAACCAGACAAGCCTCTGTGCTCATGAGCTGTGAGACCTTGGGCAAATTACTTGAGAGTAGTCAATGTTTCGTTTTATCTCCAATAACACAGAATAACCTGTCCTGAACATGTCACGGGAGAGTTGTGAAGATCAAATAAGGTCAAATAAATAAGAGGCAGCATTTTCTGAACTGTGACATTACCAAATTAATAAACATCATTATTTTTTAAAGGCCCAGATATGTCCATGCAACTGAGTAGGCCACTGTGTTGGTTAGGATTCTCGGTCTGCAAGCAACAGAAATGATCTAACTAAGCAAAACAGAATTATTGCAAAAAATGTGGTGGGGATGGGATGGTAGGGAAGAAGCACACAATATAGCTCCCAGAATCAAAGGAAAGCTGAAGACTCAGGCTCAGAAACAAGAACCAGGAAACAGTACAGTGGGAGAGATGGGTAGCAGCAATTACTTAATGGTCTCATTTGTTTTTTCCTCCTTGAGTCATTCCACTCACGTCAAAGTCCCACAATGGGAGAGTCTAGGGGGCAGGGCATCTTGACTTAATTCCCATTGAGATTGAGAAACCATGGAGGAGAGATAGTTTCCCACAAGGAAGTTAAATGGTTCTTCATGAAAGAGGAGTAGAATGGACAGTGAATCACCAGAAAACTACAAAGTATTTCAAAAGAGCGTTCATGCCTTTATGCCTTTATGCAATTATATGTATAGACCAACTTGAAATTCAATTGTGAAGAACAGTGGAAACTAAGACTAGAAAAGTAACAGTTAAGACTAGTGCAAGTGAAATGGCCTGTTCCAGTTACTGGAATATATTTCAGGCTGTTTGCTTCCCCGTGGCCTTCCCAGTGGGGCTGGGAGGAGGCAGCTGGCTGTTTCTGGGCCATAGGTCAGTGAGGAGTACGTTCACCTGGAGAGTCATTACACACTGACCCTTGGCCTTGGCTGATTTTCCTCTACTTTCATAGATACCGATATTGATACATGAGTTGAACTGGGAACTTTGAGTGGTGTTACAGCTGCAATAATTGATTTGTGTCAATCACCTCTTCTCTTTGATTCTCCCTCACTCTGGTTCAGATAGCATGGACAGTCAGTAAATGCTTGAATGCATGCATGAATGACTGAGACTAGTCAGATCCTTTTCAGGGAATTAAAGGAGATAGCATGTATAAAATACATAGTTGGTTCTTGGCACAAAATAAGCATCCAATAGATGCTAGAGCAATAGTTATCACACTAACAGAAGGAAGAGGAATAAATACGATGACGATGATGATGATGATGATGATGATAGAGAGGATGATCATGATTGGCTTTGGATTCGAATCATATCCATTGCAATCCTGGCTCTGCTACTTACCAACCGTAAAGCAACGGCTTTAGTTCAGTCTCCATTTGCACATCTGTCAAAACCTCTTAAGGCTACTGTGAGGACTTAATGGCAGGTGCCTGGAACATACTACGTGCTCAGGGTAGGTAGGCTTGGCCCGGAGAATGCAGAGGCGTGCACTTTTCTTTCTGGGAAGAATTTGTCTTTTCCTGGCCATTTTGCTATTAGTGAGACTTCCACTAGGGCAGTGGTCGGCAAACCATGGCTCGCGAGCCACATGTGCCACGTCTCCCGTCGCCCAACCGAACGACACCCCCACTTCTTCTAACGTCATTTCTTCAAAATAGACTCGCCCAGGCTGAAAACCGACTTCTGCGCATGGGCCACGAAGTTTCAATCGCACTGTACGTGCGCGCCTGCACGTGGTATTTTGTGGAAGAGCCACACTCAAGGGGCCAAAGAGCCGCATGTGGCTCGCGAGCCACGGTTTGCCAACCACTGCACTAGGGTCAGTGCCTTCGGCAGAAGGCTGGGTGTGAAAAGAAGTTGCTTAGGTGAGCTTCATCCACAAGCTAAGAGAAGCTGTGAGGCAGGGAATCAGAAGGGAATCCAAACTCCTGATTCAATTAAGGGCCTGGCGGAGTTGGAAGGCGTGGCGATGCCCTCCTGTCCTTGGTCTCAGCTCCCAGGAATGAGTTTTGGCAAATGCTTCAAAGGAAGCAGGGCCTGAGGGGTTGTCTTTGGATACAGCAGAGCCCACATACCACTCTCCACAGCCCATCTTGGGGAGGGGAGGAAGGTGGCCCAGGGGACAGGTAGTTAGAAAGGGCAAGGTCACTTCTCCAAGAGGAGAGGGAGACAGAGGACCCAAGGCCATTGCCCAGAAGCAAAGCAAAGCAAGGGGCACTTTAAGAGGAAGGTCACTGGGAAGCCCCTTGGAGGGACCAGAAAGGGAAACTTGGCCATTACCAGGCATCCACCACGTCCCATGAAACAGGCATCAGGGACTCGCTGCAGCATGATCTTGAGCTCTCAGACCCCGAGGCCACTCCTCCCTAAACTGTGTTTGGATTCAGAAAGCCAGCAGCAAGCCGAGTGGATGGATCAGAGTGAAGCACACGGCTTAATCAGGGCACGAAAGCAGCTGACAAATTACAGCATGATTTGTCATCATCTCAGAACTCGGCAAGTGTTTGTCCCTGAAAGAATCGATACCTGGAGGGAAAAGGGCCATATTTTTAGAAACTCCTGGATGGGTAATTTATTTCAAGTGACTGGAGGGTTTATTTATGCTGGTGCCTCCACAGATCCAATGGACAGTATATTTACACGAAGCCAGAAAATGCTATCATTTCTTCTGATCAATTTGCCCCTTTGAACAGCTGTACCTTGGAGCTTTCAGCCGTAAATTCACTCCCTGTGCTAAAAGCTCTACCCAGGCAACCGTTTCCTGTCCCGCCCCTAGCATTTCTTCCTTCTGTTTGCTTAGCACGCAGCGCCTCTCACTCCTTTCCCAAGTGGATTCTGTCTCCTGGGGCACAAATGAGATGGACAATGGGGTGGCACTAGTCCCATTCTACACATGGGGAAACTGAGGCTCAGGAGGTGAACATAATAGTAGTCCTAGAATTAGAAAGCAAGATTTCCCCACCCCTAGTTGTATCCCCACCCCCATTGGACCAGAAAAGATTATACAACTAAAATACCTAATGAAGGAGAAAAGCGGAGAGTCAGGGAAGTGTTTCAAGTACTTGGCTCCAAGAATGTTCACCAGGACGGTGTGCTGTGTAACTAACAGCAGACGGTCTAGTCAGACTTGCTTTCAAATCCCAGCGCTGGCCATGGGCACCAGCGGAACCCTTCTGGGCCACAGTGTCTCCAACTCTAAACCGGGGATCGTTAAAATTCCCATTTCATAAAATAACTGTAAGCTTGACAATTTGTGTAAAGTTATCATCATGGTGTGTGGCAGAAACGAAAGTACAGTCAATGCCATTTATTTTTATTGATTTCAGAGAGGAAGGGAGAAGGAGACAGAGATAGAAACATCAATGATGAGAGAGCATCATTGATTGGCTGCCTCCTGCACCACCCTACTGGGGATCGAGCCCGCAACCCGGGCATGTGCCCTTGACTGGAATTGAACCTGGGACCGACCCTTCAGTCCACAGGTGACGCTCTATCCAATGAGCTAGGACTATTTTATTTTATTGGCAACTATTTTCACAGAAGTTTTACAATAGCAAAAGAAATCAAAATAATGTAAATGTTCAATAGTGAAATGATGAAGGGAAATATGGTGGCATTCAGACAGCCGGTGTCTATGCAGGTGTTAATGAAGATGTAAAGAATTTTTAAAAAGATGTAAAAATGTTCAAGTATATGAACAAAAAAACTCAGTTTTCAAATGCATAACTGTACATGTGCGTCCATACATAAATGTGTGTGGGTGTGGGTGTGCGTGTGTGTACATGTATTTTTTAAACCCTGGGAATATTACATACACAAGAACATTAACTGTGGCTATCTCTAAATGGCATGACATACAATCTCTTATTTTTTATCATCTATTTCTGTGCTGCCCAGTGTGGTAGCCATTAGCCACGTGTAGCTATTTAACTTTTAATCAATGAAAATTAAATAAAATTTAAAAATCAATTCCTTAGTCATCCTACCACATTTCAGTAGCCCCCTATGATTTGTGGCCTCCATATTTTGGACAGTGCATAATAGAACATTCCCATCAAGGTCTGTGGGCAGTGCTGGTCTAGCGACTCTACCCTAGGCATTTCTGGTTGTCACACTGGCGAGCATGCGGCAGGCATCTGGGAGATAGAGGCCAGAGATGCTACTAAACATCCTGAAAAGGCATAGGACACGTGGTCTCTGGACATGGGAGGTTGTCCAACTTTTCTCTGCTGTCAATCCAAATTTTATTTGCATCTAGGTTCTCCTCTTTCATGAGGATTTAACTTTTTCTTCTAATGCATGACAACTATTACATTGTGACAAAGCAGGGATTACCTTATTCACAACGATTAGCTCCCCGATGATCTATTAAAAGTAGATCCCTCCAGACTGTGGGGCCTCAGAGGGAGGGTAGGGGAGGGAGGGGGTAAAGGTGAGAGATCAACCAAAGGACTTGTGTGCAAGCATATGCGCCTAACCAGCGGTTGGGGACAACAGGGGGGTGGGGGCATGTGTGGGGAGGGGTGTGGGATGGGAATGGGGGCATGAGGACAAATATGTGATACCTTAATCAATAAAGAAATAAAAAAAAAAGTAGATCCCTCTTAATAATCTTGTGACATCCTCTCTCTCACAGGAGGCCCAGTTCAAACCAGAACACTTCCACAACACCATCGTGTGTGAAAAACCCAACAACCACCTCAACAAATTTAAGGGTTACATGTAAGTATCTCGTACGTGCTGCTAGTAAATATCTCCTCTTCAGCGAGAAACATTTTTTCCTTAAAATGGCCAAACAAATAAGCATTCGGGTCCTAAGGAAATGTCTTTCTTTTTTATCACAAAGAGCAGCTAGAGAAACCTCAGTGAAAACCGCAGGAGGTTTGATGTCTGTGGCCTGGGTTCCCGAGTCCTATGATGCCCCACGTTCTAGGTGTGTGGCTGAGCCTTGAAGAGTCAAATAAAATAACATCAGACAATGTTGTTTATAAACACAGTAAGGAATAATTAGTATTAAAGGATATTTTTAATTACAATAGAGCACTCTAGAGCCAGGCTTCCTGGGTTTGAATCTCTGCTCTGCCCCTTACTATCTCTCTGAACTTACCTCAGTTTCCCTATCTATAAAGTGGGTACAGTCACATGACCCTATCTTACAAGGCTGTCATGATGATTGAGTTAATACATTTAAAAAATACACATATACCAGCCCTGGAAAAAGAAGTATTGAAGACCTAGAAGGAGAAAAAGCCCTAAAGGTTCTGATGATTATTTTTCTTCACCCCAGTGCTGTGGGGAAGTTATGTTTAAACTTCTGAAAGCTCCCAAAGGAAAGGCATCAGGGTAGAAGAAGGGCCAGACACGGGGTAAAACCTGGTGTTAGTTGGACTCAGAATTTTCAAGTGTGAGGCAAAAATGTCCAATCTCCTTGAGCCTGGAGCGAGGAAAAAAAAAAACCTCCATCCCGCTCTAAGAAGTCGCCTCCCCTACATGGCACCAAGTCCCCTGCCCACCTCCCTGGAGGTCTGTTTATTTTATGAGACGGAGCCAGAGGAGGATAGTGCAGGAGTGAGGCCAGCGAGAGAAGGAGCTGGAGGAGAGGAGCCCGCAGCTGCCCTTCCTGACCCAGCTCACATCCAAGAGGCAGGACCGCCTGGTGTCGGCTGTGGACTCAGACGGTCAGCTTGTGCAGTTGTGTCCCCGCAGCCAGGTGACAGCAAGCACGAGACCACAGCCTGAAGGGAGCACAGGCGTCCCTGTAGGGCCAGAAGCCAGATCCCTTTCCGGTGGGGAATGAGGATTTCCTTCGGGTGGGTCATTCCTCTCACAGCCCAGCCCCCCAGGAGCTATCAGGAGTTGCACTTGAACATGGAGACTAGATTCCAAGTTAATACCCCTCTTCTGAAAAAGAGGGAGGATAGGGATCGTGTTCACTCACTGCTTCTAGTTCTGGGATGCCACGGAGATACCATTGTGCCAGTGATGGCATGGAGAAGCCACCAAACTACTCTCCGTCTTTCCTCGTCCCCAGGGAGCATCCTGACCAGACCAGGACCGGCTTTGGCAGTGAGAGTCTTTTGCTCCGAGGCTGCACCATCAGAAACACCGAGGTGGCTGTTGGCATTGTCATCTATGCAGGTCATTGTCCCTGGACCGTTTCTTTGGTCCCTCTCTACCTTCCCTCCTCTGTCCCCTCCTCCAAATCCATCTCCACGAGGGGAAACTCACATCAGTTCTAAGGGGTAGAGTCACATAACTTCCCATTTCTCAGCTAAGCAAACTGAGGCTGGAATCACAGCTGCTCACTCGGTCCACAGGAGGCATGTTAGATTCCAAGTTACTGTCACTCAACTGAACAAGACAGGGAGGGAGAGTCCTGCTCCTTCACCTCCAATGGGTTTGTGACACTAACTATATAGGCAAGATGAAGTGTATCTTATTGAGCCTGAGGAATAACCTCATCAAACTTAATAACTTCACCTTTTGTGCCTCGGCTTCCTCATCTACCCATGGGGAAAATATTTGTATCTGCCTCATAGAGTACTTGCGAGGATCAAATGACCCAACACATGAAAAGCACTGCATCTAGCACGTAAAAATGTGATGGGTTTTCATTGTGTTTTGCAGTTATTATTATTATTTTTATTCATCTTATGGCTGCGGTTATGATGGTGTGTCTGACCTTGCCACTGCCATTTTGCTTTCCAATTAAAAAAATAGCAACACATCTTACAATGAAATCTAAAGTCTTATGGCTACTGTATCCCTGGGATCTAGAACCTGGTGCCCCATGGGTTCTCAATAAATATCGGTTGTAACGTTGACAATTGCAGACTTCTTCCTCTGTAGGGGCAACACGGTCTCCCCGAGGTGTCTACTTTCACTGGAGGACTCCAGAATACATGTCTCTGGGTCTTTTATTCACTAGGATACCTTGCTTGTTGTTTTGTTTGATTTGTTTTGGTCTGAGTAGAGCCCCACTTTTGATGGACATAGAAGAGCATTCTAAACATCAATCTACCCTAAGATTCATTTTTTGGGACTGTCAAAAAAAAACAGGTTTTTAAACAAATAATGACACAATCTAGCTAGCTTTCCCTAATTTGGGGGAAGGAGGGGTTGTATTTGTCAGTTCAGGTGACTGTTTTGAAGGGTCTTTGGTAATGAGTTCAGTGCCATCTGGTAGACCCACTAAAGGTGAGCTGTGCAGCAATCCCTGCCCCAGCAACAAAATCCACATGGACTTAGATTTGCTTTTCTGAGTGATCAGAAACAAAGGAGAAACTCTATGTGCATGATGGGAATGATGTATGAGGGGACAGGTTTAGAGAGAGCTCACTGTGGCTCTGGGCGGGGTGGGGGTCAGGCTGCCTGGGTTCAAATCCACTCACCAGCTCACATTCCAGTGCTAGCTGGCTAAGCTTTCGACATGGGTGCACTAAGAGTTCCTATCTTGTAGGGGTATGAGGTTCAAACAAAATGACCTGTGAAATGGGTTAGCACATATTAGGTTCTCAAACAGTATGAGCAAAAAGAGTGCTAATTATTTTCGGTGTTATTATCTAGCGCAGGTGTGCTCAATCTTGGCACGATTGACTTACAGGGCCAGATTGCTCTTGGTGGTGGGGGCTGCCTTGTAGGATGTTGAGCAGCATCCCTGGCCTCTACCCACTAGATGCCATTAGTACCACCTTCTCAAGATGTGCATCCACCACTTCTCAAGCCATTGCCAAATGTCATCGGGGGAGTAAAAACCCCCTGGTTGAGAATGACTGGTCTAGAGTCTCTCCCTGGACAATACGGACGGAAAAAATAAGAGTATCCTCGGTATCAAAGGCCCAAAAAAGCCAAACTGAGCTTTGTAGAGGAAGAGATCCAGTGTGGAGGTGTGTACCCCTACTGTGTACAAGGAACGCATTGAGGTACTTTGTGTATATTAATCCACTCCCCCGCCCCAAATATATACACAACCATCATCTCCCATTTTGCAGACAAGGAATTGAGTTGCAAAGGGAATCATTCACTCAAGGTCACTTGTCTTCTGGTATTAATTGCACTTAACCCAAGGTCAAGTATCTGCAGAGTCTAGCTCTGACTCTAGAGCCCACATTCTAACGGCTACACCATGCAGCTTCCCCGCCTTGAGTCCAGCTCTTGTCAAAAGAATAGAGGGATCTAAGTGGTGAGGAGCAGGTGTTTGAAGAGAATGGTCCTGGGACCCCGTGTATGGGGTGACCCTGAGGAAGTCAGGAAGGCACAGTGTCGTCAGCACCATCAGGCTGTGCTCACTGTGCCATGCAAACCCCCTCACAACTGCAGTGACTCAGGTCTAATTTAATAAGCCTAGAGTTTGCTAGTCCTGCTGTTTTGTTGCCACTTTAAATCCACAGGGCAACTAGCTAAACAGCATTAAACCCATTCACCGCTGGAGCTGATGTATTCATTTTCTTTAATTTTGCACAGAAAACATGTGATTGGTGTTTTTTAATTTGACTGCTAAGGAATACAGCATGGTAGTTAAAAGTTAGCAGCCCTAGAGCAGTGGTCGGCAAACTCATTAGTCAACAGAGCTAAATATCAACAGATTGAAATTTCTTTTGAGAGCCAAATTTTTTAAACTTAAACTTCTTCTAATGCCACTTCTTCTAAATAGACTCACCCAGGCCATGGTATTTTGTGGAAGAGCCACACTCAAGGGGCCAAAGAGCCGCATGTGGCTCGCGAGCCACAGTTTGCCAACCACAGCCCTACAGGACAGGCTCTGCCCAAAGACAGAGTCTTGGCTTGACTCAGCAGCTGGCTGTGTGGCTTGGGTACCACCAGGGGCTGCTTGGAAGGAGAAATAGGCTGGGAATTAGAACCCAGGGTTCTCAGTGTGGCTCTGGTGGTCATTTATTCTTTCTTTATAGGCAGGTCCCTTCTACTTTTCTCCAACTAGAAAAAGGGCTGGTTGGGTGAGATTAGTAGTTTTCAAATGTTGTTGTCCTTTCTTTGAACAAAACATTATGCATGCAGAACTCTGAGACAGGAGTGGAGCTGTACAGATTTAATGTTGGGGTGGAGGCCTTTGGCCCTGGCCACTCTTACCCGAGCAACACCAACACCTTAGGCAAAGAGACAAATATGAAAATTACTGGCCCCAAGCAGTGTCCTACCCCAAGGCCTTGGCACCTACTATTCCTCCAGCCTAAAACCTTCTTCTCCCAACTCTTCTCTCCCTTCAAGTCTTCCTTAAATGTCACCTCTTCTGAGAAGCCTTCCCTGATTATGTTTTCCAAAACCATCTCTTATTATTAGCCCTTTGTTTATTGTTTATGTCATGGGACTTATTACTGACTGCAGTTATCTCATGTATTTGTTTCCTTGTATATTTTCACCAGAATATGAGTCACCTGTCTTGGCAGTGTATTATACCACCACTAGCCTATAACAGTGCCTTTGTGCAAATTAGAAAGAGCCCTCAAAACAGTTAATTGTCATTTGCCAGAAATGTGTCATAATAAACTTATAAATCTATGACAACTACAAAATGAGGGGAACCTCTAGGTCTGTGCAGGGCACAACCTGAGCATGGTAGCTCTGTCCATGCCCACCAGTGGCTGGCATGTCGGGATGCTCAATAAGTACCTGCTGACCAATTGTGAGAAGCCTCTCCAGCGGTTCTCAACAGCCTCCCTGAGGCAGGACAGAGGCAGGTGAGAGCAGGAGGCCCCTCTGTTACTGTGGGCTCCTGTGAGCAGAGCCAAGGCTATGGTCCAAACCAGAGGCAAATGGGAGGCAAGAGACTGATAACCTCATTTTTGCTTGCAGGCCACGAGACGAAAGCCATGCTGAACAACAGCGGCCCGCGGTACAAGCGCAGCAAGATCGAGCGGCGCATGAACACGGACATCTTCTTCTGCATCGGGCTCCTCTTCCTCATGTGCCTCATCGGAGCTGTAGGTATGGAATGTTCTGGAAAGAACAACACACAGTGCCACAGTAATCTTTTTTTTTTTTTGGCGGGGGGGGCAAGTTGCTTCAACTCGCTGAGCCTCAGTTTCCTCATCTATAAAATAGAGTTCATAAAAAATAAAGCTTCCTCTATATGATCACAGGATGCCAATGTGAAATCTCTTAAGTGCTAATTACACAAAATATTAGGAATATCATCTGTCATTTATTTGCTCAAGAAATACTGTCAGAAGTCAGACACTCTCTTAGCGTGAAGGATAACAAGGCCAGCCCATCCCAGCTCCTGGTCCAGCAGGAAGGAGCCAGCACGTGGACAGGATCCCTGACAGTCTGTCCCCTCAGGGAGGGCTGCGCACAGGAAACTAACGTCAACTTACTGGTTTAACAGGGGTGGGGAACTGGCCCATGGGCCATATAAGGCCAGTGAAATCACTTGGTCTGGCCCTGCCAAGGCATTAGGGGTGAGTTCATTAAGTGCTGGACCAAATAGAGCAGGCTAATGTTTAAGTTGCAGGAACCACTGGCTGCCTTTGCTTCAGGGCAGGTTTGTTTAAGCAATGTCGGGACTGGAAAGGACATTTGAGATCGTCTCACTGTGTCCCCAGAGAAAGGAAGTTAATGGTTAAAAGGTCACACAGTGAGATAAGGTGCAGGCAAGCCAGAATCAGCTTGGCAGACTGCCCAAATGATACATAAATTGGGAAAGTTATGGGAGGGGCAGAATTCTGTTCTTTCTGAGAAGAATGACTCACACACAGCGATGGGCCCCTGTAGGAGGTGAAAGCGCTCAGCGAGCTCCCTTCCCGGTTCTTTATCACACGTTCACTTGGACTGTGTGAAGGTGGTGGCTCTTTTTTCTTAGCCCAGAATGCATGGGGGACGTATAGAGGGTGGGTAAAGGTTGTCAAGACTCCCAAGCCAGGCACTTCCCATCACACAACTGGAAAGACCGTGTGTCCCTTTCTCTATTCCCAACCCCTATATCACAGAATGTCATGAAAATGTAAGCAATCCCCATGATACTCTCCTCTGGCAGGACAGACTTAATGCCTCCCAAGAGACTGACATGTAAGCTGTATGAAGGACTACTTCAGAGCTAAATGAGCGCGTGCACACACACAGCTATATTATATAGAACTAGAGGCTCGGCACACGAAATTCGTGTATGGGTACAGTCCCTAGGCCCCGCCTGCGATCAGGGCCATCTTCCCCAGCTGCCTGCAGCCAGCCCCACCCCCCGCCGCCACCCACCCCTGGTTCCCTGTTTGCCATCAGGTGATCGGAGCCTGCCAGCTGGGAGGAGGAACTGAGAGGTCAGCTTTTCTGCCCACTTGCCAGCCCCGCCCCCCACTGCCACCCACCCTCGGGCGATCAGAGCCTGATGGCCAGGGGGAAGGGACCGAGAGGCCGGCCATTCCCCCCACTCGCTGGCCCCACCCCCACCGTGGGTTGCCCTCTGTGTGTGGGGCGACCCACAGCAGGGCTGGGACCTTGGCCTAGAAACGCCCACATCCCCCACCACTCACCCCTGGCTCCCCATTAGCCATAGGGTGATTGGAGCCTGCCAGCCGGGGGAAGGGACCGAGAAGTGGTCAGTGTGCCTCATAGTGACTGGTCAAGCAGTCATTCTGGTCATTCTGCCATTAGGGTCAATTTGCATATTACCCTTTTATTATCTAGGATAAGGGTGGACTCCTCCAAAGCATACTCATGTCTAGGAATAGGTTAAGGGCTGATGTAATTGACCAACCTTGGAACTAAATGGAGATTCTGTCTCATCCTCCTTTGCCTCCTCTCAGGTCACAGCCTCTGGAACGGGACGTTTAGGGAACACCCTCCCTTCGATGTGCCGGACGCCAAGGGCAGCTTCCCTCCCCTTGCCCTTGGGGGCTTCTACATGTTCCTCACAATGATCATCCTGCTCCAGGTAGGAGCTCCTCTCTGACGAATGGCTACGAAGGCCTGTGACAATACCATAGAACTCTGTGAAGGAAAGTTCAGTGCTGGCCCCAAGAAGGAACTGCCTGGACTGAGATGGGGAAATGTCCATTGCTTTCTTGTGGGCCTTTGAAAGTATTCCCATTTGGGTTCATGTCAGGACCAACCCTGCTTTGTGAGGGGACCCTCCCCTGAGATAATCGTGGAGAAAAATATTTATTAGGCTTTTCTATATAAGAGTAAGATTACAGCAGTGACCCACGTGTGCCTGGCCCTTTGCCGGATACTGAACAGGTGAAACCTAATAACTGGGGAATAAGAGAAGATAAACTAGCACAGAGAACTGCCAAACCCTAAATACTGAGAGGAAGAAACCACAGATTAGTGTTTTAGTATTTTATCACTTGAGATTTAAAAACACAAGGGGAAGGGGGGGCACTGACCCTATAAGGAGAAAGAAACAAAAACACAGAGAAACTACATGAGAGAAGGAGAAAAAAATGTACAGGCTCTATAAGAAACTACAATCTATGAAAAGATGATGCAGCTTCATCTACACTCAATTTCTTGTACTACTTGAGGGTGTTTCACTGTCTTCTTACTGGTGAACCCTTTTGAATCATTAGTTCATTCATTCATTCATTTAGCAGAGTGATCCTTTTTTACGTGTGAATCAGGTCATACCCCTGCTCTGCACAGACCCGACAGTGATTTCATATCCTCCTGAAGTAAAGTCCAAAGTCCTTACTGCTGCCAACAAGCCCTCAATGATCTGGACCCTGACTCCCTCCCTGTCCTGTTCACTCACATACTTACTCTCACCCCCCAACACCCCGCCCACTCGCACTGCCCAGCAGCTGCCCGGAATGCTCCTCCTCCCACAGATATCCTCAGGACACACCCTGTCTTCAAGTGTCTGCTCAAAGGTCATGGTTGATAAGAGTCCCTCCCAACCATCACCCACTACCCTCTTTACTTTTTCTTTATGAGACTCACCACTACCCAGGGTATATTTGTTTGTTTGTTGGAATTCGAGGTCTTCAAGGCCAGGGATTCTCTTCTGCTCACTGCCATGTCCAGGACCTGGAATAATATGGGACTCACACAAAGCGCTCAATAGATAATAGGTATTGAATCAGTGGCCAGTAATCAACAATGGGTCTGAACACCTGTAAAAGTGGGAGGCCGTCTTCCATGGCACTGGGATCCAGGAGGAGTCGGGGGACTCCAGACAGAGGCACGACCACTCCTCACCCGCTTCCCGCTCTGCATTAAACAACCAATGGCGAGTGCCTGCCTCATACCGACACCCCTGCCTGAAGAAGGCATATCCCCTAAGAATGTCAAGGGAGGCCTGAGGCACGGACCTTTGATTTCCCAGAGAAAGTCCATCGCGCGAGCGGACCTCAGCTTTCCATTCAATGCCTTTGCCTCCCATGAGAGAGGGTCCTGAGAGAGGGTCCTGACACAGGGAACCAGCCTGCCTTCTGACTACCTGGACTCGGTCTCTTGCAGGTGCTGATCCCCATCTCCCTGTATGTGTCCATTGAGCTGGTGAAGCTCGGGCAAGTCTTCTTCCTGCACAACGACCTCGACCTGTACGATGAGGAGACCGATCTGTCCATCCAGTGTCGAGCCCTCAACATCACGGAGGACCTGGGCCAGATCCAGTACATCTTCTCCGATAAGACGGGGACGCTGACCGAGAACAAGATGGTGTTCCGGCGCTGCACCATCGTGGGCAGCGAGTACTCGCACCAAGAAAACGGTACGAGGCCTCCCGGGGGGCCCCCATCCTTCTTACTGAAAGAATCGCCTGCTCTCCTAGAGGATGGGTGATTAAAGACATCATGCTGGCTCCCCACAGAGGCTGTGTGGCTTGTGGAAAGTAGCTTCCTGTGTCCCTGGGGCTTCCTGGTCACAGATCAGTGCTGTTCTCATCACCTGTGAACCTTCAAGTGTTCACAAGGCTGTCAGTGATCTGTGTGTGGCCCTCCAGTCGCTTTGTCCTGCGCCATTTACACCCAACATTGTTACCTGTCAGGAGTAGCCTGGGGACATGTCCCAATTATGCGCCCAGGTTTAAGAATTTCTCGGGTCACCTTACCTGAGAGGACAGGCCAGGTCTAGGCGCATGGTCAGATTTGATACACCTGGGAAATGCCTTCCATGCTCCGGGATCTCTTGAAAGCTTCCGCTGAGCAGATATGGCTATAAAGTGCGCAGACTGTCATCTTGTATGGACTAAAGATGGCCTGTAAAGCTAACCTGATCCCCTCAGCTCCGTCCCCCATACACACACACACACACACACACACTTTTTAACTGAGAGAAGAAACTCTCAAGAGAGCAGCATTCATTCTTTTGAGTATGAGGAATGGAGAAAGAGAAAGGAGGTGATATTATATTATAGGGAACCCAATTCCCTTTGCCATGATGGTAACCATTTTTGTGGGACCTTCTGATCCTTTCATAAAAAAAATTTTTTTTAATTGATTTCAGAGATGCAGGGAGAGGGAGAGATAGAAACAGCAATGGCCCTAACCGGTTTGGCTCAGTGGATAGAGCGTCGGTCTGAAGACTGAAAGGTCCCAGGCTCAATTCTGGTCAAGGGCAGGTACCTTGGTTGCGGGCACATCCCCAGTAGGAGGTGTGCAAGAGGCAGCTGATCGATGTTTCTCTCTCATCAATATTTCTAACTCTTTCCCTCTCCCTTCCTCTCTGTAAAAAATCAATAAAATATATTTTTTTAAAAGGGAAAAAAAAGAAACAGCAATGATTCACACTGGGGATCGAGCCCACAACCCCAGGCATATGCCCTGACCAGGAATTGAACCATGACCTCCTGGTTCATAGGTCGATGCTCAACCAAGCCACGCTGGCTGGGCCCTTCTGATCCTTTTTAATAATAAAAACAGCTACCATTATCAGTACTTAGAGTATTCCAAGACTCCAAACCAACACTTAGTGTTCAGTACTTTTTTTAACCCCCTATCTGAGGAAATGGAGGCATGGGAGCCACAAAGCTCAGAGCCACAGAGCTAGGAGGTAGCAGAGCCAGCATCTGCACCTGTGGGACTTGGTTGCACTCCTTTCTCCAGTCAGGGTAGCCAGCTCCCTGCTTGCCAGAGCAGCACATTGTTCTTCCTCAGTGTTCTTAACCCCCACTTCGAGTCTGGGATCACCCCAGCCATGGTCCAGCCCAGGTATGACAGGGGCAATAACAGGACTCCTTCCCCACAGCCAAGCGACTGGAGATCCCAAAGGAGCTGGACTCAGACAGTGAAGAGTGGACCCAATACCAGTGCCTGTCCTTCCCGGCCAGATGGGCCCAGGGCCCACCAGCAATGAAGAGCCCAGGAGGCGTCCAGCCTCTGAGGAGGTGCCAGAGTGCCCGGGTACCCATCCAGGGCCACTCCCGACAGAGGTCCGTGGGGCGCTGGGAAAACGCACAGTCTTCTGTGGCCTTCAGCAGCTCCATCGTAAGTCCCTGCCTCTTCCTCTTTGAATTGCAAGCGGCCTCTACTGGGGAGGGATGGAAGGGGGCTCTGGGGTGTGAGAGACAAAAGACAATAAAAACCCTGAAGGGCTCTCCAAATGCCAGCCCTTGGTCTTTTTTTTTTTTTATTGAGGTATTATATGTGTACATATCTTACCATTACCCCCCCCACCCCACACCCACACATGCCCTCACCCCCCAGAGTTTTGCGTCCATTGTTTATGCTTATATGCATGCATACAAGTCCTTCGTTTGATTTCTTATCTACCCCCCCTCTCCCTAACTTTCCCCCTGTAATTTGAAAGTCTGTTTGTTGCTTTAATGTCTCTGTAACTATCTTTTTGTTCATCAGTTTATAATGTTCTTTATTATCCATAAATGAGTGAGATCATGTGGTATTTTTCTTTCATTGACTGGCTTATTTCACTTAGTATAATATTCTCCAATTCCATTTTTTTTTAATATATTTTATTGATTTTCTACAGAGAGGAAGAGAGAGGGATAGAGAGTCAGAAACATCGATCAGCTGCCCCCTGCACACCCCCTACCGGGGATGTGCCCGCAACCAAGGTACATGCCCTTGACCGGAATCGAACCTGGGACCCTTGAGTCCGCAGGCCGACGCTCTAACCACTGAGCCAAACCGGTTTCGGCCAGCCCTTGGTCTTGTATGCAATCCTCATGAGTGTTTTATTGGGCATGCACACTTCTTGTTCATTTCCAATGTTTAGTATTTAGAAATTGGGAGATTTCACATAAACATAGATTTCTGGCTTCTGTTTTTAAAAAATGGAATTGGGAAAATTCTTCGCACTAAGCCAGCATTTCCCTGTGGAAGAAATTGGCTTGAATTAAAGAGTCGACGCCATTTAGTCTGGGCATGTAATCTCTAGTTCATCACAGTTTCTGCCCCACTTCCATCACTGAGCCGAGGGCCAGCGGCATGTCCATTATGCTCGTTTTTCCAATAATACAGTTAAGAGGAAAGAGAAATATTTGCCATGCCCCCGTTTCTATAAAGTGGAAAAACAAAAGATAAGCCTACAGGTTTATGCATTTCAAGAAAAATGGGAGAATATCTTCTTCGTGATCATCAAAAAGAGCCTTCAGTTGTTATGAAGCAAAAACATCAACGTCAGAACTACCCAGCACAGTCGCTCCCTTAGGTTAACTGCCCGGCCCCTGTGGTCCTTCAACCCTGCAGCTTGCTGCATGTGGTCCCTTCACATCTGATCCACAGGGACACCCGTCACTAACTGTCCAGGGAGCAGGTGAAGAAATTGAGTTTCTTCTACAAGATCTCACAGCATTCCCTGGGAGTGAAGGCCAGAACTGGGGCCTCTGGCTCCTGCCCGTCTGCTTTCCTCTGCACCTTGCTCTTTCTCTAAGAGACACTGATCTAGAATCTTCTGTTCTCACAGAAAGGCCACAGGGAACCCCAGCTTGTCTTTTAAAAAGTCACAAACTTAAAGAGAAACCTGAAGTGCTAGTATGCCATGATTAGAAAATACGATTTTCAAAATGATCCTTTCGGTGAATTTCCTTCCAGGCTTTTATTTCCCCCATTAATACACGTGCATAACTCCATATATGTAACATTTTTGCAATCCTGGCACATATAATTATAGGTTCTAGGTTTTTTGGATCTGACAAGATGTCAGAAGCATTGTTCATTTTGCTGCCTCCTATTCCTAACCCAGGACTGTGCTTTCTGACTGCAACAAGGAAAAAACGCTGGGAGTCTGTGCGTTCCGGGTTGTTACTTCTGTAACTCTGAGTACAACATTGAGTTAACTCTTTCCTGGCCAGGTAGCTCAGTTGGTAGAGCGTCATCCTGCTACACCAAGGTTGTAGGTTTGATCTCTGGTCAGGGCACATACAAGAAGCAACCAATGAATGCATAAATAAGTGGAACAACAAATCAATGTTTCTCTCTAAAATCAATAAACAAAGTTGAGTTAACTCTATTTTGTTATTATGCACAGACATGCAACATTAGCAAGGATCAAGCGATAACAATGTGTTAAGACATCTGATGTTCATAAACTTGCAAGATGAATTATCTGTAGATGCCTTTAGGAAGCTCTTGGATTTGGTGTGTTTTTTCCCTGTGTTTTTTTTCCCCCCAAATGAGATAACAACAGAACCTCCATATTGTCAAGTCTTTCTCTTATTTAATTCTGTCCCCTCTAAATGGAATGCCCTTCCCCCAGCTCTTTACCTAAATATTTGAACCATGAATTAGTGAATTCTCATTAGGCATGGGTTGTAGGTCTTGCACTGTGTGTGTCTTTGGCACTTTCCAGTTCTAGACACCATGGGTGGCCCATGTGCCTGAGAATGTCTCTGCCAGGACCCGGGGGGAGAGAAAGGAGCCTTTCCTCGGTAGATCTCAGTTGGGGCTCACAGATTCACTGCCCCCTGTTCAACCTGACAAATCTCAGTCACCCAGAAAAACTGCAACCCTGAGCCAACCCAGTCTAACTTCTATTCGGGGCCCTTCACTGCTTGCTGGTCAGTGAAAGGGACACATTAACCTCTGAGCTATATCCAGATCCTGGATGTCACCTCCCGCCCTCACTGGCACTCTGAAAGGCAGTTCTAAGTTCATTCCAGAACAATAAGGAAATTGACACACAGATTAAGAGCCAATTCTTGTTGTCTAGGCAGATGCGGATGGTGACGCGTTCTCTTTACGAGCTGCCACATGGGTCATTCTCCAGCCTGTTTGCTTGAAGATCTGGGGTTAGTGGGACAATAGCATCCCCAGATAGGAAGGGCACTGGGCTAAGGGTCAGGAAACGTAGGTTCTCATTTCAGCTCTGCTACTGGCTTGCTGGGTAACCATAGCAACACGTCAGACCCCTTTCATTCCCTTTCATTACCTGAAAATAATTTACTTAGAACTCTCACCAGCTTTCTAAAACTCAAATAACATAATGTTCGTGCTGACCTGCAAGGTCCCTTCCAGCTACGCGTTAGACACGTTTGGGGTCATCTCAGCTCTACCATTATTAGCTCTGTGGCTTCGGTCAACTTGTCCAGCGGGAGGCCTCCACATTCCCATCACTGTTCTGCCTCTTGAGCTTCTTTGGATGATTTAATTGTTCAAATTATGCATTCTAGATGGATGGGTAACTAATCGCAGTTTAAGTCATCTTTCTGAAAGAAAGCTCTCTGTTTTGGACAAATGATCCCGTCTCTGGGGACATGTGGTGGTGCGGGGGGAAGAGGGGATGCGCGGGAGGGGGTAATGAACATCTTTGTAATATGCAATGCTGAGCCCTCTCCCCTGAGATACTGGCCTATTTGGTATATGGTAGCGCCTGAGCACTCATGTTTTTATTTCTGATGTTCTAGTGAGCAACCAAGATGAGGACCTCTGTAAGCATACCACCACCACCACCACCACCACCACCACCACCACCACCCCACCACACCCTCGGCTAGGAAATAGTCTACCTTTGGCTCAGATAGGCTCCTTCTCCAGCTTGGAAGGCATTGGCTGAAGGGGGTGGTTTATGTTGCCTTAAAGGGCTCTGACTACCTGTAAAATATCTGTGGCTGGCGTGGCAGATCCTGGAATGAGTCCATGGACCATGTTGGGGGCAGCCCCAGAGGATCTCCTGGTACACACACACACACACACACACACACACACACACACTTCTTGGCAGGTTCCTGAACTTGCCTCTCTGCCACCTGCCCATCTGGCAGTCAGCTGGTCCCATCATCCCCTGGCACCGCCAGGTCTGTACTTCCCTTTGTAAACACCGTCAGAACTTGCCTCTGAATCCCCCGGGGTGCCAAGTCGTGACGGAGCACAGGGCCACGTTCTAAAGGAGCCCGTTCTTGGTCTCCTTGGCTCTTGGCTCTTAACCAAAAATAAAATGAGTATCAACAGTAACAACAAAAGCTGGCTTCTTTCTTTTACTACAAAGAACAAGGAAGCATGGGTCGTTTTTGCCTAATAGCTGCTATAAAATCTGTGGTCTGAGGTGGGGTAGCACACTTATGACAGGGTGAGGGCTGAGCCAGTGTTTAATAGACTGGCAGATAGAAAATGAAATGCCTTTTTTTTTCTCTTGGTCTGCAAACAGCCAAGATTCGAGCAGAGAGTCTTTGTTTAAAAGTGCCACTTGCAAAAGGTTTCCAGAACCATCAGACCAAAGAATATTTTCCTGGTCATGAAATTTGCATTGTGGACCGTCCAGTCTCCAAACATCATCACCACTCCCTTCTGTGGGCGCGGCCCCTCCGGAAGGAACGCCCTGGCCCTCTGCCTCGTCCTTGGTCTTGGTCTTCCTTTCCTCCTTTGGAAGAGACTGGTGCAGCACTGCAGTCTGTTCCTGTGGGTGGACAGCCCACATACCCACACACCCACACTGCCACCACACCCCCCCCCCGAACCCCCGCGCACACACACACACACACACACTGGATGGCCAGGTACTGCTTTAATCAGCCAAGCGCAGAAAAATCTTTTGAAACTGATGGGACCACACGGGCAGGGACAGATGAAGGCCATCTCAACTGTGCTTCCCTTGGCCCCCAGGGTCCCTACTGGGGACGCATGACTGCAGTGATCCTATTCATAAGAGGTGGAAAACTCCCTTCTTGCTAGGCCACTGATGTTTCCCCCACCACCACCCCACCACCCCCCGTGTGGTGTATGTCGCATTTGGAAAAAGCTTACCAGAACAATCCATGTGCTTTTCATGGTTACTGAAGTCGAGGTAGGATTTTGGTAGACAGGAGGGGACTTATCAAACAAGGTAAGATCACAGGCATAGAATGGGAGTATTCATCCAGGAGACAGCAAACACACTGCCCGGCTAAGCTGAGGGTCTGTGTTGAGAAGTGGTGGGAGCAGAGACTGTGAAAAAAATTGAGATGACAGAGTAAGTTGATTGTGCCAGCAATGAAGATCTCCTGAAGGACTACTGAGCTCAAGAGTAGCTGAGGGAAATGGTGTTTAGAAAGATGCACGGGTGATACATGTGAAGGGTTAGAAGGAAAAGAGGTAAGAGGCAGCAACATCAGCTTAGAGGTGATGCAGAAATCCCGGAGTGAGACTACAGGATCTGAGCCTGTTGATAGCATCAGGACTGAGGGCCAAATGGTGGGGAGACAATGTAATGAAAGAACTGCCAGAGCTTATATCTGATGGACATGTGAGGTGAGGGAAAGGGAGGAATCAAATAAGAATCTGTAGTGACTGAGCTTGCAGAGGGGGAGTCGTCTGGATTCAAGAGTACAGGGAAGACTGTTATCCTTTGCCCAGGCATGCAAAGAACCTGGTGTGTTTGGGGGTTGGGGGGAGGCTTCCTCTGAGTCCCTTTAGGAAAGACTCACCAAGTCCTTTCTCTCTCAGGAAAAAGATGTGACTCCAGACAAAAACCTACTGACCAAGGTACAAGATGCTGCCCTGTGGCTGGAGAACTTGCCAGACTCCAGACCTGCCAAGGCTTCCCTCTCCACCACCTCCTCCATCGCTGACTTCTTTCTCGCCCTAACCATCTGCAACTCCGTCATGGTCTCCACAACCACTGAGCCCAGGCAGAGGGTGAGGATCGCTGATGGAGGGAGTGGCAGAGGAGGGGAGGAAGGGTAAGGGTAAGGGGTGACACCCTGAACAGGAAAACAAGACACTGGGGCCCTAGCCACAGTATCACCATTTCACCCCTCTGAGACCTTGAACTCTTACCCTTTCTGGGCCTCAGTTTCCTCATCCTATCTAATAAAGAGGGAATATGCTAATTGACCATCACACCCTCAAAGATGGCGGCGCCCACAGCCACAAGATGGCGGCACCCAGTCCCCTCAGCCCCACCAGGGTGGCAGACGTGCAGCATGGCTGGGCCTGCCCCCAGGTGGGTCCGGCTGCTCCACACACCTGCCTCCGGAGTCCCCCAGCCACCCAGTGCCGCCTGAGGCTCAGGTAACCAGGGTTGGCCGAGGCTTGTGCTGCCAGCAGTGGCAGCAGCAGAGGTGTGATGGGGGAGTCGCCTTCCCCTGATCGCCAGGTTGCCTCCCGCCCCTGAGGGCTCCTGGACTGTGAGAGGGGGCAGGCCGGGATGAGGGACCCCACCCCCCCTGCCTCCAGTGCATGAATTTTCATGTACCGGGCCTCTAGTTTTTAAATAAAATAGAAAAAGTTATATATGAACTCTCTATGTAGCTTTCAAATTTTGTGTCTATCTGCCTGTAGGGTAGATATTAAGAGTTAATATTTACTGAGCACTTGCTACCTGCCAGGCTCCATGCCAAACACTTTGGCTACATTATCTTTTAATCCTCACAACCAAATAATCCTACGCTGTATGGCTTTGCATTTAACAAGTGAAGAAACAGCGCTAGCCAGTTTGGCTCAGTGGGTCCCAGGTTCAATTCGGTCAAGGGCACATGCCCAAGTTGCAGGCTCGATCTCCAGTAGGGGGCATGCAGGAGGCAGCCAATCAGTGATTCTCTCTCATCATTGATGTTTCTATCTCTCTCTCCCTCTCCCTTCCTCTCTGAAATCAATAAAAATATATTTTACGAAAGAAAGAAAGAATAAAATAGATTCCACCTAAGTTTAAAAAAAAAAAGTGAAGAAACAGGCTCAGAGAGCTTGAGCAATTCAACAAAAGATGTATGGTTAATATAGGACAGAACCATCTGTATGACTCCATAATAGCATATTACACTGGTCTCTGCTTTTATATGGGGGTTAGAAGAAATACTGCCATGTGTAATGTTCTGCCAATTGGGAGATAATGCAGCTGGATGGCCATTTATAGGAGATTCTACTCTGAATTATTTTTTAGTACTGAAATTAGCTGTGTCTTTAATTATCCACCGACTCTCACCCAGGCTCCCCTGTGAGTGCCTGATGAGAATAATTGGGTGTTATAGCTTGTGGCTCTGAAATTAAGAAAAAGGTTCACCCAGGCACCAACTCAGAGCCCCCCCTTCTTATATCCTAATCCCAAACCACCCTGAGAAGTCTCTTCAGCCACTGAAAAGTCGCTGGGTTATCAGAAGTCTTCAGGGAGATTTGAGAGAAGGTAGCGTTACCTGAGAACTCTGTTTTCAAGAGGAAGAAGCAGCATTCAGGGGAGGACAGCATCCGCCTCTCAATCTTTAAGTGAACAGGGAGGCTTCAGCTGGCTGGCCGCTGGAGGGCCCAACCCCTGGAGTCAGACAGAACCAGGTCTGAGGCCCAGCTCTACTCCCTGTACACTGGGTGGTGATGGCAAATTTACTTTACCTCTTTGTGCCTCAGTTTCCTCATCCATAAGGTGGGATAATGATAGTATCCCATAAAGTTGGGGAAGATGAAATGAGATGATGCATGCAAAGATAAAGGCTATGGTAAGGGTGTGGGGAATGTGGACTCTTACTATGGGTCTGGCTTTTGTCTCCTTTTCTTCCCTTGGTCTCTGATTAGAGTGGGATGGTCATTACCAATCCCAGGAATGTCAGGGCTGGAGGGAACAGCTGGCCTGACGCTCTCATTTTACAGGTGGGTAAACTGAGGCTCGCCTAGAGGAGAACACTTGCCCACAACCACAGATGGCCCAACTAATCCATTTCTTGCAAAATGACCTTCAGATTCTGCCACAGACCGCGTGACTTTTTTCCCAACATTGAGAATAATGTTCTCCTTCCCTCCTTCGATCCCAAGGTCACCATGCCACCATCGACCAAGGCCCTGGGGACCTCTCTGGAGAAGATCCAGCAGCTCTTCCAGAAGTTGAAGCTTTCGAGCCTCAGCCAATCATTCTCATCCACTGCACCCTCCGACACTGACCTGGGGGACAGTTTGGGGACCACCATGCCCACCACGGACTCGGAAGACAGAGACGACGTGTCTGTGTGCAGTGGAGGCTACTCAACTGATACTGACGGCGGCTACAGGAGCAGCACGTGGGACCAAGGTGAGGCCCTGGCGTCTGGGTCGGGCACTTCCTTGGAGGAGGTGCTGGAGGACCCGGCCCTCGGCCCGGCCAGCCCCGAGCTCTGCTACGAGGCCGAGAGCCCCGACGAGGCTGCCCTGGTGCACGCCGCCCATGCCTACAGCTTCACACTGGTGTCTCGGACGCCAGAGCAGGTGACTGTGCGCTTGCCCCAGGGCACCTGCCTCACCTTCGATGTCCTCTGCACCCTGGGCTTTGACTCTGTCAGGAAGAGGATGTCCGTGGTTGTGAGGCACCCGCTGACGGGCGACATCATCGTCTATACCAAGGGTGCTGACTCGGTTATCATGGACCTGCTGGAAGACCCGGCCCGCGGTGAGTGCCCCCTCACCAGGGCTCCAGGAAGGGAGGGCTCCATGGTTTAGGAGGCAGCTTGGGAGGGCAATGATGAGTTCAAGTTACAGCGCCACTCAGCTCAGCAGATCCCAAGGAACAGGGGCCACAAACTGCTCTCCTCAAAGCGGTTCCTTAACACGCTTCTTTCATTCCACGTGCCCTCAACCTGGAGAATGACAGCGCTTGGGAGCCAGACTTGGGGAGGTCTTGTAAGAGCAAGTCTCTTTAACTCCTTTATCCCCATTTCTAGTTTTCCAAACTCATTTAAACATGGATTCTCCATACACTGTATTTTAGCAGGACATCCATTAACATATCCTAGAAAATACTGTGGTCCTAATTCTTAGTTTTGGAGAGAGACCAACCTAACCCAGAGAGGGAAGTGACCTCAGAGAAGAGGCGAGGTAACCAGTGACACATCCTCGGCCCGGGTACCCTGAGGCCTTCCATGCCGTCAGACTTCCCTGCCAGGCTCAGTGCACTCTGGGAAGCCTCAGATGGCCCTCTTTATCATCCTTCCCCCTAGCCTCTCCCAAATGGATTTTCATAAACTTGTACCAAGCCAGAAAAATGTTCCAAAGTCCCTAGCTATGAGTGTCTCGTTTTGGAGCAGCATGAATTAGTGCACAGACGCTTCTTGATGGCTAACAAGGAGAAGACGGTTATGGGGCTATGATTCTCCCAGGGTAGCCGGTTCCAGCCAAGCTTTAGAATTGCCAGGCAGCCCTGTGCCTCCTGCATTACCAGCTATGGATCAAAGCCAAGAGGTTCATGAGGATGGATGAGCGTTTAGAATGGGAAGGGAGCTAATTAGGTTTCTTTATCCCCAGACTCTGGCAGAGGAGTGAGTTTCTGAGTCAAGGGAGCCACAGTATTCTGCCCCTGGGCAACAACCATCAATGCTGCCCTGGAGATGTTTTTTTATTTGTTCCTCGCCTGGTTGCAAAATGGATTAGAGATGCTTCCAATAAAAGACACATGAGCAATGTTACTATTAAGAATTGAGGACTAAAGCTTTGAAAAGGAAGGTGGAAAATAACCCTAGGTTTAACATATTTATGGTGTTTGAATGTTCAATTTGACCATGAGGTTTCTGTTAGCCTGAGCAAAAAAAAGGTCAATTTGAAGGGAACCAGATAGAAGGCAGAAGGGTTTAATCTTAGGAACTGATGTCTTTGAAAATAAAATACTGCAAATAGTGCTCAATAAGACAATGCATAAAGACTGTGCTTCGGGCACTAGGAAAACAGTAACACCTTCTGAAAAAGAGAAAGTAATCTTTGAAAGAATTTTTGCAGTATATAAAAACAGCCGTAGAATAGTATCGCAGGGAAAATCAGAGCTCATTGTGCTTTCTTATACTTATCTTACTGTTAAACATTGTATTTTTAATTTTGCATTATATGGAGGGAGGGATGAGGTGCACAAAATCTGATTCCTACTTAGGGCCTCTGAAGATCTCAATCTAGCCCTGGTTTTTTTTTAAAATGACTGAAGCTTTTTCCAAACTTAGCTTTATAAAGTGCTGCAATTGATTAGAGATGTCTGTGACATCTTAGATAAAATAAGTGGCAATAGCATCAATCCTACCCCATACCCACAAACCCAGGATGAAAAATTCCTTTTATCTGGTAGATAAAAGTACTGGAATTCAAGAGAAAAAGATTAATTTTTTTCTAAAAGAAATGCATTATGTAGGACTTCATAAAGGGGACTTTGAGCAGCACAATGAAGTATTTTTCATTCTAAACACTATATTGGTAGGAAATGCAAACAATTTTTTTTCTAAGACCATTTCTTGCAAACTTAGTGTGGTGAAGAACTTAGCAATGGGATTCAGGTCCAAACCTGTCTTGGAACCTAACTTGATATAAGGACTGAAGTAGGTGACAGAGAAGGTGATGGGTAGTATGTCTAACACTTAGCAAACCGTTGGTCATCCAGGGCTAAAGTGGCTACAAAGAATGTGTGCTTGCATATGAGCCTAACCAGTGATCATGGACAACAGGGGGGTGGGGGCATGCGTGGGGAGGGGTTTGGGATGGGAATGGGGGGGATGAGGACAAATATGTGATACCTTAATCAATAAAGTAATTTTAAAAAAAAGAAAGAAAGAAAGAAAGCACCTGGGGTTATAATAAAGTTCCAGCTGTCTGGTCCCCGATTCAGCAGAGCTTCAACTGGACCTGGGAATCTATTTTTTGTTTTTAAGTTCCCAGATAATTCTGATGCAGACAGCTGTTTGGTAAGAACACCTTGGACCACCTACCCTCCTAAGTAGTGCATTTCTCAGCCAAGCTTTTGATGATCAGCTGTAGAGAGCAGACAATGGAAGGACCCCCCAGAGATCACCTTCCTGGGCACCCTGACAGCCAGGAGAGTCCCTCTGGTTCTGTGGAGGGCTGTGCGGGGATTTCTCCGCTAAAGATTCCAGAATGTTAAGAATGGGGATCCCTGAGCATTCGTATATGACCTCATGTGGGACAATGACTCCTTCACAGTGACTGACACTGATGTGGAAAAGAAGCTGAGGAAAATCCGAGCGCGGACACAGAAGCATCTAGACTTGTATGCAAGAGATGGTCTTCGGACGCTGTGCATCGCCAAGAAGGTGAGAGCAGATTCCCCGTGAAGGAGATGAAGGGCTGCAACCCCGATTTTATCTTTTCTCACTTCTTTTTAGAAGACCCTTAATGTGGGTTGCTTTAATGTTTTCAAAATTAGCTATTTTGATTTACCGCAAAGACCCAGGACTTTTGACAGTTTTGCTGGGGCAGAAATCTGAATGGCAAGGTTCCCTATCAGTGTGGCTATTTGTATATGTAATCGGTTACCCCTAACTCATAAAATATTGTTTAATGTTATAATATTGCCTTCAGCATATTCTTTTAAAATCTGCATTATTTGCATAGATTTGGAATTTGGGAGATTTTATGTGATCACCTAAAAATCTAGATTTCTGGTTTCTCCCAAGAATTTAGAGGAGCTGTCAAAATGGGTCTCCATCCTCGAATAGAAGCAAATAGCTACAGCCACGTAGCAGCTGATCCCTGAGGAGGAATGTATTCTGCTGTGTTGTGCTTGGCCACAGTCCCCACTATTCCCTGTTGTTTCCCTTGGCCCAGTTATAGTCATGTAGATTACCTACCTCACCTCCTGCAGGTCTTTAACTTGGCAGCCCCTGCAGGTGAGGCAGACAGAGAGCTAAGAGTCCCAGAGCAGGGGCATCTAATGAGGCACCTAAAATGAGGGAGGGAGCCATAATGGACATATATTTCTAGATTGCTGGATTTATTTCTCCATAAATCACCAGAGCTCATCTCTTTTATGGTCCTTAGGCAACCATAAAAATTTAAGAGTTTATGAGCACCCACTTTAAAGCCAGACCTTTCTGGGTACAAGTCTCAATCTCACCACTTATCTGTTGTATGACATTGGGCAAATTTCTTCATCTCTCAGAGTTTTGGATTTTCTTATCTATGGAATGGTATCAGCACTCCTTACCTAATACAGTTGTCATGGAGATTAGCCCATGTACATGGAACAGCAACCAGTGCTTACTACTCTATAGCTGTAATTATACCACCTTCTATTTTCCATTGAAATTATTTGTGCCTATTTTGTCTCCTCTAATAAAACTGTGAATTTCACAAGAAATTCAAAAGGCCTATTCCTATCCCCTTAGTTTTCCCTATGTGCCATGCACAGAGAGAAAATCTAGGGATATTCATTGCTGTATTCATGCAATTCCAGCAAGGGGGTCTAAAGTACTATGGGACTCCAAGGGAGGAAGATATGTCCTCTAGTTGTGTTCTTCCAGCTTTTGGTACCACCTCCAATAGCTGGTGGAGAATTCTATCAGGCTGTGTAAGATCTGGTTGCTGTTTACCTTTCCAACATCATTGCTGGCTCTTCTCTACTTGGCTCTCTATCCTTTGGCCAACTGGTTTTTACAAGGAATAGACAAAACCAAGTTCATTGCTTTTTCACAGCCTTTGCACTTGCCCCTCCCCATGTCTGAATCCTTCTCGTCATTGGCTCTCAACTTGTATGTCACCTTGTCTAAGAGACCTGAAGATTCAAATGAAATAGGCCCTCTTCCCACAGCTATCCCTCTACCCAGTCTCTCTCTCACACACACATCTTAAGATCACGCTCTAATTTCTACATAGAATTCCTTGAAATGACCTCTATTTTAAATTATTTACTTGGACAATGTCTCTCACCCTCCAGTAGCACATAAGCCCAGGCATGCAGGGATCTTGTCTGTCTTCAGTGCCCAGAGAAGGGCAAGAGCTCAACAGATGTTTGGTGATAATGGAACATGAGGATCAACCCTTCATTGATTCATGCACTCAAGAAAGCAATCATTGAGGAGAAATCCCCATCTAATGGTATAGAGAAGCTCAAACAGGCACATGGGAAGGGGATCAGAGTTGTGATCGAGCCTATTCCTGTCCCGTAGGTCCTAAGTGAAGAGGACTTCCGGCGATGGGCCAGTTTCCGACATGAGGCCGAGGCATCCCTCGACAACCGAGATGAGCTTCTGATGGAGACGGCCCAGCATCTGGAGAATCAACTCACCTTACTGGGTAGCTAAAAATAAGCCCTCGTTAAATGAAAAAATAGGAATGCTGCAAGCTGGAAAGGGAGTTCTTGGCCCTGATTCTGACACTGCTACAAACGTGTCTCAATTAGGAGCCTTCCCCGGGGTGCCTTTCAAGAGATTTGGCACAGACGGGGCCAACATGCAACCCAGATTCCACATGCAGCCTCCTGAGGGTGCCCGGGAGCATTCCTGCACTTTCTGCTGGACGAAGCCTAGGAGTCTGCTTGCTTCTCCTCTATTTGTTCAAATGTTTGTTGAGCACCTACTATGTACCAAACAGCAGGCGAGGCATTGGGGCTACAACAGGGAACAAGAGCCACAGGGACCTGGCCTCCCAGAGTCTAGAGTCTAGTGAGGAAACTGACTAAACAAGTAATTAAACAGTGTGATGAGGGCCGGGCTGGAAGATTGACCAGACGGGATGGAAACACAAAGTAAAAGGTGCTAACCTGGCCTGGGGCCAAGGGGGGTGCAGGAAGGTTGGACTGAGTGGAGAAGAGGAGTTGGTCAGGCCAAGGGGGAGCGTGTTGCAGGCAATGGGAAGGGGCCGGCTGGTAACTCAGGTCTGCTATGGCTAGACCATGGCGGGGGGGGGGGGGGGGGGGGGGGCGGGGGGAGTCAGCAGGACCCAGATTAGGAAGGGCCACACCTATCACATGCTGAATGTTTGGAGAGGGGGGAAGGGGACGGGAGGGAAAGCAGGGACAGATCTGTGCTTTCTGCACAGAAGTGAGGTTGGTACGCTGAGGGGAAGACGAGCAGCATGGAGGCCACAGTTAAGAGCCAGCGTTGGCTTCCTGGTGAACGAAAAGCATTGCTGAGAGAGCAGGGGAGGCTTCATTTATCAGGATTCACCTCGCAGCTGGGGAGTCAGACCTAGAAAAGGCCTTGCGGGCCAGCAGGCACACACTGGCCACAGGACAGCTTTCTTCCACCTCAGAAGGCGATGCTGACCTGGGCACGAGGGTCAAGGCGTAGCTCTGCCAGACCTTGCTGTGTGCCCAGGGACACATCCCCACAGCCTCCGAGCCTAGCTTCTTCTCTGGATAAAACCCACACCCCCGGCTGCTCAGCCAGGCCAGGTGCAAGGGGACAGGAAGGCCCAGCGCTGCTGCAGGAAGCCTTTCTATAAAAGCAGCAGCAAGATTTGGACATAGTAGGTGCTCAGCAAACGGAGTTCTGCTCCACCCCTCCTCCAGCCTTTCGTTTCTGCGTTTTGTTTGCTGCCTCCCAAGGCCCCCTTGAAAGCTGGTCATGAGAACTCATTTCAACAGGCACCAGAAGTCTCTAGGCCAGACAGCTCCACCCACCACACAAGGTCACCGGAGGGTCATCCCACCAGGGCGCTGACCTTCCTCGCCCCTGCGGTTCCTTATTCCAGAGCACTGGTCTCTGTTGGTGAGAAGTGCTCGCCGGCTGGTTCCACGAGAGAGAACACACTTGTCAGGGCCCGTCAGCCCCCTTTGCTGGGAAAGGCCTTCATGCCTTCCTCTTTCATTTTCTCTTTCACACACACAAAAAAAATGTGTTTTTCCTCCTCTCGCCTTCACTCTGCCTCCCCACAACATCCATCAGCTTCAGAGGCCCACCTTCCAAGCGAACCCTGGGAGGGAAAGCTGAGGCCGGGCCATCACTCTTCCCGGGGTTGTTTACCTGGCTGTTTGGGCCTCAAATACAAAACAGGCACATTTCATGACAGCGAGGCTGTTTTTCCTCCCTGGAGGCGGCTCGGGAAGGTGAGGGCTGGGGCTGGGCAGAGAGCTCAACTTGCCAGCTAGAAACCGCCCTGCCCTTGCGAAGCTGCCTCGCATTCTCGCTCGGCCCCAGAGTAGGGTGATCTTTTCACTATGCATTCAGCGTAGCTGCTTTGCCAACCTATTGTCGCCCGGAATCATTGAAAGAAATGAATGCCTTGCTCCTGCCCAGAGTGAAATGGGTCTGTGCTCTGAAATGAATCTCAATTTAAATGCCGGTTTATTTTTGCTTAACCACTGTTATTCAATATTTAGGTTGATGCAAAGCTGGAGATGATTCAAAATGTATGGAAGCTGCATGTTTAATTCTCTCCAAGAAAATGAGCAAAAACCTGGATCTCTATTAATTCTGCTGGGAGCGACTGCATAGCCAAGATTTCAGCCTCTTTGTTTCTCTCCACTCCCACTGCCACTCTGCCGGCAGCTGTCTGCACTCCTGCTCGGCTTCTGACTGTTAGCCCCAAATTGTTCATGCTGCTTGTTGGAAACTCCAATCCGTTCTCTAGAATGATGTTCTTATAACTCAAAACGAATCCTGCCACTCTCCAACTTAAGTCCCTTTAATAGCTTTCTCGGCTACCAAATAAATTCCAATCTTTGAATGCCCTGCTCAGCGAAGCCTATCTCCTGGCCTCATTTCTCACCCCACTCTGCCTCCTTTTCTGTGTCTTCTCTTACTCTGACCCCAGGGCCTTGACACATGCTGATCCCACTGCCTGGAAATCACTTTCTCCTCCACCTCTTGGCTTTATCTTCCATGTCTGAGCTTAAAGGACACTTTCTCAGCAAGGCCTTCTCTGACCTTCCAGATGAAGTTCGGGTCTCCTGGTATAGGTTTGCATTCTGGGCTTCCTGGGCGTCTCATATAGCTCAGTTATAAACCCTTATTCAGCAGGCCCTGGAGCTCGGAGGGTAGAGGCCAGCTCTGTGTGTTTCACTGCTGGATTCTGGGTGCTTAGCACAGCCTAGAAATGTGGAAGATATTTAATAATTACTGCCTGGCTCGATAGGGCGCCAGGGAAATTAGGCAGCTGCTTTTCCACCCTGTAAATGTGATCCCCGGTGTCTCTGATCACTGCAGGAGCCACTGGGATCGAAGACCGGCTGCAGGAAGGAGTTCCAGACACAATCGCAGCTCTGCGGGAAGCTGGGATCCAGCTCTGGGTCTTGACTGGAGATAAGCAGGAGACAGCGGTCAACATCGCCTACTCCTGCAGACTGCTGGATCAGACCGACACTGTTTACTCCATTAACACCGAAAGTCAGGTGAGGCCAAAGGAGGGCCCAATGTCCAAGTGCAGAGTAGCCCGGGCCAACAGAGGACAGGCTTAAGGGTGGTATTGGGGTATTTGAGGAAGTCACCCTCCCAACATCTTGGAGCTCAGAGGGCCCTGGAAATCAAGCAGCCCAATGTCGCCTAATCTCATCCCCACATATGGTAGGCCAGTGTATTTACATTATGTCTAACAGTACATGCTCAAAAGTCCTACCTCTCCTGAATTCTACCTTTGGCCCAGCCCCCTCATTCTACAGATGAAGAAACTGAAGATCACTGAGGTGACACCTGCCCAGGGTCACCCTGTGGTTCTGACAGAGTAAGTCGAGAATGCTGCTCTCCTGTAGGCCAGTGCGGACTGCATGACACCATGCCGTTCACTCTCAGAGCCTCAACGGTTTGTTTGTTCTACCTTGGATGAACCATCCATTGAAAATAGCCTCGGTTAAATTGAAATTATTCTGAGTTTACAATTTCAGCTCCAATCTGTAAGTCACTTTGGTTTGCCACAGAATACTTCCTGGAGGGAATGACACACGAGATCAGTCCATTTTGATGGGTTCGGAGAGAGAGAGAAGCACAGTTCTAAAACTGTGATTTTTTTTTTTCAATCCAACCAGGTTATGGGTGGCAGAGAGCAAGGTTTGGAGAGAGGGCTGTGTACAGTCTGAAGAAGAATATTCAAAGTTGTAACGCGATTTTATATTTAAGAGGAGAAGTCTATTTTCACAATGCAAACTGCAGAAAGTGAACTCCCACTGTCTTGCTGGGACTGTGGGAAGTGGGCGCTGACTTGTATGCTCCTATCAGAAGGAGGCAGGGATGGCATTAGATGTGGGTGTTAACAAGGAAAGCAGTGTGTTGCAGGGGTGGTGAGTGGAGGGGACCTGGAGACCTAGAGCATGTAGAGCATGCCACGGGGAGAAGGGTGGAGCAGAGGGAGGAAAATGGAAAAGAAAGACCACAGGGAAAAAGGCAGGAGGAGGATGGAATCTCGGACTTCCATTGTTGCCTGAAGCTGATCAGGATCCAGAAGTTTGTGAGATTTGAATTTGGCATTTATTTCATGAAGAATCCATATATGCACCTTTTCAAAAGGTAGTGTATACTATGGAAAGTACCTGAGGCCCTTTAGATGAGTTGGAAAACCCATTTACTTTCTTGTCAGGTGCACAGATGATGCTATGATTAGATGAAACCCCAAAGAATTTTCTAAATGAAAATAATCTCGGGGAAATATCTGGCATTAAGATGATGCTTAGGAGAGAAAGTAATTTGCAGCTTGCTTGAGTGCTTGATCCCCGTAATAGTGTCGATGTCACCCTACTCTGCTGACAATGGAAATGTTGTTCGCAAAGATCATTTCACTCAAGGTGATTCCAAAAGGACTTCGCAACACAGCAAACCTGTGAGCCAGCCTGTGTGTGTTGGGGATTGAAGGGGCGGCTTCTGTGGGTTCTGTTCAATGCAATGCATCCCTGCAGGAAGCAGATGTTTGCTGATTAATTAGCCAAAGGGCCAAAGGAACAGTGGGCCACACTCCATGTTTTCAGTCACTATCAACTCTTTAAAGTTGTCTGGGACCTTCCATGTTGGTGCCTGATGGTTAGTTTCTCCCCACACCGCTGGGCGTGCTAAGCCTACGAGTCTTTCTCATCTTCTTGTCTGGGGAAAAGGAGTGGATGCCTGAATATGTCAAGAGAGACCCTGGGGAAATCCATTCTAAATCTCGGATTTATTTCAACCCCCGTTTAATGTAATTACATATTCAGTGGATATTTTCTCCAAGGGTTTTTATCTGCCTAATTCATTATAAATTGATTTAGAGCTACTGTTTCTTTGTTACGCATCTTAAAGCCATAAGCAAGTTAGGGGACCTATCTGGACCTCAGGGTTCTCAGCCATAAGATGAGAGAATTAATAACCCATCACTGGAAGTGTTGATCTGTTAAGGGATCTTAGAAGGGACTATAGTATTAAATAGAAACTAATAATAGCAGCTATTATTGTTATTATTAACAACATATTTGAAAGCTTAATATTGTCCAGATACCGTAACTCTGAACTTCATTTAGAAAAGATTTATTTCAGAGGTTATTTTGGACAATTAAATAAGATCATAGGAGGAAAATATTTATGAGCATAGGATTTGTATTTCTTGACAAATTATGTCTAAACTTAGCCACTAAAAGCAGAGAAACATTTATTATCACAAGGTTTCAGTGGGTTAGGAGTCCAGGAGTGGCCTAGCTGGGTATGTACCTCTGGTTCAAGGTCTCTCTTGATGTTTCAGTCAAGCTGTCAGTCAGGGTTGTGTGTTCAGCTAGATGCTCAATGGGATGGGTCGTTTGGGGATGCAGGGGAGTCCTTCTTCCAAGCTCATGGACATGATTGTTAGCAGGCCTAGTCCTTGCTGCGTGGGCATCTTCACAGAGTGTTCTGCAGCCTGACCGCTGGTTTTCCCCAGGCAAGCCATCCAAGGGAAAGAAAGTGGCATTGGTAGCCAGTCTTTATAAACTAACCTGGAAGTGGCATCCCATCACTTTTGCAGAATTCTCTTCATTCGAAAGGAGTCACTTAGTCCTAGCCCTCACGAGATTGCACAAAGGCATGAATCCTAGGGGGTGGAGATCACTGAGAACCAGCTAAGGGGCTGCCTACCACAGTATCTGACATACCAAATGTTAAATGAGCAGTAACTAATGGGATTATTACATAGAAAATTCAAAATTTTGGGGTTTTATTTGGAAGCTTACATTCCCAATGACTTGCATCGGTCCTATGCTGGAGGAATGTATGCTAATCCCAACTTCCAGCAAGGACTATCTTGATCTCTTTCCCAAGTAAGTATTTCAGGTGTAACCAGAGGCTGCTTGAACTACTTCCTGTGGCGCTTTAGGGTTTGTGCACACTGACTGCCTCTCTAGTGTTTCCTAAAGGAAGGCTCAGGAATAATAAACTGCAGTCCTGCTGCCTCCAGAAGAAATTATAACATTTTCAGAAGCTTCTAGATCAATGGTTCCAAACCTGTCATTTTAGAACAACTTCCACAATTTTTTTTTAAAAATCCACGTATTGCCTGTACTGTTTTTTACTTAATGACTTCATTTACATTGACTCACTTTGGGCATTTTAAAATTCATTTTTGGAAGAAATTTTTGGCATGGCAGTAAATGAATAATACTGCTAAGTAAAGATGGCACAATGCTATTAAAATCGATAATACAGTTGACTGCCACAGTTTTTCTCTAGCTTTATTTTAAAATGATGTTTACGGAACGTAGAGGATGAAGAATATATTTAGAACCAAAATCTGACACAACCAAAAGGAATGGAGGAGAATTGATAAGAGGAAATAAACTTCACTATGTTTCAAGGTAAACTTAGAGCAGAAAAAATGTTTCTTTAAACCAATCAGACTTTCACATCCATGTACAGTGACCAACACATTCACACCAACAGATAAACACAGTTCATGTATTTTTTCAATTAAGAGGCCACAATTGGTCTGCCTCCACTAGTAAGTTGGATGACCTTGAGCAAGTTACTAAAAATTTCAGTTTCTATTTCTTCATCTCTAAACTAACATTGGTTTAAAAAAAAAAACCTACCTACACACAGGACTGTTCTGAGGAACAAAGGAGAGCTAAAATGACACACAGAAAACATTATTCTAGCACATATTGTCCTATTTACCATCACATTAGTATGGTTTAGTATCTCATACCATCCCCATATCAGTCCCCATCTTGCTGAGCTATTGCCATGCCCATACCCAAGCAGTATCTCCTATTTTGGCCATTAGTTTTGATTCCAAATTAATATAGCTTTGATGTTGTTTGAAATATTGCAAAGAAATGTAAAAATCAGAGAATGATTCCTAGGTAAGTGATCTCTATGGTGGTAGAGTTTGGTAACTATTTCATTGAAGGATAAAGTGAGATTTTAAACCTACGTTTCCAATGTTGCTTGCTAACACCAAATGTATCATTCCGACTCTTTATAGGAAACTTGTGAATCCATCCTCAACTGTGCCCTGGAAGAAGTGAAGCAATTTCATGGGCCACGGAAGCCAGAGCGCAAGCTCTTTGGGTTCCGCCTACCTTCTGAGACACCTCCCCCTGCCTCGGGAGCCACAGTGCCAGAAGTTGGATTGGTCATCGATGGGAAGACACTGAATGCCATTTTCCAGGGGAAGCTGGAGAACAAATTTCTGGAGTTGACCCAGTACTGCCGGTCTGTCCTGTGCTGCCGCTCCACACCGCTGCAGAAGAGCATGATCGTCAAGCTGGTGCGAGACAAGTTGAGCGTCATGACCCTTTCCATAGGTACCCATCATGCTGAGATGTGGGTGGCAGTTTTATAGGGCTAATCTGATGAGAGACCTGGACCAGATTGGGGGAGGGAGGGTTGTCAGGTATCAAAGTCAAGACGCTTAGGCTGAAGGTCATTGTCTTAAAGGGAGAGAGGTCAAAGTGACATGTGTGGCAGCCAGGAGATGAAGCCGAGTCAGAGAGTGAATCAAAGTTCTCAGGATTAGAAAGTCAACTACAGAAAAAGCAGGACTTGGATGGAGGCCAAAGCCAAGAGGGGCCTCAAATCCAGGTAGCTCATCTACACCCAGGCCAACTCAATTCTGGGATATAAACCATTTCCCCCTTCAATATTTAACATGTGGCACAGTGCTATGAACCTCAGGTGTTTGTGGATTTGACATTCTGTTGAGTGTTGATGGCTGGTGGGGAGATTTAAAAGTTGGGCCTGTCCCATATTTAATTTTGTATGTTCATTCCTAAATACAAGACCCAGCACAAAGCATACACTTAATTAAATGCTGGCTTGTTTGATGAAGAATTCCTCATAGGAGACTAAACTTTAATCAAGGTTGAGGTAGAGAAATAAAGCTTGTACTTACTTCAAACCTTCCAGGAATAACCAATCCTGGTTTATAAGAATCTTACTGGTCTCCATCAACCTTCCAGCCTCTCCCCAGCACTCAGCACTCTAGGTTCCAACCCAGAGAAACTACTTCCCATTCTCCAACAGCCTCATCCTCTCTCTCTCTCCCTCCTTCTCTCCCACCCCTTTTCTCTCTCTTTCCCTCCCTCTTCCCTGCCTTTGCACAAGCTATTTCCTCTGTAACACCCTCCTTCTTCCAATCCTTCCTAACCTCCCTTTTCTCTGGGCGCTCCCATGGCACACAGCCCTCCTAGCTCCAAAGTGCTGGTGTGCTTTCTATGATGGCATGCCTGCTCAGGAGACCATGAGTGCCTGAATAGAGGGACAATGTCATTCTTACCCACCCTTTCATCCCACACCCAGCACATACCATGCAAATAGTAAATATTGTATTTATTTAGGGACATTCTTGAAAATGGTTCCAGGTTCTCTTCTTCTTACACAGACATGGGAAGAGATTGTCCTTCCTGGCATTCCAAATAAGAAGCCTATTATATGTTGTTTTTTCTCCTGGTATTCAGGTAAAAACAATGCCCCCCCCCCCCCCCGAGAGAAAAAAAAAGGAAGTGGGCAGAAAGAATATAGGGAGCATAGCTTTAGCCACTGCATTCTAATTTTATTCCCCTGAATTGTCCTCTTCAAAACTTCAGACACAAACAAGGCAATCGCCTGAGACTGATTCCCTCAAGTATGAGATTGGCTTCATTCCCATAGCAACAGAGACAACACCAGCAGGGTGAGAAAGAGCATGATTATACACCTCCACTCCCACTGGTTTGCTACCGGAAGAGGTGAAAGGGTGAATTTGTTCTGCTATGCGGGAAGATTAAAATTATGTGCTGCTCTACTATCAAGGAAAAAAAATCATTGTAAGAATAATAGCTACTTATAATAAAATTTTTAATATCAATACATTTTGTTGACCCATAATTAGGGGAAGAAAATTCTCTCCCCCAATGACATTTTTTTCTATAATGTCTAATAGAGATTTAATTGCAGATTATGAGAACCTACTGGAAAAAGAGGTGGGGTCAGGAGGTGAAGGCAACATAGTGTACAAACCACGGCCCACAGGCTGAATCCAGCCCACTGCATGCTTTTATATAGGGATGCTGAGAATGGTTTTTATTTTTCTAAATGTAAGGACAGTTGTTCAATTTTGCATCTTGGCTGACAAAGCCTAAAATATTTACTATCTGGCCCTTTACAGAAAAAGTTTGCTAAACTCTCCTGTAATAGATAAAGCATTAGGAAGAGGATTATGAGCTCTACAACTCACTGTGTGGAGCTGTGCTGTCCAACACAGTTGCCCCCTAGCTATCTGTGGCTATTTACATTTAAAATTAAATAGAATTTCATGAGCCACATTCCAATAGTCCCATGTGGCTAGTGGTTTCCATGTTGGACAGTAAAGTTATATGACATTTCCATCATTACAGAAAAAATCTATTTTGTAGTACAGGCCCTAACAACCTCCAGTTTCCTGAATTTTCATTGAATGAGAACTCAATGTGACTAAATGTACCTCAACCAAAAAAGTAGTCAATCTCCTTTGTCTATATTCAAAAACAAAACAAAACACTGTCCCAGTCCTTGAATACCATTGACAATCTGATGACTTAGTTGTCCAAGCATACCAGTTGTCTTAATATGGCCAGTATTTCGTGTGATACTGAATTCGGGAAGGTATACCAGCTTTGGAATTGGAAAGATCTCAATTTTCCTGAGTGTCTTCTCTAGCACTTGCCTTAGATTACTCTTGCCAAATCCCTATGTTGTTCAAATTCTCCATTTGTGCCGTAACTGGTTTGGCTCAGTGGATAGAGCGTTGGCCTGTGGACTCAAGGGTCCCGGGTTCGATTCCGGTCAAGGGCATGTACCTTGGTTGCGGGCACATCCCTGGTAGGGGGTGTGCAGGAGGCAGCCGATTGATGTTTCTGTCTCATCCATGTCTTTAACTCTCTCTCCCTCTCCCTTCCTCTCTGTGAAAAATCAATAAAATATATATTTTTTAAAAATTCTCCATTTGCTCCTCAGTAAAGTCCATTGTAACATTTGTGAAGGCCGTTTGTGTAAACTATAAGCACAGTTCAAGTCCCACTTACTCCCCATTGTATTCCCAATAGCTAATATTGTGCCTAGAAAAAGGACACAAATATTTGTTGAATGATAAAAAGTAGGGCTTCTTGTTCAAAGAAGAAAAGACACCTCTCAGGCCAAACACCATAGCAATTGACTTTTCCAGGAAAACTAGAGAAATGTTAAAAGGATTCAATTAAGTACAAATGGGACACTTTAGAGCTACTGGTATAAAAACCCTCCTGTGTCCCACAGCAGTTGGACCAGGAATAAAGATGCCTTATGACCTCTCTTCTTTCAGGTGACGGAGCAAATGACGTAAGCATGATTCAAGCTGCTGACATTGGGATTGGAATATCTGGACAGGAAGGCATGCAGGTACTGTTCCCATTAACTGTCCTTGTTTCTTCCTTGGTCACTATTGGAGAGTTAGGGCATTCTTCACAGTTGGGTGAACGGCTCCCTGAGAATTTTGCAGAATAATCATTTGAAAGTCAGGAGGCGTCTGTGTGATAAGCCTCCATCACCAGCTCCCTCCTGCCCAGACCTTCAGAACACAAAGAAGATCAAAGGATGCTTGGCTTTTTACAAACAGCTGGTGATACCTATGTTCTAAAGCCAAATAGTGCCCAACCATTCAGGGAAGCATTACCACCAAAACCTAATGTTTTTCCTTAAAGTCCATCTGCCTGTATGCATGGGCCCAAAGAAATGCACCAGGAGGAGTTGGCAGTATAGAAAGTTTAATACTGAATTGGCCCGAGTCAGGGAGCTAATATGAAAGCCCGACTCCCAAAAGGCATATAGGTTACAGATTTCACAGGGAAAAATCACAAGACACCATGGTTTAGGAGTCCAGCTGGGAGTTGATTGTCAGAGGTGAAGCAAGGGTGATGAATCGATTCTTCAGGTCTTGAGGACAGCTCTGAGGTCTTGTCCAATCCCTCTGTCCTGTCTCATGGGAAAGAAGTTAAGGGGTCTTTCCACCTTAGGGCTCAGGAACTGAAACATAAATAGGTCAAGATGTTACCATTAGTCTGCCATGTTAGTCCAGTCTAGGGTACTATCTTCTGCTGCTTTGGGAGCTGCTGAATCTCTGGAGGAGAGGCTAGGGGAGATAGGGGAGAGGGAGAGTTTTCTAGAGTTAGATTTTAAAGTTACATTTAATCAGTCATAAGGAAACTCAGTTTCAGAAGCCTAAGCCTTCCTCTGACTGCATGCTTCCTCCCTAGATTCATTGCAGGATTTATAACTAAGCTTGTTCAAACCTCAGAGTCTTAAGAGTTCTAGGAACTGTGTCTTGTTCTGAGTGACCCCAAGGGCAGAAGACACATGCCCTCTGAGCGTGGAGCGAATGGCCTGCCTCAGGAGGTGGCCAGGTGTTCAAGGATTACTTACCTGGAAGCCCCTACTCTCTGGGTAACCATCAAACCCCTAGCATGGTGCCCGAAACACACTGGGCCATAATAAACGCTTGTTGGATAAATAGAAGGAGACAAAAGGCCAAACTAGACCACTTCTGTCCTGCCTTTTTGGATTCCAGTGAGAAAGAGCCACCCAAGGGCACCACATGAGGGCAAAAGGCCTTTCAGAGTCTACTAGCTATGGCCCTAGAACAAAGACCTGCCCTCGGGGACCCTCTTGGTGCACTGGCAGCAATGATGGACGTGCTGTCTCTGTTCTGCCCTCGCAGGCCGTCATGTCCAGCGACTTCGCCATCTCCCGCTTCAGACACCTCAAGAAGCTGCTGCTGGTGCATGGCCACTGGTGCTACTCCCGGCTGGCCAGGATGGTGGTGTACTACTTCTACAAGAACGTGGTGAGTGGCCCACGGCAGCCTCCCACCCGGGCCTGGGGAGTCTTTGCAGGGGACCAGCTGTCCCCACATTAGACAAAGCATCTCAGCAGGAGGGGAGGAGTCAGGCTCACCTGGATTTTGAATCCTGATACAGTCCCTTACCAGCTCTATGACCTTGGGCAAGACAATGCACTTCTCTGGGCCTCGGTTTTGAAAGACTGTTTAGTTAGAATTCAGCATACCCCTGTTTAATTTTTTTTCACTTGGCCTATAAGGGAATAGTTCTGAATGAGCTCAATCTCTTCTCTGCATTAAATTTGTGGAATAGAAAAGGCAACCTTGCCAGCCAGCCATGCTTTCAAAACTTAAATGATATTTATTTCCAGCCCGATGCCTCGCTCACAAACGGAGATACTGACGCGCATTATCTCCCTTTGCAATTAGAGGGTGGAGAACTATGAGTTCCACATCCGAAACCAATTTCAGAGGGGATTAAAACCTGGCCTGCTCTGCAATGTGAACAATGAATTAATTACCTCACCGTGGCTTCTGGGGAGGAAAGGCAGGCGCCCAATCTGGCGATGCCATCGTCGGGTTCAATGCACTCTCTCCAAGGTACCAAGACTCCCGACAGAGGAAGTGGAGAAAAGCAAGGTCCTCCCAGTGCCTCAGAGGAAGAACACCCTCTTTAATGTTAAAACTCCAGCATGAGTGTTAGGGGAAAAGAACAACTAAGATAAGCAAATGATTATTCAAATCATTATTGAACACCTACTGTGTGGGAAACATTATCAGGCACTGGGTATAGAGACAGACATATCTACACCCAGTGCCTGATATAGATGCCTACAGTCTAAATCAGGGCTCAGCAAACTCACCCTGCAAAGGGCCACATAGCCACATAATAAATATTTTCAGCTTGGTGGGCCATCCAGCCTCTGTCACAACTGCTCAACTCCTCTGTGGTCCCATGAAAGCAGTTATAAACACTGTGCAAATGAATTGAAGTGCCTGTGTCCCGGCATTTATGGTTGGTTTGGTTTGTCATCTCCTGGTCTCAGTAATCATTGCTTCTCGAGATACCGTTTGGGGACCAGCAGCATTAGCACTACCTAGACACTTTTAGAAATGCAGATCCTCACGGCCCACCCCAGGCCTGCTAACTCAATATCTGCATTTTAAATACAATCCCAATATGATCCCTATGAACCTTAAAGATGGATAAGCACTAGTATAGGGGAAAGAAACTTAATTTTAAAAGTATCTGCCTGGAGGAAGGTCAGGGTGCTATGGGCATATCTCTAGGAGACAAGGAAGCCAAGGCTCAGAGAGGTTTAGTGACACTCCCACGTTCACACAGCCTTCTGGAGTCGGGCAAGATTAAAACCCAGATGACCCCCTACTCTAAACATGTTTGTCAATAGATATTTTATTTAGTGTCCTAACCTCTGTGAACTCCCTGTTGAGAAGTGACATGTAGGGTCAGGTGGAAACCAGGAAGAATAACCCAAAAGTGGACTGAGAAGGCTTGAGGGTGGTTGATGAGAATTTTGAAAACTCAGGTGCTGGTTGTAGCACTTTCTAGCACTTGGACAAGGGGTAACCGATTATCTTAGAGCCTCTGATTCCTCATCTGTAGAGTGGGGCTAGGAATATTATTATTAACATATTGATATAATAATGCATAAATATGATACAACTAGAGGCCCGATGCACGAGATTCGTGCACTGGGAGTGGGAGGGGTCCTTCAGCCAGGCCTGCACCATCTCGCAGTCTGGGAGCCCTCAGGGGATGTCTGACTGCTGGTGTAGGCCTACTCCCCCCCACAGGGAACACCACTCAGCCAGAAGCCGGGCTCACAGTGGGTGAGCGCAGCGGCGGGTGGCAAGAATAGACCTAAGCCGGCAGGCGGACATTCCCCGAAGGGTCCCGGACTGTGAGAGGGTGCAGCCCGGCTGAGTGGAGCTCCCCCTGTGGGAGCGCACTGACCACAAAGGGGGCAGCTCCTGCATTAAGCATCTGCCCCCTGGTGGTCAGTGCATGTCATAGCGACCGGTCGTTCTGCTTTTCAGTCGATTTGCATATTACGCTTTTATTATATAGGATTATATTATTAGCAATGATATTAATCTTGCCAGGTTGTTGGGACAAACTATAATGTATATCACATCTAATAATGTGCAATGTACTAATATGCTATGTCACACCAATGTACTAATATGCTATGTCACACTAATAGAAGGTCAAATAACAATTAATGGTGTTACTAATAATAGTATTAACATGTTTATATTATTATCACAATAATACATAGCCAGCCTCTTCAAAATAACCCTGGCGCGGCAGTTAGGGAATGAGAATTCAAACCCGCTGAGTGATTTCTCACAACATACTTCGCCCCTCTGGGCCTCAGCCACACACAGCAGAGAAGGTCTAGTCCTAACTCCAGGGCCAGCTGCTTATTTACATGACCTTGCTCAGGTCACCAAACCACATCACAACCTGGATCACTATTCTCAAGCAGTAACAGCCCAGGCCAGGTGGGAGGACTTGAGTGAGAGAGCTGCAGAAAGCAGAAAGCCACAGTGAAGCAGATTTCCTTTTTCACCCTTCTCAGCTGCATGACCATTAGCAAAGTGTGAGAGAAGAACCTTCTCATGAAATCCTCTTCCTGCCACAGTCCAGTCTTTCCATCATGCCTTCCTCAGGGCCATGTGCCAGAGTCTAGGTACTACTACTACTACCCTCATCTGAAAGGTGGCAAGGTAATGATCAGAAAGGTGGAGCAACTTGCCCAAGGTCACACAGCTAGTAAGTGACAGAACTGGCGATTCAAAACCCTCTCGGCCTCCAAAATCTGTGTTCTTAACCATCAAACTACACTTACCTTAACAAGAACATGAATTGTAGTTAGCAGGCGGAGTAGTTAGCAGCAGTGGGTAGTGATAATAGGGTCAGGAGCCGCTGCTCTAAGGATTTGAGTATCTCCAATCTTTCCCCGACCCTGCATGTCACGCATGAGGAGACACGCTCCCTGTCAGGTGGTGACCTGTCAGAGGCCCCGAGCAGCGGCCGAGGACGGCTGCCCGAGGGTCCTTGCTCACAAGGCCATGCTGTCCTCCTGCAGTGCTATGTCAACCTGCTCTTCTGGTACCAGTTCTTCTGCGGTTTCTCGGGCTCCACCATGATTGACTACTGGCAGATGATCTTCTTCAATCTCTTCTTCACCTCACTGCCTCCTCTCGTCTTCGGGATCCTCGATAAAGACATCTCCGCGGAGACACTCCTGGCATTGCCCGAGCTGTACAGGAGTGGCCAGGACTCCGAGGTAAGGGGCTCAGCTTCTCCCTGGAGGTGTCAGGGCATGACCACTGGGCTGGGGGTCAGGAGCCCTGCATTCAGTCGCCACTCTGCCCCTCACCTCCCACGTGACCAAGCATTTGCTGTGAGGATGGCTGACGAACCAGACCAGTGAGTACGTTTCTTTTAGTGATTTCTTAGTTATATCACCCATTATGGGACCCCCTGAGTTGAAGAGGGAGAGGGCATGCAGAAAGATCCCCCTGAGCCAGCACCCCCTCCAGGCCTTCAACAGAACCCCTGGGAGTAAAAGCCAGTTTGCTCATCAGTGGGTGAGGCGAGGGATTCTGCCACAGGTCAGGAAAGGCAAAACTACAATGACATGTGGCCTAGAACTTGCTGGTATGATGTAGACTAAAGAAGGCCTGGGGCACCATCAGAATGGTTTCTTAAAAGACACAGAGTGGCCACAGTGGCACCTGACTGATTTGGAGAGGTCAGACAGGTGGGCAGGAGGAGCTCTGGGAAGAGGGTCATTGAAATGCTGAGAGCACCTTTGCACCTGGGAGAGAGGCGTGCACAGCCAGGTGGGTGCCGGTGATACATTGTGGACAGCCAGCGAAGAGGCAAGTGCAGTCCTAACCCGAAGACAGGAGAGCACAGCAGCCCCGCACCGCAGGCGAGGCGGACAAGCGATGGCGCAGGGGCATCCTAGGCTTTCTACCTGCCCCCTCCCCACAGGCACGCTGGCGGGATGATGTATTCCATGAGTACCTAACATTCAAAGTTAATGTTGCAAAAGCATGGACTGTAATATATATGTACACACACTAGAGGCCCGGTACACGAAATTTGTGCATTGGCGGGGGGGGGGGGGGTCCCTCAGCCCGGCCTGCACCCTCTCGCAGTCCAGGATACACACACACACACACATATATATATATATATATTCCCAAAAAAATGTATACCCTTTGGCTGCCATTATTAATTCCAATGGGTTAAATCTGAAAAGAAAGAAGTATCGATTGAGCTATCAGCTATTAAAGAATGTATACATGTTTTGGGATACCCTGTATAGGTATATACAATCAACATAAGGGTACATATTTCTTTTCAAATTAATGTTTTGTTTTCTTCAAATAATATCCAGAAGTGGAATTTCTAGATCACGTGGCAGTTCCATTTTTTGAGGAACCTCCATACTCTTTCCCACAGTGGCTGCACCAATGTGCATTCCCAACAACAGTGTCAGGGACCCCTTTTCTCCACGTGCTCACCACAGCTTGTTGTATGTGGATTCACTGAAGAGAGCCATTCTGGTGGTGGTAACTGCTCGTGTATTCTTTCTTGGCAGTGCTATAATCCGTTGACTTTCTGGGTTTCCATGGTGGATGCGTTCTACCAGAGCCTCATCTGTTTCTTTATCCCTTACCTGGTAAGTCATATCGTTCCATTCTAACGATACAAATTGCAGAATGACACTGGTCCTGTTTATAGGAAATCCTAGACTAGTAGTGTCTTTCTGGACACTTCAGAGCAGAGGCTCAAAACAGGTGGCCTGCAGACTACCTCCAACCTAGGGTGTTTGACAAGTCAGAAAGCTTTGCCCAAACATTTTACTTTCTGCCAGGTTTTGGAAAACTGAAAGCTATCATTACATGGGATCATTTTTCCCTCATGGCAGAAGTCCAGAGTTGACTCACAGCCCTGCTTAGATGGGGCCCATATTCTCGTTTGCCGTAGTCCCCACCACTCCCTTTTGTCTTATCCCAGGCCTTCTTCACTCACTGTTTCTTTTTGAGCACTAAACGTATTTGAATTTACAACCCTTCATTTAGATTTGTGCTTTAAGCATTAAGGCAGCAAGTTCTGATAGTGAAGAATACTACATTACCTGAAATAAAAGCAGGAATACATACAGCAAGGATACCAGCCCCATCTCAATCTGGTTCCTCGGTATAGTGTGAGAATTTAGATAGTGAAGGATATCTATTTCTCCTGGACAGGGAACCATAATGTGGGCTCATATCCTTTCGCAATTAGCAACATGAGGGTCGATAAAGCAGGCATTTTATGCTTTCTTTTAATTTCCTAGCTTACAATACTCTCCCTGCTCAGACCTCTGCTAGTCTTTCCTGCTGAATCGTTTCCTCCTATTTTGAGCTCAACACAGCCACCATCTAGGACTATTTGAAGTTCCACAGCTCACCACATCCACCCTCAGTTCTGGCCTTTGGCTGGACTGCCTTCCCTCCCCTCAAGAGATTAACTCCTTCTTACAGTCTCAGCTGATAGAGACCCCCTTCTGTATTCCCAGGGTGCATTGTACTTGCCTCCACTGTAGCATTTACTCTGCCAAGTAGGCTGTAAACTCCGTGAAGGTGGACACAAAAGTATCTTCAGCAATTGGCATCATGCCTAGTGGGTGCTCAGTAAATCATTCCATTCATCCCAAATGTTCTGGAATGCCCATCCTGGCTTCCTGGTTTGCCCTGTCAACTCAGTCCTCACCTCGTCTGTTCTGTGGGTCAGTTCCACACAGATGGTGGCTGGATATCTTCTCCCCATTCATCCTCTAACCCTTGACAGATGCTTTAGAATCACTGTCAAAGCCAAGGCTAAAAAAGCCTTGGATAAAAAAGCTGTGGTACATTTATGCCATGGAATTCTATGCAGCAGTAAAAAAGAAGAATCTTTTACCCTTTGAGAGAGCATGGAGGGACCTGGAGAGTATCATGCTAAGTGAAATAAGTCAGTCAGAGAAAGACAAGTATCACATGATCGCACTCATAAGTAACAAAATAAACTGATGAACGGAGTGGATCCAGAGACATGGAAGCATGGAACAGAATCTCGGAGGGAAGGGTGGGAGGTAATCAACCAAAGACCTTGTATGCATATATGCGTAACCCATGGACACACAATGGGGTGCTGAAGGCAGGGGAGGGGGAAGGGGACATATGTAATACTTTCAACAATAAAGAATTATTTAAAAAAAAAAGCCAAGGCTTTGAGTCCACAAGCACATCTGAGGGTACCTATTTGTTCCTCCTCTGCAGACCTACAAGGACTCTGACATCGACGTCTTCACCTTTGGGACACCCATCAACACCATCTCCCTCGCCACAATCCTCTTGCACCAGGCGATGGAAATGAAGACCTGGGTAAGTGCCTATTTGGCTTAAAATTTGTGTTCCTGATTATTGACCACATTCAACTTTCTGAGTTGTTGTACTTTATATCACTGACCTACTCGATAAATACATATTGAGCTTTTACCTGTGTCTGTCCTATGCAAGGATGAAAGAGGTATAGAAGAAGAAAATTCCTGGCCTCAACTTGCTTATCATCTAGCCAGGATGATAAAACTAACATATATAAAACTATGAAACAATTAGTTACAAAAATAGATATTAATAAAAAATTGAGGGGTGTTTTCAGAGACAAAGAGAACCATGCTGTTAGGGGATATGCTCCCCATTTAATTTCAGGATAAAAGGTTAGAAAACTGCCTCTACGTAACTACATCTCAAGCCAAAATATCACACTTTAGTATCTAAAAGGGCAATGCCGGCTTTTTCATTAAGTTCTTCTTAAAATTATATGCCTATCTACAGGTACCTATCTACATGATTTTTTAATGTAGTATCTCATTTAACTTTCTGGAGTCCTTTGTGTTCAGTAGGCTTTGTTTTGAGACTTAGACTTACACAGTGCTGTAAGTCAGTTAAGTGGACAGCGTGATGGATAAATACATGTATGTGTTAAGTGGGGTTTTTTAATCTTTAGTGTTGAAAGTATTACATATGTGTTCAAAATAAATCCAAATATATCAGTAGTCAATAAATGTATATTGATTTAATTTACCTATTAAAAGCAAAATTTATCAGACTGGATTTTTTTTAATCCAGCAAAATATAAGGAGAAATGGACAAGTTCACAATCATACTATGAGATTTTGATATAATTCCATCAGAAAGAGACTAGATCAAATAGGGAAAAAAAGGGATATAGAAGCATTATGTTACACTTGACCTAATATATGAAATTATGCTCCAAACATGCATCTATTCAAACACACAGACCATTTACCAAAAATTTAAAAGACCAGATTCTGAATCACAAAGGAATTTGAAAGAATCAGTATCATAAGCAATAAAAAATAGCCAAACTCAACATGCTTGGAAATTCAAAATGCATTTCTAAATAACTCATGAGGGAAATTATAACATACTTGTTACTAAATGACTATAAAAATATATACAAATTCGTGAGAGTATCTAAAGTTTTACTATTTAAAACAAAGGTAAAAATCAAGGAAACAATAGAATCAATAAAACCAAAATTAAGCTCCTCAAAAATGTAATGAAACCTAATCTCTGGCAAAACCCATCTAGGCGAAGACACAAAAAGACCACAGAAATGATACTCAGAATAAAAAAGGGCTATAATTGTAGATATGATCAATTTTTAAAGATATTTTTAAATGTAAAGTTTACCAAAACATAGTCAAAATCATTCAGCAAACCTGAGTAAACCAATCACCATTAAAGAAACTGAATTTATAATCCTGTGATCAAACTTATAATTGGTATAAGGTAGAGATTATCTGTCCCTTATTTCACAGATTAGAAAAAAATCGGCATTTTTTCATGGCTAGCATAATCCTGATACCAAAATCAGCATGGACAGATCAAGGAAAGAAAATTATAGACCAGTCTCACTAAATGAACATAGATGTAAAAATTCTAAATAAATTCCTGGCAATGCAACTCAGCAGTTTGTTAGAAACAATAAAGCCCAACCAAGGAACTTTCATATCCTGTTAGTAGACCATAAACTGATACCAGCACTCTGGAGAGCAATCTGAAAATAGCCAGGAGTTAATGTTCATATGCTATGACATGGCTCCACTTCTAAGTGTGCACCCTGGAAATAATCTTGCATCTGTGTATACAGAGACATGTATTACACCATTGTTCTTAATAGCAAAAAAAAAAAAAAAGAAAGAAAGAAAAAAGCCTAAAAGTTCATCAAGAGGAAAATATGCCAAATTGTGGCATATTTATACAATAGAACAGTTAAAATGAATAAACTAGAACTGTATCTATCAATGTATAGTGTGTAGTTTTAAAGATACAGAAGGATATCCATACATGATAAAGTAATTGAGCATCCATAAACATGGCTGCACAAGCATGTAAGTATAAAATACGCATTGGAGTGATGAACACTGAATTTATGTTCAAGATTAAACAGAAAGCATTACAGGGGATACATGGATGCTTTGATTATATCTGTAAGACGTAACCTTTCAACAAAAATCTGAGACAAATATTACGTAAGGTTAAAATTGACCAAGCTGGACCCTGGGTGTATGAAGTTTATTGTCCAAATACTGGAGATATTTCCCAAGAGGAACTCTGCCCTCAGTGACCCTCTAGACCAGGTATCCCCATAGTTACCGGTAATTTCTGGTGCTCTTGGGAAAGGAGTCAACCACCGGCATTGTTATGAGAAATTTCTTTCTTTTTTGAATGTTGAGGCATGGGGAGACTCTATTTCTAACCTGGGGAGAAATCTAACATGAATTTTAATGGCTGTGTCGGTTTTCACAGTCCCCACTAAAAACAACTGAAAAAAATTAGCTAACTGCTTTCTTCTTCTGGATTATTCAGATCACCTCTCCCACTGAAAACAACTAAAAATAATAATTTATTTTTTAAAAAAATACCTTAAAAGAGCTGACAGGATAGTAAAGACAAAAACCTTTGGAAAAGGAGGTTTCTAGAGAAGCAAGCTAAGCAAAGCCTGCTGTCCTGTGGGGTGTTTGTAACCCTGCCCCAAAGGAACTTTGTTTCTGGCAGACTCAACTAAGTACAAGCTTCAGAAATCAAAACCCAGGCGCCCAAGGTGGGAGTCTAATAAGAGACCACATTACATTAGGACCCCCAAAGGCTGCAGCTTCAGAGTAAGGGACACGCGAAACTGGACCTGCCTGTACTCCCTCCCCAGCAGGGGCTGCGGGTCGGCTCGTTCCCACCGTGGGGAGCAGAGCAGGGAGAGTCGGCATAAAGGACCCGTCCTGGGAAACTAACACAGCTGCCTCCGACAGATGTGCAGCCCAGGCTCATATCACCTGGTGAGCCAAACTCGAGAGAAAAGTATCTCAACCTAAGTCTCAAATTGTCCCTACTAACTTTTCCAGGGCAATAAGCACCACATATGCAAAAATAACCAAGCTCTCAAGGAAACAAGAACTCATTAGTGAGGATTTAAAAAAAAAGTCAGAAACCAATATTTCAGGAGTTGGTATTATCAGATATAAATTATAGAAAAGCTATGTTTACTATATGTAAATAAATAAGGACTAAGCTTTAAAAATATCTACAGATTGGAAAACTATATAAAGCAACCCAGCAGACTGGAAAGTAGACCTCATAAAACATTTAGAAATACAAAAAAATGCAACTTTTTTTTTCATGGCTGGCTTAACAGCAAATTAGATACAGCTGAAGGGGAGAATTGGTGAAATGGACAAAAGAAATTATCCAGAATATAAAACAGAGGAGGAGGAAGAAAATTATGGAAGATGTATTAAATATATAGAAGATAGGGTGGTATCTTAGAAGGTCTAATATCCATTTGGTCAAATTCTCAGAAGGAAATGAGACAGAGGGAATATTTTAAAAGATAGTGACTTGAAAATTTTATAGAAGTGATGAAATACATCAATCCACAGTTTCAAGAAAGTCAGAAAAACCCAAACAAGATAAAAAGAAATTCACACTTATTATATCATACAGTAACTAAAGACAAAATAAAAATTATAAAAGCAGGCCAGGTTTTAAGATTTCCTTCTAAGGAACAACAGGTGAAGAGTTGTAAACTTCTCAGTAGCAAAAATGGAAGCGAGAAAACGGTGGAATGTTACCTCAGATATGCTGAATGAAAATAACTTCCAAACAAGAATGCTATATCCATCAAAAAGGAGAATGAAATAAAGCCTAAGAGAACAGATCACCAGCTGACTCCCACTAAAGGCTGTACTTAAAGGAAGAGGAAAGAAATCTCTCATGGGAGTTCCATGAGAAGGAATTAAGGCATAGAAAGTGGTAAACATAACTAAATCTTAATAAATATTGGCCATATTAAGCTATAATGACATGTGTGCTTTAAAAAGATGAGACAGCCCTAGCCAGCTTGGCTCAGTGGGTAGAGTGTTGGCCTGCAGACTGTAGGGTCGTGGGCTTGATTATGGTCAAAGGCATATGCCTGGGTTATGGGCTGCATCCCCAGTAGGGGGGCATGCAGGAGGCAGCCAATCAATGATTCTCTCTCATCATTGATGTTTCTATCTCTCTCCCCCTCTGCCTTCCTTTCTGAAATCAATAAAAATATATTTTAAAAAATAAAAAGATGAGACAATTAAAATAGGCAGTAGCAATAAGATATGTTGGGAAAGAGGGTAAAGTGCTCTAAAGCCCTTGTATAATTCAGGAAGAGAGAAATCAGTTCTAAACTTTAGACTGTGGTAAGTTAAGATTGCTTATTATCATTTACTGAGTAATCACTGAAAGAATAGATATGGAGTAAGTACATAACTTTCAAACCAGTAAAGGGTGGCAATAAAATTATGCAAAATAGTCAATACGTTTAAAAGAGGATACAAATAGGGAAAGAAAGCAGCACAAGACAGGCAGGACAAAATAAGATTAGACAACATCACTGAACTCTGAAAACTAACTACAGCCACATGTGGAAAAGATGGATTCATCACACAAAACATGATTCTATTTATTAACATTTCAAAAACAGTCTACACAGAGAAACAGAGAAAGGTGGTAAAACATCCAAGGACAGCTTGGAAATTATCACCAAAGTCAAGGCTGAGACAGAAGATTTAGGGGTGCTTGGGGTATGCGTGTTCAAATTTTGTGTTGCATTTCCAAAAAAAAAGGAAAAAGAAGAAGAAGAAGCTTAAAACAAAGGTATACCCTCAACAGTGTTTACTTCTTCCCTTCCACAGACCATCATCCACGGGCTGGTTCTTGTAGGCAGCTTCCTGATGTACTTTGTGGTATCCCTAGTGTACAACGCCACCTGCGTCACCTGCAACAGTCCCACCAACCCCTACGGGGTGATGGAAGTCCAGCTCTCAGACCCCACTTTCTACCTCGTCTGCTTCCTCACACCAGTCGCGGCTCTTCTCCCAAGGTTTGAGCACAGGGGCCCTTTCTTCCTAGAACTACCAATCTCCCCTCCATAAGCCATTTTCATAGCCCAGGGGTCAGTAGTTTGACTCTTGGTTGGGATCCTTGAGGCTATAGTCTCAAAGATAGGGTCCTAGGACAGAAAGAACAATGAACTTGGAGAAAAATACCACAGACTCTGGTCCCAGGTCAGCCGCAGAGTAGCCAGGTCACCAAATCGGGCATGGCCTCAGTTGTGACATCTTTAAATGGGAGGGATAATTCCTGTCCTCCAGCCTTACAAATTTTGAATAAGCACAAGCCTCAGAGGATATATTTCCCACCACATCCCTTCTTCAGCCCAACCCCTTGGGAGATGGACCCTGGGAGAGACCATGAGGATTGGGCCCTCATTGGAAAAGGGCATCAAAGGTGTGTTAAATACTTTTGTCCACAGTTTTGGGGTTAAGTACGGTTGTGATCACCACTGACCAAGGGCTGAGCTCCTCTGTTCTGTGTCTTTTGGGGGGGTGTAGAAATAGAAATTTATCAGCCCCGTATTCTTGGTCTTACCCGTGGCTAGGAAACACACTTGAAGCCAAAAGCTACCAGCCTGATTAGAATCCTTGAAAAGTATAAAAGACTGTTGACACATGCTTCGAAAAGACGGCACTGAACAGTACAGCTTGTTAAACAGAGACAAGTTAGCAAATATTTACTTGTTAGTTACCATAGCACATAAGTTAAATCTTTTTGCTTATTCTACATTATCATCATAAGGTTGAATTTCTGTTTAATTCTGTTTACTAAGGAAAGCAAAGAGGTTTCTTCTGAGAAAGGATTATTTTAATAGTTCCAAGGACTGTTGACTTGTAACCTTGAAAAAAATTAATGTTTGTTATAGAAATCTACATGGTAGAATGTTTGCTGCAGAAAACTATTAGTTCCCTTAAGGTTATAAGCTGTATATATCATAATGGAGGTAGATTTCACTCACCAACCTTGTGATAATTAGCCCACTAACCATGACCTCACTAATCTTAGTCTAATTAATTCAACCGGTACAAAAGAACTGTACAGAGTCTCTTAAAACCAAGAACATGTAAATTGTTTTTGCAGATAAAAACAAAAGAAGCTTGCACACACAAACCTTAAAACCTAATGAGCACCTTAATTAGCACCTTAAATAGAGGATACCAATTTTTGGACACTCTCAGTTTTTCTCCTACTGCATGTCCTTGACATGGTATGTAGGTCAAGCCTTGGTCTTAGGTTCTTTTGTCTTCTAACTTTATAGTCTCTCTGTTGACCTAGCAACCACTAATGTGAAGATAAATATTTTGAACATATGAATCTCCAAATTCCCAACCCAGACCTCTCTTCTGAATTCCAGATACATTTTTTTCTAGCTACCTATTCACCACTTCCACTAGGCACGTAAGTTCAAAGAAATTGGGAGACGTCTATAATTTAAGTCATGATCCTCCCTTTATCACCACCACCATCTAAGATACCTGGGTCTCTTCCAGAGTTTCTTCTATCAAATGCTATCCAATTAGGACCAAGGCAGACCCCTGCAAGTTATCCTTGATACCACCCACCACCTCATGCCCACATCTAGCTCATTACCAAGACCTGACAATTCTATATGCTATATATTTCTCAAATCCATCTGCTATTTCTATATCTACATCCACCCCCATGGATAGATTATGTTCTTCCCAAATTACTGCAAAAGTACCTTAATAGATTTCACTCTAATCCACTATCTCTGTGTCAATGTGTAATCATGTCATATGCTTAGAAACCTGCCAGGGCTTCCCAAGGCTTTTACAATAAAGCACAAAAAACAAATCACGGCTCTCAGTCCTTGCCTGCTCTGGCCCTGCCAACCCCTCTGTGTCATTTCCCCTCTTGTCCTCACTCTCCACATTTCAGCCATCGTGCATGGATTTGGTTCTCACCTCCTATGCATGTCTCTTCCTCAAGGAAGGTGTCTCATACCAGATCAGGTGTCCGACACGCTCAGTGCTCCTTCTGTTTATAACTCTGTTCAGGTGCCATAGGAAAGCAAGAACCTATCTGTCCTGTTCTCAGCTTAACCTCTTCGGGGAGTGGCCCATTGTAGAAACTTGATAAGAATCTGTTGAATAAATGGATGGAGAAGGAACGTAGCATCGGTGGAAAGGTTTAAACTGAGAAAATTCCAGCTTTCAGGCAGGAAGTTGAGTCTTTCCTGAAATAAACATGCCTACCTGTACTGCCTCTCTGGGTGAGATGAGAAAGAGTGGGGCAAAGTTTACCTGATGCCGTGGGAGTCTTCAGAAACCCCTTGTGCACTGTGAGGCTGCCTAAAGCTTTCAGACACAGTGGAAGGATGGGAGTCTCTGCTTATAAGGCTTTAGAAATAAACATTTTACAAAGAATTATCTGGGGGAAAGATTCTGGATGTCTACTTTCTAGATAAAGAAATGGATACCCAGAGCCCAGTATCACAAGATGGTATATGCTTTCTCCATAGACCACACAATTGTATTCACCTTCTTATTCTTTCCCCAAGTGTGGAATAGAAGGACTCCAGGCACAGAGAGAGACTTCCAATCCCGGAGTCCAGTACAGGCTACATGCAGCTTGGCCAGGGAAAGGAACCCTGGGTTAACCATCAGGGAGACCTAGGAAGTGCTCAGGTGACCTTGGAAACCCTATCTCGTCTCTTGGAGCCTCCGTTTCTTCATCTGGAAAATGGTGCAAATACAGCAATGCTGGGAAATTAGCATGGCCCACAGATTCAAGAGAATATGTATTTAGAAACTACTTAAGTTCCACAAAGGGTTGATATTGCAAAGCAAGTAAATTTGCCTAAATCAGAATAGCCCAGAAAGAGAAAGGACTGCGCTATACATGGTAGATAAAACTCTAGGGATCCAGAGTGCTCGGTTCTGACCACAGCAAGACCACTGTGTGGCTCTGGACAAGTCACTGCCTCAGTTTCCTCATGTGTAACATGGGGGAAGCAAAAATACCAGCCACATGGGATTGTTGGGAAAGATGAGTTAATAACACTAAAGCACTTAGAAACGTTCTGGTTCATAATAAATGTTAGTTATTACATATTGTTATTGAACTCCCAAATCTCAGAGGTGCCCAGCATAGATTTAATAACCACAGTCAGGAGCACAGCGAAAAGGATCTCACCATGGGTGGGGAGTTGGATTCTAAGGTCACTTTCAATGCTAAAGTTCAAGACGTCAACAAAAAAATCAGGAAAAAAAAGATTTATTGTTGTTTCTCCTTCCCCACCAGGTACTTTTTCTTATCTTTACAAGGGACATATGGGGAGTCCCTGATCTCAAAAGCTCAGAAAATTGACAAACTCCCCACGGACAAAAGAGACCTGAAAATCCAGAGTTGGAGAAACAGACAAATGCCTGCCCCTGTGCCTGGAGAGGCTCAGCGCACCCACCGTCCAGTGCCACCTGTCCCTGAACAGGACTTCAGAGCCAGCACCCCAAAGAACTCCAGCCCTCCCAAGCAGAAGTGCAAGGAGAACCGGGGGGTGCATGGAGAGAGAAGCAGCAGAGACCACAGGAGGGACGACCCAAGCTCAGCAGACTCCTCAGCTAAACTCTCATCCAAAGATCACCTTCTTCTGGGGCCCAACAGCAGGATGGCGTCCGGAGCCTACCCCAGCGGGCAGACTGATGAATACAGGCGCTCGAGCAGGGGCAGCCATCGCCGATCCCAGAGTTCACTGACCATCTGAGGGACCTGCAGAAATCTGTACAAACTTAGGGGAGGCCGCCCAATCGCTGGCCTAATTAACCCAAGACTCTTCCTCTCCATGGAGGAAAGAACGAGCCAGTCTTACTCTTTTCTCCCTGCCAGGCTTGACTTCCTTACAGGAAGTACTGGCCACAAGGGGGTTGACCAAAAAAAGGCTGGAAACCACTCAACCTCCAGTTTCTTCCTGCTGCCAGGCAGCACATCTTGCAAACAGGGTTTCATAAAGAGGCTATGTTACTATGGCATCGAGTCCTCTGAGACATTCTTCTGATCCTCTAGATAAGTACAGCCTACAACCCAATACATAAGTTTCCAAGATTCCAAGAAATGTATAAACCCAGGCAATCTCTCAGGCTGTGGAAGTTTCTGGTTTTGCCATACCATCACTTCACCGCATGGGTGCCAGAGTTTAAATTTCAAAAGAGACCCATACATGCAGATGCTTCATCTTGATTGTATTGCAGAGATGGCCACGTGGGGGTTAACATCCCTTCCACTCACCAAGAGTAGGGACGCTGTTTGTCTCTAAGTCAAAAAAAAAACTACATCTAAGTATTAAAACTAGACTTGAACTCAGTGCCACAGACACTTCAGAGGGTTGTGGGACCACAGCTAGTGTAAGAGGCAGAAAGAACAGAAGCATTCTAAGAGAAATGGGTATACCAGAAGCCCCATGCTTTAGCTGACAGACCGCATGTCCCACAGCCTGGGGAATCTACCAAGAGAGCAGCCCTTTTTTTAAAAGCTATTTATTTTATTTGTTTTTATATTAAAGGACCCACTCTCATTCAGCTCTCAGAACAGGGAAACTCTAAGATGAATAGATCTTAGCAAACCTGCCCACAGAATAGACCCATATGATGCAAGCAACTCTGAACCCAAACAATGACATCTTCAAGGGTAGGGCCAATGTTAAATCCTATTCATTAAGCCTAGCCCAGAGAGGAGTGTCACCTGGAGGACACTGGCACATGCTTCCATTCAATTAGGGAGAGTCATAGGAAGTCTCACTTCACAGGGAAAAGGATTACATAGGCTTCTTACCCCTAGAGATAGTAAATACCAAAAATATAAGAGCTCAAAAACAGTGTTGAAATAAAAGAATGGATGATAGAATTCTAATAGGTTGTCAGGAGAAGCTATGTCTACTATGGGCAAGGATAGCCTGTCCCTAGTCTTTTAAGATAAGTCAGGGAGGGCTACTAAACCTTTTACCCTTAAGGCAGTGCCTATATATTAAGGAAATCCTTATAGGTTAGGAATGAATGCAACAAGTCTTTGAGCCTAGGAGTCATAGCCACCTCGCTTGAGTAACTTTTCAGCAATAATGCCCCCAAAAGATCTCAACAACCAAGTTGGCAAATGGCAGGCTGAGCTGGTCCTCGGACCACCCTGCTGACAAACCTGAACTGGAGAAGCCATTTGGAGCACCATTCTGGAGCCAACACACTGGGTCTCTTTCACTGACTCTGCCACATAATGACACGGGCACTGGCCAGCTGGTAGGTATTCAGGGGAATTCCACAAGAGGATTGCTAAAGGAGAAACACAGCAGGCAAAGCAGTAATGACTTTGTCCCAAATAAGAGGATTGAGCCAAAACTCAGATTTCAGGGTCCCTTTCTCCATATGATTCCTGCCCAGTCCTGAAAGCCAGATGAGAAAGGATGCTTCAGAAGAGAACAACGGCGTGGGAAGACCACTAGCCTCAGGAGATCTCAGGCATAGATCTTTGTTCTCTAGAGCCAGGAACCTTGAAGCAGGATGCCACACCTACAAATTAGGGTAGAACTGCCCTACCTCCCAGGCTTGGCATAGGAACAAGTCAAAGTTACGTAAGAGGTGAGGGAGAGAAGGGATGTGAAAACCCTTTGAAAGCTGTAGGACCCTCAATAATAACACAGGGATATTTATTTCAGAGCTTAGAGGAAAAGAGGTGATGTGGAAGTTGAGAAAATGTCTGATCCTGACACCTAAATGCCAAACCATACCCATCATTGTGATGCTGCTCTCTTTCTTGCATGACCAACCATCCCAGTTAGCCTGGGATTTTCCCAGTTTTAGCACTGAAAGCCCCACATCCTGGGAAACTCCTCAGTCCTGGGCCAACTGGTCACCTACTCCTGCCCTTCTTTGTAAACCAAATCAACTGTGACTATCCAACATGCCACCTTAGCGGGAAAAGTTATAACAGCTATTTCCCTATAACATAATCCTAATGATTGTACTTAATACATTTTTATACTTTTATGACCTTTTACTGATTGACTGGAAATGTGCTGTCCTTTTTATTAGAAGAAAAAAATAAACATGACTTTCCAGAATTGCTTGAGTCCTCTCTCATCCATCCATCCTTCTTTGCATTCACTCATCTGTTCATTCATTTATCCACCCATCCATTCACTTATCTACCCAATGAACTTCTATTAAGCCCCCTCTAGAGGCCTGTGATGTGCTAGGAGCTGCAAGGAGCTCATCCCTGACTTACAGAAGCTCATAGCCTTGTTGGGCATCGAGTATCAGAACAGATTTGATCCAATGTAAGGGTGTGACACCAACCAAACCGGGTACAAGAATTAGAAGCAGCACACACAGTCCCCTCTCTCTGAAACTCTACCCTAGCTGCGCCCCTCTCCTGGAAGCCTGCGCCAACCTCAAACCCAGGTTGATTAGGCGCCCTTTCTCATTCACTCACTCAGCAGATGTCAAACAGTGCCTGCAGTCCACAGCATTGTGGCAGGCAGCAAGCATAAAGAGGGGACAGAGAGAGGTTCCGCTCCTACTCTCCAGGGATTGACAGTCTAGAAGGGGTAACAGGGAGGAGGGAAGGGGGTAGTTCCATGGCAATCAGAGAAGCCTGCTCCAAGAAGGAGAGGTTTCAGCTGACACCTTAACCATGAGAGAATTAAGTAGGAAAGCCCTGAAAAGGAACACAGTTTGGTGGATTCAAAAAGTTTAGAAAAAAAGAGAAATGAGGTCAGTGTGACTAGAAACCAGTGAGCAGGAGAAAGTGCCCCATAATAATGTTAGTAATCACAACTGCATTAGCTTACTGCGGGCTAGGTGCTAGTTTAAGCACACATCACCACATGAACCTCACAGCCACCCAGCAAGAAAGTACCATTATTCTCCCCTATTTCATTTAGCGTTAGTGACATAATGAACCACCCCCAAGATTTAGTAGATTAACACAATTATTCATGTGCTTACGATGCTGTACCTGGGCAATTTGGGCTGTGACCTCCCTCCACATGGTCTCCATCCTCACAGACATCAGCCAGCCTTGTCACATGGCATCAATTTTCTGGGAGCAAGAACAGAAGCTGCAAAGTCTCTTGACACTGAGGCTCAGAACTCACACATCATCTTTTCCACCACATTCTCTCAAAACAAGCCCCAAGGCCAGCCCAGTTACAAAGGGGTGGGAAAATATACCCCACCTTTAATGGGAGGAGTTACAAAGAAATTTGAGACCATTTGTAATCTACCACATCCCATTTACAAAAGGAGAAACTGAGGCAGAGAGAGGTTACATGAATTCGGCACAGTTACACCATTAACAAGTGGGGAGGCAGCATTCTAGTCCCAGAAGTCTGAAACAAGAGCCTATAATCTTAGCCACTGAGCTACACAAATGTGAGACAGGGACCAGACACCAGAGGGGCTTGTCTTCTCGACATTCCTTTGAGAGACAAGGTAAGCACAGTGCCTGAACTCCATCCCAACTCTGTCACAGGCTGGCACGGTGACCTAGCCCACGATGTTCAGCTGGGTTGCTCACCCAGACCAAAGCTTCAGAAAGTAAGGAAGAAAGCAGCCTCAGGAGAAGCAGAACGCCAGTATCTCCGGTGAGCTGATCACCCAGCCAGAACTTTCCATTCTGCACACAGAGCCCCAGGAGAAATCAATCCCCTGGGAGTGAATTCCCCCAGGTAACCAGAGAACCAAAGGGGGATGGAGGTGTGGGATCCAGAAAGTGGGGACCATGAGCTGGGGCAATGCCCAAGAAGGTAGGTCTTTAGAGGGTACAAGAACTGCCCAGTCAAACTTCAGGACTCCTGCAAGGAGGATTCGGGCATTTTCAGACAAGAGCCGAGACTGGCAGCCTTTTGTTCAAAGGCGTTCTGGTGCCACCTAGCAGCCATGGTGGAGCAGCTACACCGAAGGGCTCTTCCTGCAGCCAGATCAGGGAAGCAGGGCAGGGGGAACCAAGCCAGGAGTCAGCAGGCCAGATTTCAAGTCTGGCTCAGACCAGGGTTTCTGCTGTGACGCTGGACACATCCCTTCACCAGGTTTCAACTTCAAACTGAGGTTCAGTCAGTTTCCCCAAATACTCAAGGTGGGAGCTGGGCTGTTCTAACATCCTGTGATTCTGAAAGCTATTTTGGGGAGGCTGGTTACAGTATAGGAATGACCCCTGGTGAATCAATTTATTGTTAGATTCTCACACGTGCGTGCATAAACACACACACATACACACACACACGCGCACACACACACATACACACATGCATGCACGATGGAAGATCCCATGAGGGAGGGACCTGCCATCTGTTCTCTGCTGTGTTCCCAGTGCTGGGCTCACTGCAGTGCTCAACAATGTTGTGTTCTTGCTGTTAAAGAAAAATCAGCCCTAACTGGTTTGGCTCAGTGAATAGAGCATTGGCCTGCGGACTGAAGGATCCCAGGTTCGATTCTGGTCAAGAGCATGTACCTTGGTTGCGAGCACATCCCCAGTAGGGGGTGTGCAGGAGGCAGCGCATCGATGTTTCTCTTTGATCGATGTTTCTAACTCTCTATCCCTCTCCCTTCCTCTCTGTAAAAAATCAATAAAATATATTTTTTTAAAGAATAAAGAAAAATCATAGGGCCCAGCCCATGTTGCTCAGTGGTTGAGCATTGACCCATGAACCTGGAGGTCACAGTTCGATTCCAGTCAAGGCACATACCCGAGTTTCGGGCTCAATCACCATTGGGGGGCATGCAGCCAATTGATGATTCTCCCTCATTATTGATGTTTCTATCTCTCTCTTACTCTCCCTTACTCTCTGAAATCAAAAAATATTTTTTAAAAGAAAAATCATAAATAGGGGCTGGTCTCAGTGGGAGCGTAAGAAGGCATGAGGGCAGCACCTGCACCTGGGGAGAAAATGGACCCCCTGAGCCGTTTTGAGGCCCCAGATTGCCTTTTTCAGATCAGTAGATATTAAGGAGTTTAAGTACCTACTGAGAGGCAGGGCAGGGCGCCCCCATCTCAGACGTCAAAGGGAGCTGGTGCTAGGACGCCTCCTTCCCTGACACAGGCTTGGACTCATTCCAGGTGGTAAACTATGTAAGGAGTTGGGGAAGAAGAGCTTTAATCTCCTACAATCTCCATCAACATTTCCAACCACCCCCCAAAAAGAATAGCTGCTCACCACCTAAATGAAGCACTGAGACAAGTCTCTAGTTCCCCTCCCTGCACAGCACGGCCCCCAGCCCCTCCTGTGCCCACAATTAGATGCCACTATCTGTCCCCTGACTGCCAGTCAGTCTACTAGAGGGGCCAGCTCCACGCAGGTCACACCCGGGGATAGGTAAGCCCAGGCACCTCAGGAACCAAGACCACCTGGACCCAGCAGTATCCTCAGAGTCTGTCCTCAGACCACAGTTCAACAAAGGGAGGGCTACCTGACTGAATTTTGAGAAAAAATTATTGGGGTTTTGTTTGTTTTTTCAGTATTATGAGCCATTCCTATCCCAACTAACCTATGTTCCCACAAGATGAGGTGAAAGATATTCCTGAAGATGACAAAATTCAGAGAAGAGATAAGCAGAGGAGCTCAGGGTCACCCAGTAATTTAGATTTAGAGCTGAGTCTAGAATGACACCTCTCAATGAGGGCTCTTCAGCCACCTCATCAGCCAAAGATGAACTAGTAATCCTTCCCAGGGCTTCATGGACATTTAAAAATGAAAAGATTAACACAAAAGGGTAACATTTGAAAATAGGCCACATGGTAAGTGAGTCAGAGATCTGTTTGACTATGGAGTGCTTCCAGAACTCCTCAGATCTCCCTATTTGCAAAGGGCAGCCTGCGGGTGAGGCTGGGGCTATACCAGTAAGAAGTCACCTCTCATAGTCTTCACCTGCAGAGGCGAAAATGAATTCTGAAGCCCCAACAACTGCTGCTTCTGAGCCTCCAATCCTGCCTTTAAAATAACCCACCTTTCTCCCTCTCTCTCTCTCCCCCCCCCCCGTCTCACACACACAAACAAATACACACACACACACACACACACACACACACATACACACACACATATACAGTAGAAGCCCGATGCACGAAGATTCGTGCAAGAATGGGCCTTCCTTCCTCTGGCTGCCAACACCACCTTTGCTCCAGCTGGAGCTGCCTTTCCGCCTTCCCACCTTCCCCCTTCCCACGCTGCCCAGAGGCCCGTCCCTGGCCGCTCGGTGCCTGCATATGCAAATTAACCCGCCATCTTTGCATACTCACTCCTGATTGGCTGGTGTGCATCGCAAATGTACGGTCAATTTGTATCTTAACTCTTTTATTAGTGTGTGTGTGTGTGTGTGTGTGTATTACATACAGATTTGTCCCTTTTACTGGATACAAAAGACAAAAATGTGAACAGAAGCATACATTTGCTTTTTCCATTTATAATAGACTGGTATGTTGGACAGTGAATTCTTTTTCAAGAAGAGAGCACAAGAACCCTGGGCAGTGGGCCACTCCCAGCAGCTTTTCCACACAAGTGGCCTGCATCGGCTCACACTGAGGACTTTCCTAAAATTTCTCAATGGTCCATAAACCCCAAACCAGGAGCAGCTGGCCTCAGTGTGCCCTGTACCTCTTTCTAAGCAGCCCCATGCCTAGCATAAGCAGAGACCAGTCTCAATTTGCTGTAACTCCCATCAGGTGGCACCAAGCCTGGCATGAGCTGCAGCCAGTGTTGTCTTGGAACATAGCTTCAACTAAGCAGCCACAAACCAGGCACACATGGCAGCTGGCCTCAGCTCACAATGTGGTGCCCACCAAAGGGTCCCAAGACCAGCACTAGTGGAAGCCAGCCTCGATTCTCAGCATAGCATCTCCCAGGTGCCACCAAGCCCAGCACAAGAGACAATTACCTTAGCCTGCACAGGAGCCACTCCCAAGACACTCCAGAACAAACACACCCAATGGCCAGCTTCCTGTCACACCAGGCACCACCCAATCAACTCCACAAATGACAAACCAAAGTGCAGACTCTGTTGACACCAGAGCCCTGCTAAAGTTAAGTGACTCCAACTCCATGGGATCAACCCCCAAATAATAGCTTGTCCAATGTAGTCACATCCAGCCTTCACAGCCAGTCAACCTGATGGTCAATCCCAGCCACTGACATGCCAACAGCAATCAAAGCTCAACTGCAATAGGAGAGCACACACAACCCACACATGGGACACCCCGGAACACCTGGTTCAGATGAATAGGCAGACTGTGCCATGGGGCCTCACAGGGCACCTACTACATAAGGTCACTCTACCAAGACTGGGGAACATAGCAGATCTACCTAATACATAGAAACAAACACAGGAAGGCAGCCAAAATGAGGGGACAAAAAAAAAAACATGTCTCAAATGAAAGAACAGGACAAAGCTCTAGAAAAAGAACTAAATGAAATGGAGGCGAGCAACCTACCAGATACAGAATTCAAAACACTGGTTACAAGAATGCTCAATGAACTTAGGGGGGAAATAGATGAACTCAGTGAGAACTTCAACACAGAGATAGAAAACATAAAAAGGAACTAATTAGAAATGAAGAATATATTAGCTAAAATGAAGAACACAGAAGAATACATTAGAGGGAATCAACAGCAGTTCAGATGAGGCAAAGATTGATTCAGCAAAGTAGCAGAAAACACCCAAGTGGGACAGTAAAAAAGAAAAAATAATTTTAAAATATGAGGATAGATTAAGAGGCCTTTGGGATAACATTACATTTTGCAGGAACATTAACATCATAGGCATACTAGAAGGAGGAGAGAGCAAGCAAGGGATTGAAATTGTGTTTGAAGAAATAATGACTGAAAACTTCCCTAACCTGGCAAAGCTAATAGAAATGTAAGTCTAGCAGATGCAGAGTCCCAAGCAAGATGAACCCAAAGAGGTCCAAACCAAAACACATTATAATTACAATGCTAACGATTAAAATATATGCACCCCTATATTCATTACAACATCATTTACAATAGCCAAGATATGGAAGCAACCTAAGTGTCCACTGAGAGAAAAAAAAATAGATAAAGAAGATGTGGTACATATATACAATGGAATATTACTCAGCCATAAAACAATTTAAAAAATCTTGCCGTTTATGACAACATGAAAGGACCTAGAGGGTATTATGCTAAGTGACATATGTCAGACAGAGAAAGATAAAATACTGTATGTTTTCACTTTTATGTGGAATCTAAAAAACAAAATAAATGAAGAAACAAACACAGATACCGAAAATAAATTGATGGTTGCCAGATGGGAGGGGGTGGGAGGATGGGTGAAAAAGGGGAAGAGTTTAAGAAGTACCAATTGCCAGACATAAAAATAGTCATGGGGATGTAAAATACAGCATAGGGAATATAGACAATAATATTGTAATAACTATATATGGTGCCAAATGGGTATGAGACTTGGCGGAATGATCACTTTGTAAGTTATATAAATGTCTGATCACTATGTTGTATACCTGAAACTAATAAAATATGTCAACTGCAATCTATATATATAAAAGCCTAAGCGACCAAACGACGGGTCGCTTTGACGCGCACTGACCACCAGGGGGCAGACAATCAAGGCAGGAGCTGCCCCCTGTTAGTCAGTGTGCTCCCACAGCGGGAGTGACACTCAGCTGACCGACAGGCGCCAGACACCGGGCTCATGGCTGGCCAGCGCAGCTGTGGCGGTGTGAGCCTCTCCTGCCTCTGCCGCAGTGCTACCAAGGGGTGGCGGCGGCAGGCGCAGCGGGGCCAGGATGAGCGGGAGTGGTACGGCGCCCGGGCTTGAGCTCAGGCTCCTCCCCGGCTGCCTGCTGCTTCTCACACTACTACATCCCTCGGGGGGTGTTGGACTGCCTGTCTCGGCCCAATGTAGGATCGGGCCAAAACCGGCAGTCCAACATCCCCTGAGGGGTCCCAGGTTGCAAGAGGGCGCAGGCCAGGCTGAGGGACCTCACCAGTGCACGAATCCGTGCACCATGCCTCTAGTTGAAAAATAAAATTTTAAAAAAAGGACCCTGGGCAGCTTAATGTTTGCTAGGCTTCAAGTCAAGCCATCCTCTTTTTAAGGAGCGAAGAAAGCAGAGAGGAGATGCAAGACCCCAAAAGGGGACATGAAGTTGCAGGAGGTTGAGAGTCACTTCTGCTGCTCTCAATTGTCCCATGAGCCTACTAGTTACTCATCTATTTTTCTTTTTTCTTTTTTAATCACTCCTAGAATGTTAGAACCTGAAGTCATAGGTCATGAATGATTCCCCTGAAGGTCACTCTGGGACTAGAATCAAGCCTTGGCCAATGGTAGTAGCAGGCTGGCTCAAAAGAGTGTTTTCTTATCTAGTCCTGACCACAAACCCAGAAGAAAAAAGTGGGGACATTTCCTCTGCCTTCCTATACGAAAAAGTCTCTGTCTCAGTCACCCATCTTCTCTTCCCCAGAGGCAGACACCAGATGGTGATCCAATGATCCAAGTTGCAGGAACATCATTAGTTCTTGATGAACTATCTTCAAAGGGTCCCATGCTTGTCAGACTCCTGTCTCTATCTCAGATCTCCTCCTTCCATGGGTCAGCCACCACAACTAGGCTGAGACTCACCTCAGGGGGAAGCCAACCTCTCTTTTGCTCACTTTCTCTCTTCTACTTCAAGCTGTTGGACTCAGTTATAAATAAAAAAATTTTCCCCATTCTGCTAATGTTTTTTATGGCACTAATCTGGACAGAGGGGAGCAGAAGAATGGGGAAGTGGAGGCCCGGAGAGGGGAGAAGTGACTGTCCACATGGGGTAGACATGCCTGAGGTCTCCATGATGCCACAAAAATACCATCAAGATTCCAACACTCTTTTTATCCCCATTTTACAGGTACGCAAACTGAGACTCAGAAAAGTAACTTACCCAAAAATGCATTCTTCATAAGAGGTAGAACAGTATTCCAAACCCAGATCAGATTCCCAGCTCACTGTAATTAGCAAGCAGGGCAGCCTGGTCTTTGGGAAGCAACAGGCCCTGTGATTTTCCAGAACAGTCCTATCTCATGACCTCCCTCAAGGTTTCAAACTGTACCACCAGCAACTTAAACTTTCTAGCCTCCTTCCCTCCCAGCGTCTCCACAGGCACACCCTCCAAACACCGCCACGGAGCCTGGGAGAAAGATTGGCACCCTAGAAGACATGTTGCCATTGGCCGAGCTCTAATTGCAGCTCCCACAGCCTGCACTATGCCTAGTAGACAAACCATAGCAGAGACACATTAATTCCTGCCCCAGCTGGCTCCCACCATGGGCAGGCACACATCGGCATGCTCAGAAGCCCCTGCCTGCACCCCTGACGTGGGAGGAATGCCCCCAGCCCTGCCTCTCTTCTTATTTTTAATTAGAAGTTCCATTAAAACCACTACAGCAATGAGGCACACACCAGGCAGCATACTTCAGGACAATTAGCACACTCCTCAGGTTGCTAAAATGGCCTGGGCCCTGGTCTGAGCCGACATAATTACACCAAAACATACAGTCTACCAGGAGGCGCCCATTGTTAAGGGAAAGAAACAATTAGTCACACAATCTATCGAGCAGTTAAATCTGTAGGAAGTTATTCTGTACACATAAGAGTTTGCCAGGGGTTGAGATACATGGAGATGATCTCTTGCCTGTGGCTCAGTAGGACCGTAAGCAAACCTCAATGGTTGCCCACCCCGCCCCCATGCTATGAGTGCTCTGCGTGTTTGTGTGTAGATGCCGACCCCGTGCAGAGAATGGTTGTAATTATCCAGTGTCTGGATCACTGTAGACCCGAGCCTTCCGTTCCTGGACTACGGGAAATAATCAATGGGGTACCTACCTCCCTGCTACTCTCTGAATCCTCAAGCCACTCATTAAAACCTGCCCCTAAGACAGCTCCTGGCCAGTCATTCTGGTGACTCTGAGGAGTAAATAGAAAGAGCTGCAGAAAAACGCCCGAGGCTCCTGGACCATTTGAAGCCACTCTCTTGGATTCCACGGGCTTCCATCTTCCCTCTCCAGCTCTCAGGCGGAACCAGCGCACCGTCCGCTAGCCAGCAGGGCCACTACAATTAACATTCAACTGGCATTTCCACTGCGCACTCCAGGCCTGTGCTCTCAGCCTTTTCAAATCCTATTCAGCCCAAAGTAATCTTTGCCCTTGCATTTTGGTCCAGGCAGCAGCAATTATTAAGACTGCAGATTATGGTTTATTAGCATTTATTGAACTGCAAAGGAGCCTGGCACAATAGCGACTGTCACCAGGTCTCCGACTCCCAAACTGAAATTAACAAGGCAGCAGGACACAAATACAAACGGCGGAAAGGAAGCCACTTCAGGAAGAATTGTGATTTATGGTTTTTCATGCAAGGCTCTGGATGAGATGGGGAGCTGTGAAGTTTTGGGTAAGGGGGTGGTCAGGCAGATAGGAGCCAGTCCCTGATGGGTCACTCACTCGAGAGTCTCCACAGTCACCCTTCAGGCGTCATTAATTGTGGATCTAGAGAAAGTGGTCAAGTGTAAGGGGGGCTGTGATTCAAATCCTGGATTAATCCATTGAATGACCTTGTGCAAAGTACTTTCCCTCTCGAGGAAATCACCTCTGGCCAATGGCTTTGAATATTACCCTGCCCACAAGAGAGTATACCAGGTGACTTCCAAAACTATGGTATTTCATTTGCTTTTCCCTTCATCCTCTTATTACCTACTAATATTAGCTTTCCAGAAAAATCACAAAGACAAACTCCAGATAGGTGCCGGTCAGTGAGTTTCAGTTTAACATGAGATCTCAGACCAACAAGCAGTGGCTTGTTCAAGCCTCAGGTTGAGAAGCAACGAGACTGTAACAGGCACAACAGGAAGATGCAAGGTGGTAGGTTAGCACTGTCTGTCACAGACACAGTGAGGATTCTGGTGGCCAACCTAACACTGCTCTAGACAGTCCTCTATCCTCTGTTTCCTCTTTTTTTTTTTTTTAGAGAGTATTTCTAAAAAGAGAGACCTAGTTTCTGACGAGAGATAATGAGAAATGATTTTTTAAATTGCTCCATGCTGCCCATAACTCTGGGTTCTGCTTGAGACCTTGTGGATGCCATGATTCAGATGTAAATATCCCCTGAAATCCATCAGTGTCTGGGTAGCTGATTAAGCACCATGGACTATAACAGTGTTCCCTCTTCTGATCTTCAGGCATTTTCATTTCTGTGAGCTGATGTATTACCACGGTGAGGGGACGCTCTCACGCATTCTGCTCAGGATAACAGATGAGGTGTGAAATTGATTCCGAGCACCTAGGAGGGTTATGATTTATCATCATACATTAGGCCCCGTGGAGCTTCACTGGATGAATCCCAACAACACTCAGATCCAGCCACACCCCTGGAAAGAGGACCCTTGGTGACTCAGGATACGTTAAGTACAGCTACTTCAAATTGGCACCCAATAACAGCTCCCTTTCATTGTCAGTCAACAAACAGTTACTGAGCATCTACCACGTGCCAGGTGCTGCTTGAGGAGCTGCAGATACCACACTGGTCAAGAGAGGCTCACTCATCCCTAGACCTGCCTCCTCTCCCCAGTTATAATTTAAACTCACCATTGGGTAAACACGCCAACAGTCTGGTGCCTGGGGATCAGTATTTGACGTGGCCTGAACAAGACATCATCATACAATTTTCTGAATGACAGATGCTTGGAGCAGCCAACCCAACAATAGTTAAAGCTACACCTTCATCATTATTACTCGCCATGTAAAGGATGGGCCCATGAAAATTTCTTTTTTAAAAAACATACGTTTTTATTGATTTCAAAGAGAGAAAGGGAAAGGGAGAGAGAGATAGAAACATGGATGAGAGAGAAACATTGATTGACTGTACAACCCCCACTGGAGATCGAGCCCTCAACCCAGGCATGTGCCCCGACCAGGAATCAACTGGCGACCTCCCAGTGCATGAGATGGCACTCAACCAACTGAGCCACACCATCTGGGCAGCCCATAGAAATTTCTAATGAGGGTGTACAGCACATGTGCCCCGCAGGAAGTCGCTCAGTCCAGGGACTTCAGGCAGAAGCCTTCCCTAACTGGAATTGTGTGGAGATCTAGAAATTGTTCTCTCTTCTGACAATCAATACCTAAAACCATGTTCTTACACAGGATTGGACAAAGGAAAAGGAAGCAGGACATCAGAAATGTATTAGGAAGCTTTCTGAAAATACATACTCCTGCAGCTTTGTTCTGACACCCCAGAATCTGCCTCTGAAGCTCTGGGCTGGGCATCAGACAGATCTATGTTGAAAAAGTACCCATGGGTGATTCTGGCCAATTTAGAAAACACTGCTTCACTCAGATACAGGCCTGGCCTCTGTCAAAATACAAGGTTTAATTTATAGTAACGGGCATAGAAACCCACTCTACTAGAGTTCTAGTCCTCATTTCATCTTTAATCTGCTGTGTGACCTCAGGCTAGGCACTTAGGCACTCTGAGCCCCATTTCATTAGATGCACATGAGAGGAGAAGGAGCAAATGACTTCTAGAGCATCTTAAAGAGCTGAGATTATGCAGTTATGTTTTTTCACATTTGCAGGCCAATTTCAAACACTAATTGATTAAGCCCGGTATAAATAATCGCTGTTAAATAGTTTTTACAGGAAAGTAAAGCATATTTAAAACACATTTGTGCCAGATCAGTCCATTGTATATTTAAATGTCATCGTAATTAAGCCTCTGAGGTGGTCAGTGTGGAGTGTTTATAAACCTCCCAGGAGCCGTCACCCTTGGACTCTTTGTCAACCTGCCTTCTGCCTTCCCGTCCCTTGCCCCATCTTTTGGATGTCCCCACAGACATGGTACTTATTGTCTGACTCTTAAGTGGAAGCTTCTAGATTTTCTCTAAAAACATTTTCTGTAAATTCCATCTCTTCATTGAAGAATTCTTACACACCTGTAACAGACTGACTTTTTGCCTGATCATCTTCATTTGATTAATATTCTTGCACTTTTTCGTTCTGATCACCTGCCTCTCTGAACTCATGAACACCTGCAGGCAAATACTCTGTGCTGATGGCTAAGCAACAAATCAAGTGGCAAATATCGAGATTTTTATACCTATTGCTCCTCTAGACAGATCATTTATTTTGATGAATGGGACTGAAATCTGGCTTTCTTGCCCATTCAAGCTAATTATCTTGTGTTAGGATCAAAGCATAAGAGAATGGGTCTCAAAACTTCCATGGGCTTTACCCAGTTTGGCTCAATGGATAGAGTGTCAGCCTGCGGACTGAAGGGTCCCAGGCACATGCCCGGGTTGTGGACTCGATCCCCAGTAGGGGGATGTGCAGGAGGCAGATAATCAATGATTCTCTCTCCTCATTGATGTTTCAATCTCTCTCTCCCTCTCCCTTCCTCTCTCTGAAATCAGTAAAAATATATTTAAATTTAAAAAAAAAAAAACTTCCATGGGATAAGAATTCCATGGGGTTGTGGCAACCCCACACTCTCCCTTCTATTCCCTCCTCCATGCTGCAAGGCCTAGAAGCCTGCACACTACATTCCCCAGATTCTCTTGCCAGGGACTTTTGCCTAGGTTTGGCCAATGTGAGTCACTGACAGGCAGAAAGAAAAAGTCATCCTGGTCCCCGCATGAGCACAGGTGGTACCTGTATAGGTTCCAGCAGCAGCCTGGCAAACCTCCCTCAAAGGTCCCAGCATTACTTGTGTGGGCTCCAGTCCAGCAGCTTCCGCAAGTGACCTCCCCAATCCTGTTTAGTCCTCCGCACATCCCCTTCCTCTTTTTACTCCACCATTATCTCTATGATAGTGTTGGCAAAATGACCTCAATTAATCTACCTACTCCCCTTTGTGATGTCACTATAAAGCTCCTCTCATCAAAAGGTGGAGTCGCCAAAACTGGTTTGGCTCAGTGGATAGAGCGTCAGCCTGCGGACTGAAAGGTCCCAGGTTCGATTCCGGTCAAGGGCATGTACCTTGGTTGCGGGTACATCCCCAGTAAGGGGTGTGCAAGAGGCAGCTGATCGATGATTCTCTCTCATCGATGTTTCTAACTCTCTATCCCTCTCTCTTCCTTTCTGTAAAAAATCAATAAAATATCCTATCTAATAATAGACAAATATGCAAATTGACCATACCTCCGACACACCCACGAGCCACGCCCACCATCCAATCAGAGCGAGTATGCAAATTAACCCAAACCAAGATGGCTACAGCCACAGAGAGCAAGGTTTCCTAGGTAACAGAGGGAGCCAAGCTTTCTGCCAGCCATTGCAGGCCTAAGCCTCCACTCAAGCTACAAAGTTTCAATTATAGAAGGTAAACAAATTCAAACAAATGGCGGCAGAATGGAACTTGAGAGAGCAGGCCAGGGTTGCCGCCGGCAACAGGGGAAGCAAAGCTTTCTGCACACCCTGGCCGGGCCCACCCGCTTAAGGCAACAAAGTTTCAATTATAACCCCAACACAAATGGCTGCGGACCTCAGAGGGAGCCCCAGGCTTGGCTCTGCTCCAGGCTACAAAGTTTCAATTGTAGAAGGAAAATAAATTCCAGATACCAGGGCCTCCACTTGCGTTGCCAGGGGGCGTGGCCCGCCTGCAAACTACCACAGGCCCCTCGCTCAGGCCGCCCCACGTCCCAAGGGAACCCCACCCTGATCAGGGACACCCTTCAGGGCAAACCAGCTGGCCCCCACCCCTGTACCAGGCCTCTATCCTATCTAATAAAAGAGTACTATGGCTCTCTCTCTCTCTCTTTCCCTTCCTCACTGAAATCAATAAAAATATTTTTTAAAAAAAAAAAGAGTACTATGCAGATTGATCATCACTGCAACACACAATATAGCTGCCCCCATGTGGTCAAAGATCCTGCCCCCATGTGAACACAAGATGGCCACCACAAGATGGCCAGCAGGAGAGGGCAGTTGGGAGGCACCTGGCCTGCAAGGGAGGGCAGTTGAGAAGGACCGGGCCTGCAAGGGAGGGCAGTTGGAGGTGATCAACCCTGCAGGAGAGGGCAGTTAGGGGTAACCAGGCCGGCAGAGGAGGGAAGTTGGGGGCAAACAGGCTGGCAGCAGAGTGGTTAGGGGGTGATCAGGCTGGCAGGCAGAAGCGGTTAGGGGCAATCAGGAAGGCAGGCAGGCAAGCAGTTGGGAGCCAGCAGTCCTGGATTGTGAGAGGGATGTCCGACTGCCCGTTTAGGCCCGATCCCATCGGGCCTAAACGGGCAGTCGGACATCCCTTGAGGGGTCCCAGATTGGAGAGGGTACAGGCTGGGCTGAGGGACAACCCCCCTCCGTGCACGAATTTCGTGCACTGGGCCTCTAGTATTTAAATAAATTTTTAAAAGGTGGAGTCTATTTCCCCATCTTGAGTCTGGGCTGGCCTGATGACTTGCTTTAGCCAACAAATGGCAGCAAAGCAATGTTGTACCAGTTCCAATTCTAGACCTAAAGACCTTGCATGCTTCCTTTCGGAATCCCACTGAGCTTCTATGTCAATGAACCCCGGCCAGCCCACTGGAACGTGAAAGACCTCATGGAGGAAAGCCAAGGCCCCAGCCAATCATGAGAGACCTCATGAAGGAATGCCAACTGCCCCAGCCAATCATCAGCCAGACCCCAGAATCAGAGCCACACCCACCACAGATACTTGAAGGAGCCCAGCCAAGACCACAAAAACAATCCAGTTTACTAATAGACTGGTGAGCAATAATAAAGAGTTGTTCTTTTAAGCTTTTAGTTTTAGGGGATTTTGTTACCCCACAGCAGATAACTGATACAATAACTAATTCCTTTCATTAAATCTCTCTTTTATTGCTGTTTCTCTGACTGGACCATGATTGATAAAGGAAACGTCTTACAAATGCAAATTCCCAATTGAATACCCCAGGCAATTTTGATATATGTGGCTCTAGAATAGTCTTTGCCAAACACAGCTTTCAAGGGGCTGTTGAGATCATTTAGCTATACTGTGCCCTCTCAGGCAGTTTACAGATAAGATCACATTTAAGAAAAAGCCCAGTGTGATTAAATAAATACTTAGTAACCAATTCCTGTGTCCAAGAAATGGCACATCCCTGTCAAGGATTCTTTTCTCCATAGTAATCGCTAGCTTTATTCCCTCAAGCTGCGGTTTTTGTCTCTTTCCTCTTATTTCCTGCTCAGAAGAAAAAAAATACATAGTGGTTGGTAGACATTTTCTATAAGTAAAACACTTTTTATCCCCTAGGTTAAATAGTCCCAACCAGATACTTTAAATAAAAAGAAGAAAGAAAAAACCTTTAGTCTCAGACTGATTTTAGATAACCCAAATCTACTGTGTGATTTTTCCACAAGCCATTAATCTCTCTGAACCTCAATTTTCTCAACTGTTAAAAGTAAGATCTGTTGTGAGAAATAAATGAAACAGAGTTTGTGAAAACTTATTGTGTTAGGACTTGGCTTTCATTTCTCTAAGGTAGAACTGCAGAATAAAAAATGAAAACCTAAGAATCTGACATGGATCCAAATCTCCAAATCCCAGACTTACCAGAGCATCATGAATAAACTCTCCCATAATGATGGCTGAAAGGCAACCATACCTATGGCAACCAATGTGGGGACTAGGCTTAAGCCAACCACCCTCCCCTGCCCTCTGGGGAGGGAATGCCCTATGGACACCCTGTCTCAATGGAAGACCCCCAAAGAGGCTGATCAATTCTTCTAAATTTACCCAAGCAACAAAAAGAGGGTGTTTTTTTAATATAAACTAATATATTTAAACAACAAAGAAACAATAGAACTTAGATTCCTATTGCCCAAAACAATCACTGTCAATACTTGAAGTATATTTTTCCACAATTAGTGAGCTGTTCCTTCAACCTCTACTTCAAGCCCTCCCAAAAGAGGCCACAGGCACCAAACAGGCAGGGAACAGTGTGGATGAGACTGTGGATCTCAGAGGAAGACGATGAAAGGAGTTTACATCATGCATTCCACGGAAGTCACTTCCACTTCCCCCATCAGATCTCTGTTCCCTTAAAGTTCCTCTTAGGCTGTGCTGGGGCAGAGGAGGGAAGAAATAAGGAAGAAGGTGGAGGGAGGCCAAGGAAGAATATAGAGTTTCTCTTCCTTCCCATCCTCTCTAAGAAAATGGTAATATGCAAATTAACCATCACTCCGCTGCATAAGCCACGCCCACCAGCCAAGCCACGCCCACCAGCCAATCAGGGCACGTATGCAAATTAACCCCAATCCAAGATGGTTACAGCCACAGAGAGCAAGGTTTCCCAGGTAACAGAGCAAGCCAAGCTTTCCATAGCCGTTACAGGCCTAAGCCTCCACTCAAGCTACAAAGTTTCAATTATAGAAGGTAAACAAATTCAAACAAATGGGGCAGAATAGAGCTTGAGAGAGCAGGCCAGGGTTGCCGGCGGCAACAGGGGAAGCAAAGCTTTCTGCACACCCTGGCCGGGCTCACCCGCTTAAGGCTACAAAGTTTCAATTGTAGAAGGTGAATTAACTGCCACAGAAATGGCTGCCGCCCCAGAAATGGCTGCTGCCCCAGGCTACAAAGTTTCAATTGTAGAAGGAAAATAAATTCCAGAAACCAGGGCCTCCCCTTGGGTTGCCAGGGGGCGTGGCCAGCCTGCAAACCACCACAGGCCCCTCGCTCAGGCCACCCCACACCCCAAGGGAACCCCCACCCTGATCAGGGACACCCTTCAGGGCAAACCAGCTGGCCCCCACCCGTGCACCAGGCCTCTATCTTATCTAATAAAAGAGTAATATACAGATTGATCATCACTGCAACACACAATATAGCTGCCCCCATGTGGTCAAAGATCCTGCCCCCATGTGGACACAAGATGGCCACCACAAGATGGCCAGCAGGAGAGGGCAGTTGGGAGGCACCCGGCCTGCAAGGGAGGGCAGTTGTGAGGGACCAGGCCTGCAAGGGAGGGCAGTTGGAGGTGATCAACCCTGCAGGAGAGGGCAGTTAGGGGTGACCAGGCTGGCAGAGGAGGGAAGTTGGGGGCAAACAGGCTGGCAGGGGAGCAGTTAAGCATCAACCAGGCTGGCAGCGGAGTGGTTAGGGGGTGATCAGGATGGCAGGCAGAAGTGGGTAGGGGCAATCAGGAAGGCAGGCAGGCAAGCAGTTGGGAGCCAGCAGTCCTGGATTGTGAGAGGGATGTCCGACTGCCCGTTCAGGCCCGATCCCACCAGGATCGGGCCTAAATGGGCAGTCCGACATCCCTCCAGGAGTCCCAGATTGGAGAGGGTACAGGCTGGGCTGAGGGACAACCCCCCGCCGTGCACGAATTTCGTGCACCGGGCTTCTAGTATATAATATCCAGCCTTGTTGGAACCTCCAAACCACTCCTTTACTATCTGGGGCAAGTTAGCAGCCATTTGGGGTTACTTCAAATTTTTGTATTATTCTGCATTCATACACCATTCATAACCATTGTATTTCTTTTAAAGACATAACATGTGCTCCCCAAGAGAGAGCATATGACAAAATTCAACATCTGTTCATGATAAAAACTCTCAAGTACAGTATCTGAGTATGGAAAGAAAGTACTTCAACAATAATAGAGGGCATATATGACAAGCCCACAGCTAACATCATATTCAATGGTAAATGCTGAAAGCTTTTTCTCTAATAAGAACGAGACAAGGATACCCACTTTCAGCACTCCTGTTCAACACAGCACTGGAAGTCCAAGCCAGAGCAATTATGTAAGCAATAGAAATAAAAGGCATCCTAATTATAAAGGTAGAAGTCAAAGTGTCTCTATTTCCAGAGAACATGATATTATATAGAGGAAACCTTAAAGAGTCTGCCAAAAAACAAACAACATGTTAGAATAAACAAACTCAATAAAGTTGCAATATACAAAATTAAGATATAAAATTCAGGTACATTTCTATACACAAATAAATTATCAGAAAGAAATTAAGAAAATAATTTCCCATATATCATCAAAAAAATCAAATACCGTATTTTCCAGCGTATAAGATGACTTTTTAACCCAGAAAAATCTTCTATACGCCCAGTCATCTTATACGCCAGAAAATACGGTACTTAGGAATAAATTCAAGCATGGAGTTGAGAGATCTGCACACTAAAACTTATAAGACATTGATGAAAGACAGTGAAGGCAAAAAATAGATATCCCATGTTCATGGATGGGAAGAATTAATTAATGTTAAAATATCCACAGTGCTCAAAGCAAGCTACAGTTCAAATGCAATCTCTATCAAAATTCCAATGGCATTTTTCACAGAAACAGAAAAAACAACCATAAAATTTGTATGAACACATAAGACACAAGAGTACAAACTTGCAGTTATGAGATTAGTAAGTTCTAGGGATCTGAGGTACAGCACGGTGATTATAGTTAATACTGTGGTTTATATACTAGAAAGTTGCTGAGAGTAAATCTTAAGCATTCTCATCACAAAAAAGAAATGGTAATTATGTGACGTGATGAAGGTGTTGGGAACCTAATGGTGGCAATCATTTCACAAGACAGAAGCATAGCAAGTCAACACCCTGTACAGCTTAAACTTACACAATGTTATATGTCAACTATTTATCTATATAAAAGCCTAAGTGACCATCACAACCGAACAGACGACCGAACAGGCTGCGTGGGGCGACCAGGCTGGCAGGGGGGTTAGTAAAGGACAACCAAACGACCCATCACCAGGCTGTGTGGGGTGACCCAGCCGGCAGGGGTCAGTTGGGGGCAACCAGGCCGGCGGGGGGGGGGGGCAGCAGTTGGGGGTGATCAGGCTGGCAGGGGGGGCAGTTAGGGGTGGGCAGGCAGGCAGGCAGGTGAGCGGTTAGGAGCCAGCAGTCCAGGATTGTGAGAGGGTTGTCCGACCGCTGGTTTAGGCCCAATCCCCGGAATCAGGCCTAAACCAGCAGTCGGACATTCCCCGAGGGATCCCGGATTGGAGAGGGTGCAGGCTGGGTTGAGGGGACCTTCCTCCCCCTCCCCCCCTGCCCGCTCCCCTTCCCCAGTGCACAAATTTCATGCACCGGGCCTCTAGTAGCTCAATAAAGCTGAAAGAAATCTACAACTCAACAAGTGATTTGAAAATTAGAATAATTTGACCCACAATATGCACTACAACTTATATCATTTGCCAAAGAGTTTTAAATATATATAGTATGTAGACTAAAAGGAGTCTCAAATTATTTTATATTTTGGTTTATATTACCAAACAAGTTATTAACTCTTTTGAGCATCACCTGTGCCTGTTATGTGCCAGGTGCAGTATAAATTTTTTTACTCCTGTACTTCTCTCTCCCGTTAGAGTCTGAACCATCCCATTGCCCACCCAGACTGTAGCATGCCTTCCCTCCTATCATAAGATAACACGCTAGCACACAGGAAGTATGTGACGTATTCTGGGATTCAAATACTTGAATCCCAGAATCACGCAGTTGGCACTGCTGGTGGGAATGCAGACTGGTGCAGCCACTGTGGAGAACAATATGGAGTTTCCTCAAAAAACTGAAAATGGAACTCCCATTTGACCCAGTAATCCCACTCCTGGGAATATATCCGAAGAAACTAGAAACACCAATCAGAAAGGATATATGCACCCCCATGTTCATAGCAGCACAATTCACCATAGCTAAGATTTGGAAACAGCCTAGGTGCCCGTCAGCAGATGACTGGATCAGAAAACTGTGGTACATCTACACAATGGAATACTATGCTGCCATAAAAAAGAAGGAATTCTCATCATTTGCAGCAACCTGGGAGGAATTGGAGAACATTATGTTAAGTGAAATAAGTCAGTCAATGAAAGAAAAATACCACATGATCTCACTCATTTATGGATAATAAAGAACATTATAAACTTGAACAAAAAGATAGATACAGAGACAGTAAAGCATCAAACAGACTGTCAAATTACAAGGGGAAGGTTAGGGAGAGGTGGGGGAGATAAGAGATCAATCAAAGGACTTTTATGCATGCATATAAGCATAACCAATGGATGCAAAACTCTGGGGGGTGAGGGCATGTATGGGAGTGGGGTGGGGGGGGCAATGGTAAGATATGTACACATATAATACCTTAATAAAAAAATTGAAAAAAAAAAAAAGGAATAGACTTTAGAGGTCAGGTCCACGTTTCACTTGACTCATGAAAAAGCTGAGATCTGGGCAGGGGAACGGACTTGCACAAGAGCAGCCAGCTTTGGTTAGAACCCAGACCTCCTGTCTGTCACTTAGGAAGGACACTGTAGCATAGGGATTAAGAATGTATGCCGAGCATGTGCTGGGGAGTGGGAGTGGCTGAAGAGAAGTCAATGCGGGGAAAGGGAGACTTATGTAATACTTTAAACAATAAAGAATTTAAATTTAAAAAAAAAAAGAGTGAGAACCACACACACAAAAAAAAAAAAGGAAGAAAAATAATTTATGCTGAGATGTGGGTCCGAATTTCAGCTTTGCCATTTACTGGCTATGTGACCTTAATTGTTCCATTTCTTCCAGCCTCTGCAAAATGTAGATACTCCTAAAGTCCTGAGGTTGTTAAAAGGCTCAATGAACCTATGAATGTGTGCATGCTTATATATGTTCTGATTCTTGTTATCATGGTTTTGACTAGTTCTCCAGGAAAGACCCCTATTTTCTTTTTTTTTTCAATTTTTTTATTAAGGTATTATATGTGTACATATCTTACCATTGCCCTCCCCACACCCCACTCCCATATATGCCCCCACCCCCCAGAGTTTTGCATCCATTGGTTATGCTTATATGCATGCATGCAAGTCCTTTGATTGATCTCTTATCTCCCCCACCTCTCCCTAACCTTCCCCTTGTAATTTGACAGTCTGTTTGATGCTTTACTGTCTCTGTATCTATCTTTTTGTTCAAGTTTATAATGTTCTTTATTATCCATAAATGAGGGAGATCATGTGGTATTTTTCTTTCATTGACTGACTTATTTCACTTAACATAATGTTCTCCAATTCCTCCCAGGTTGCTGCAAATGATGAGAATTCCTTCTTTTTTATGGCAGCATAGTATTCCATTGTGTAGATGTACCACAGTTTTCTGATCCAGTCATCTGCTGACGGGCACCTAGGCTGTTTCCAAATCTTAGCTATGGTGAATTGCGCTGCTATGAACATAGGGGTGCATATATCCTTTCTGATTGGTGTTTCTAGTTTCTTCGGATATATTCCCAGGAGTGGGATTACTGGGTCAAATGGGAGTTCCATTTTCAGTTTTTTGAGGAAACTCCATATTGTTCTCCACAGTGGCTGCACCAGTCTGCAATCCCACCAGCAGTGCACGAGGGTTCCTTTTTCTCCGCATCCTCGCCAACACTTGTCGTTTGTTGATTTGTTGATGATAGCCATTCTGACAGGTGTGAGATGGTACCGCATTGTTGTTTTGATTTGCATCTCTCGGATAATTAGTGACGTTGAGCATGTTTTCATGTGTCTCTTGGCCTTCCTTCTGTCTTCTTTTGAAAAGATTCTATTTAGGAAAGACCCCTATTTTCTCATCTTAATCCAAATATCCCTCGCCTAAAGCAAGGAAAAGAGTATAAAAAGGTAGGAAGTGGGAAATGAACAAGATGACAATGGACTCTTAATATGAGTAGCAAAGCTTGTCTAGGTACACGGAGCAGTACCGATGGTCATGACTTTAATACCTGCTGACTCTAATGTCAGGGTGGCTCTGGGGCACCATCATGGTTTCTACATTACATGCAAAATTGTGCTCGGGAAAGCAGGCCAGCAGGCACACACAGCTCAAAGCAGCCGGGCTGGGACCTGGAAGAGCCTGCTCTTGGGTTGGCGATAGCTTAACATCTCACTGTCAGCCCAGGGAACACTTCTCAGCGAGAGTCTTGTCGACTCACCACCGGTAACACATCCTAACAACAAAATGAACTTCATTAGGAAATAAAATTAAAATCTGTGGAATTGGTAAAACCCCACCGACTGAAAACGATTCGTGGTTAGAAAGGTCAAAATCTCCTGGAAAGAATAAGATTAGGAGAAAGCTAGGATAACCCAAATAAAACTAGGTCTTCCAGCCGCTGCTTTGTGGCTGCTCTCTGAAGTAAGGTCATGTTCAAAATAAACACAAATCGTTCTCCAAAAGCCTCAAAGAGTAACCAGGTCTTTAGAAAAGGAGTCTTGAAGATGCACAAAAGGGGAGTTAACTACATCACAACTAGAGAACAACACTGAACTCCCCAAAATCCTCCCTGGCCATCCACACCTCCTTCACCCAGAGGTGTCCTGTGCACTGCAGCCTCCCAGTGTGTCCCATCCCAAGTCCTCTCTCCTCCGTGGCCTCAGGCCCTGCCTCCTGCAGAGCGCCCACCTCCTCACACTTTCTACAGGTCTGTTGCCCTGTCCGCTGCCCGTGTCAGCACCACAGAGGCCGGGGGCTCAGAGTGATTCCCCTCCTCCTTAGCAGGCAGGAATGGGAGCCTGAATATTGGTTCTTTACTTTCCCCATAAGAAACCATTTTTAGTCCCATTAAGTACATCTTTAGGCCACAGTAAAGTTCTAAAGGTCATCACAAGCACTGAAAACCAGCAACTGGTTTTCTGAATCACTTTCTTCTCCTGTTGCCCAGAAAAGATTACTACAGTTTGGGAAGCTATTCAGGCACCTTCTCCAACAGGTTTTATATCCAACAGACTGTTCTGTCTTTCTAAGGTTTTAAAGGGGACCCTGTTGCTTGAAATTTAATCTCTCTCTCTCTCTTTTTTTTTTTTTCTTTCAGTGTTTCTTATTTCATCTTTTCAAGACTCAGCCAAATGCTTGGGAACCACATGACCATCACTCAAACCTCCCCTTTTGTAAAGGGCTTATTTCCCTAGGCCTGGATTTCCGTGAACAATTGAGAGGATGACACCTAAATTAAGACACACCTGGGCACAGTGGTTCTCCTGGAAGGGAAACCATTGTTAGGTTCTCATTTTAAAGCATCTACACTGAATTACAATACCCCCCCAAAAAATGAATATTTTCGTATACAAATGAAAAACTATGCTACGTCCAAATCACGGGTTTTTTTTTAAGATCATGACATTATTCAACAGACAAACCTGGTGCCCAATGTCCCCAATGTCAAAGGGCGGAAAAGCCTTTGCCTCATCCTGAGCTAAGTTGACCTTTGCAGTGGAAGTGGTCTTGCTATAGAAGAAAGGTCACAATCCCCAGAATCACAGGCACCAAGTTCAAGTCCTCACCCTGACTCTTATGGGCTCTGGGACCTTGGCCAAGTGCTAGTAAAAGACTATCCTAGCTGATCTCCAAGTAAATTAGTGTAGCTACAAATTCTTCACAGCTTCTGTCATCAATAGGGGGAGCTTCTCCAACCTTTAACTCTTAGCTGGTCTGTGACCTGCTTTGACTAATAGAATGTAGCGGACACAACATTGTGTAAGTCCCCAAAGCTCTGTGGTTTCTGTCTCCACCTTCTTGGAACACTTCCTTGAGACCGCAGTGTGAGGAAGCTAACCTAGACGACTGGAGAAGCCACGTGGGGAAAAGCAAGGCAGAGCCCACATCTGGCATCAACTGCCAAATAGACAAAAGAGGCCTTCTCCTACCTTCCAATCCAATGACTTGCCAGCATCCAGCATTCTGAGTCCAGGCCAAACCAGCAGACGCACCTTGCAAACCTAGAAAAGCATGAAAAGTGAGCCGTGTTGCCTTAAGCTTTGGGGTTGTTTGTTGCATAGCAAAGGCTAACTGAGTCCCTATTTCCTCATTCAAGAGGGATGAAAATGCTGATCCAGCCACTGGTTTGTTTATCCAACAGAGCTATTGATGTCCTACTATGTAATATCCATAGAATGTATACTCACATATAATGTTGAGAATCAAATGAGATTATGGATGTTAAGATACTTGGTAAATAGTTTTTATTATTGTTACTAGCACCTCCCTTTCTCTGAGCTCCCACATTTTCTAAGCACTGAAATTCCTTTGTATTTGATCCTCTCAGAGGCTCAGACAGTATCGTTTCCATCCCTCCCTGATAGAACTGATCCTTGACACCTGCCCTTCTATTCTCATTAGAAGACCGGTCTGACCTTAAATACAGGAGCTCTGGGACTTTCTTTTTGCAGGACCAGAAATTCACTCATTGTGGGGAACACACAACCACTGCTAATACGGAGGGCTTTCCCATCACCATCCCAATACGAGCCTTTCAAAAAATTCTTCCGTAACAATAATAATTGCTAAAATTTATTGAATACTTACTATGTGCCAGGTGCAGTACTCACCTTTTTAGTGAATTATAGTCCGCCTCAACAGCACTCTGAGGCAGGTACTATGACTATCCTTAGTTTGAGGTAAGAAAACTGAAGCCCCAGCAATATTAAGTAACTTGCCCAGAGACAGATGGTGTGATGTGGCCCGAGCTTCAATTCCTGGTAGTCTGAGCCCAGATATAACCACTACCCTAGCCAAACTCACTTGAATGTCCCATGTCACATTTCACTGTGGCTCCCAATACTTGTCCAGGACTAAAAATATATATAAACATATGCATATATGTATACATATAGATAGATTTTTAGAGACAAAGAGAGGGAAGGAGAGAGAAAAACATCTATATTAGAGTAACACATCCATTGGCTGCCTTCTACACGCCCCCTACCGGGGAGGAGCCTGCAACCCCGGCATATGCCCTAACTGGGAATTGAAACAACCTTTTGGTGCATAGGATGATGCCCAACCAACTGAGCAACACCAGCCAGGGCAGAACATGTCTTTTGGAAGCTGCACTCCTTGGAGGTCAAGTCCTATGGCCTTGGCCAAGCCGTCTCCTACTCTAAACCTCTGCCCCACAGCAGGTAAACTATGCAGGTTAGACCAGGTAAAATCGAAAATCCCTTCCAGCCCTGAAAATTAAGATGGTCAACTCTTCCCCAACATCTAGCTATAGTCTGAGTTTTATTCTCTTTCCTACTAAGGCAACTAAAGAGCATTTGGGGAAGAAAAGAAAAAGCAGATGCTATAAGTGTTTTTTAACTAACATAAGAAAATGAAAGGAGAGCAGAAGGGATTCTATTTATATCTCCCTCAAGGATTAGGCCATAATCTAAACCATTTGATTTTTTTTAATGCATTCAGTCAGAGCTGAAAGCCTGTAGGGTGCTCTTTAAGCCTGACACGGAATGAAGTAATTCAATTAAAATAGGCTGAGGCTTTAGCAAGGTATTAAACGTCCTGAAGAGAAGATTTAGGAAGTCCTCAACGCAGTGTTGGTGAGACCACGGGAAAGCGTAAGAGCTCGCGTGGGGTCTTTCTAAAGGTGAGTTGCAGGCAGGCTGCTTGGAAAGGGGGCCGTCAGCGTGGGAGCTGTACCTCAGGGAAAAGACTGCCAGAACGCTTCCCGACAGCTCGAGGGATAAAGCCTATCCTTCCATAGCACGAAGTGAAGGTTAATAACAATCATTAACGAGAACCACTCACGAGCGCCCTCTATATTCCAGGCGGGGTGCTGACCTAAGCCCTTCTCCCACTATCTTATATAGTGTTCACAATTGTAGGAGGTTAAAAATCAACCCAGTGCTTGTTTGGGCAGCACATATATGTACTAAAATTGGAATGATACAGAGATTAGCATGGTCCGTGTGCAATGATGAAATGCAAATTCGTGGAGCGCCCCGTGTTTTTCTATACTGATTTGTACTTTTTTCTTTATGTAAAAAAATACTATGGTAAACAATTTTAAATTTTTTTAAATCATCAAGCCCATTTTATAGATAAGAATACTGAGATGCCAAGAAGTGCCCCGCCTTGCCCCAGGTTACCCAGCAAGTTGCACTTTTCAGCAAGTTGCCACTTAGAAACACAAGTGGCATGTTACTGCAGGTATTTGAACTTGGAGAAGTGTGTGGATACAAAGAAATAGAGACACAGTCCCTTTCCTCAGGTGCATACAATCTGGTCAGCACACATGACTGACACTCAGACTAAATTACAAATGATTGAGGTCAGAGCCAAACCTGAGAGCAGGTTTTCACATGAGCAGAGCAGAGCAAACCAGATGACAGGAAGAGGAGGATGTGAACGGGGCCAAAGGAGGGTCACCAAAAAGTCACCCTTCACATGTGTGCCCAGGACAGGCCCAGTGAGCTGCTCTCTTTCCTTTAACACGGATGAAATTCTTGCCTGCAATTCCAATGTTGGGGAAGAGAGGTTGGGGGTGGGCTCTTTCCCACACCAAGCACTTCCACACCGGCCTGGCATTCTCCAGTTCAACTCGGTTTGTCAGTATGTACCCAGAGGTAGCATCCAATTCCACAGGCTAAGGGCTCAGTCCCACATCAGGGCCCACCCCGTGTCCCCACTTCAGATGCCAGTTGCAAGCCCAGGTTTTCTGACTGCCCAGCTACAGATTAGAAGTTCCAACAACCTCCTCCTTAAGCTCAATTAATTTGCTAGAACAGCTCACAAAACTCAAAGAAACATTTTACTTACTAGGTCTCGGGTTCATTATGAAAGACTAGAGCTCAGGAACAGACAGGTGGGAGGGGTACAGTGTCCATGCTCTCTGGGCACCAAACAGTCCCTGAATGTCCACGTGTTCACTGACCCGGAAGCTCTCTGAAACCCGTCCGTGGGGGGTTTATGGAGGCTTCACTACAGGTGTGATGGATGAAATCATTGGCCCATTGGTGACGGAGCTCAATCTCCCACCTTCTCCTCCCGGGAGGTCAGGGAGGGGAGGGCCTGAAAAGTCCAGCCTTTAATTCAGGTGGTTTCTCGTGCCAATCAGCCCCTGGCCTTAGGTGCTTTTCAAAACCCGCCCATTTACATCACAGGAAATTTAAGGGTTTTAGGAGCTGTGTCCCAGAAGTGGGGACAAAAACTAAACATATATATTATTAATTCCAATGGTTTAACTCTGAAAAGAACGAAACATTAATTGAGCTACCAGCTGTTAAATTATGTGTACATTTGGGGAGGACACCCTGTGGTTATTATAAAACACAATATCACACTGGGCATTCCATGGGATTACAATCTGTGTCTTTCTTATTCAGCTTCATATAACCAATATCTGGCACCTACATTTCATTGGGAGAATGGAAGCGTACCTAAAAAAAAAGAAAAGAAAAAGAACATATACAAAATTAAGTAACCCAAAGAACAAGAAATTTCAACTCTAAATCTAACCATTCTCCTCTGAAGGAAGAGAGAGAGAGAAAGAGAGAGAGAGAGAGAGAGAGAGAGAGAGAGAGAGAGAGAGAGAGAGAGAGAGAGAGAGAGCTGGGGCACATGGAGGAGGTGGGTGGGGAAGATCTGAGATACCTGTTGGTTCAGATGGGAGACTCTGACATCTGAAATGACCACCTTGAATTGCTGCACCTAGGTCAGTGCCTGTGAAACTGAGTGTTCATTAGAATCACCAGGGGAGCTTATTAAAACACTGATTGCTGATTCACCCCGAGTTTCTGATTCAGCGGATCAGGGAAATTTTGCCTTTTTAACTAATTCCCAGGTGATGCTAATGTTCCTGGTTCAGGGTCTAGCACTTGGAGAACTGATAACAATCAACCTTCATTGCACATTAGAATCACCTTGGAGTTTATGAAAACACCCAGGCCGTCCGTACCTCTACCAAATCCATCATACTCCCTGGGGGCGGGACCAGGGTATGAGTGTTTTTGAAAACAGGGACCAGCTGATTCCAATGTGCAGCCAAATCAGAGAGGAACTAAGTAGGCGAGCATATATAGGTTTGAAGTTCATAGACCATGAAAATAACAGCTAATATTTATTGAACACTTACCATAAAACACTCACTCTGCTGAGTAAATTACTGCATGATCCCATTTAATTCACATAGGAATCTTTCTAGTAGGGACTTCTATTCCCATGTTACTGATAAGGAGAGTCAGAGAAATTAAGTAATTTGGCCTAGGCCATAAACTGGTAAGTGACAACCTGGGAATCCAGTTTATGTCTCTATCTGACTGAAGACTCCTAACCACTAGAGGGCTATAGCCTCTTAGTGCTCTGTCTCTGCCTTAAACCTTATTTTGTTGAGTCCAGATGCCAACAATCTGGGCTGGAACAACTGGAATCAGCTTCATATTTGTTGATAGAAGATAGATAGATAGATAGATAGATAGATAGATAGATAGATAGATATCTGCATTCATAGACACATACAAAAATGAACAAATGCAAATCACAGAATGGTTGTTTTAATGAGTTCAATACTTTTCTTAAAATCTAGCCACTGTCCTGCCTATACTTCTTTGATGGCTCATAATCACTTCAAAGAAAAGTCCAAACTGCAAATGTGGCATTCAAGTTCCTTGATGATGGGGCCCCTGCCTTGGGCTCTCCAGCCCCTCATTCTTCCTCCTCTGTTCTCACCCATCTATTTTCAGTTCCCCAAATCCAACCACGCACCATGTCTTTGTCCACATTCTTCTTTCTCCTTCCTCCCTCCTTGTCTGCTTGGAGAACTTCTTTCTACTCACCTTTAGGCTCATGTTGACTATCACCTGCTATCCATAATCCTCCACAGATCCTTCCTCTGAGCAGTCACAGTGGCACCTGTATCCCTATACCAGGGGTCCTCAAACTTTTTAAACAGGGGGCCAGTTCACTGTCCCTCAGACTGTTGAAGGGCCAGACTATAGTTAAAAAAATTATGAACTAATTCCTATGCACACTACACATATCTTATTCTGAAGTAAAAAAACAAAACGGCAAAAACACCCGCATGTGGCCCACGGGCCTGCCCTATACCCTTAACCTGAAGCTCAGATTCCCTGGCCCATTGCTATCATCACTCCCTCTTACCCAGTCTTTTTAACAGAATCCTGGCTCTGTCCTGAGAATGAGACTTTCCCTGAAGATCCATCAGGTAAAGGCTGTACACTCTCCCATGCACTAGGGCTGGAGATGGGGTAGTATGCTTTTTCCTCTCTTCCAGAACATTCTCCTTCCTTCCCCTGTAAAACGCCAGCAGTTTTTAATCTCATGTTACCAGATTACACCATCCACCATCCCTCCCTTTACAGTCCTACTCCCAGCCTCCCACGCTTCACTTCTGGGATATTTATCTCCTGGCTCACTTCCCTCTCTCCAATTGCAGTTCTGTCTTCATTATTCGTGATTTCCATTTCTACTCTTTTGGGGAGGGGGAGTTTAAAAATATTATGTTCATTTATTTTTTTATTGTCTAAAGTTTTACATATGTCTCCTTTTTCCCCAATTGACCCCCCTCCCAGCCATTCCCACCTCGGGCAAGCCCCCACCGCCCCAGTGTCTGTGTCCATTGGTTATGCTAATACGCATGCATACAAGTCCTTTGGTTGCTCTCTAACCTCCCCTCCCCTACCATTTGTCTCTTTTAAATAATCAATATATTCACATGATTCAAAATTTAAAAGGAACACCTATGATGTTACCTCCCCCCAAAAAAAAACAATCAAACCTTAATCTGAACAAGTCTCTATCACTACCAATTTATAGAAAATACATAAAACAGCTAGAGCAAGTGAATGCAGTCAGTAACATCCAGAATATTACATTTGACCGTTCCAATGTCCTGTTCCCTCAGCTCCTTGATTTTCCTGCCTCCAATGAGCTTGTTCTCCATCCCACTTGACCGGTCACTCTCATGGCCTCACCCCAGACCTAGACCTTGGCATTGCTGTGGAGGCCCAGGGCAGGCTGTCCCAAGATGCCCCCCCCCCCCCCCCCCGCCATGACATACTGATTACTGTGAATTAAAGTTACTTTAAAAACTGCCAATGCAAAACTGCCATCTGACCTCTCTCCATCTGTCACCCTGAAAGCAGGCGGTAAATCTGCCATGTGAAAGGGGCCCTCCCTGCCCCTGGAGGCTGAGACCGACACCCTTCTCACCAGAGTGAAGGATCCAAACTCAAAAAGTTGACATAAATAAGTATTGTTACTAATATTCTACCCAAGGCCAAACTTTGTGTAGATTCCTACTCATTGGCACCCAAACCCAAGTATCCTGTCAGTTCTGCAGAAATGTATTTTATCTTTGTCTAAAACATATAAAAAGTTGGCTGGTTCATCACTTCAGGAGTATCATCTCTGATCTCCCGTGTGCACACACTCAATTGTTCATTCTTCTGTTAATCTGGTCTTGTGTCCATATTATTACCAGTCTAGCCATTAAGAGCCCAAGAAGGGAAGAGGAGGGAATTCTCTCCGAAATCTCACTTTCAAGCATCCTTCTCTCCAAGTGAGTATATGGCACTGGGGACAGAGGGAGAGACAGAGACCACAAGCTCACATTCCCTGGTCCATTCCCTTGTAACACTCACTTGCCTAACCATACATTTTCAGTTCAAACCAAGTCTCTGCCTGTTCTGCACTTGCACCCTGAGAGCTTAAAGGCACTGAAGAAAAACATAGCCACACCAACTGGTCACTGTAAAATCATGACCATGAACCTCTAGCAGCTCAGACTCCATGCACTCTCCCACCCTCCCAAATGATTCTTCCAGGCCTTATCCTATCGTTGCAAACCTCAAATCCCCTTCCCCATTTTCAGCTCTTGACTTTGCTTCTCCAAATCATAAGGAATAAGGCAATCAGATAGAAACTTCCACAAGATCACGCCTTCACTTCACTCTCCTGCATCTGTGCCCAGGGTCTCGAAGCCCCTCCCATGACTGTGAGGTAGGACTCGGGAGACCTTCCCATCCAGGGATTCCAGACCCTGTGGCACCACTAAGCCAACATTCTGCCCTCTTTGTACCAAATTCTCTAGCTCTGCTAGATTGAATGATACCACAGAGACAGAAAACAAACTGTGGTGTGGTGTAGATCTCTTTTGTCAAATTGGAAGTTTAAATTATTCTTTTGTGCTTTGTTCCCAAGTAAAATATAAGGCCCTTGATATGCTATTATTCCAACAAACAAAGTCTAGGCATCACTATTGTTCTTACTGTGGATGCCTATTTACGGGAGGGGAGGAAGGGCACTTACTTATTTCAAGTGCAATGACCCAGAGAAGACAAATAAAATAGGATTTCAAGTCCTTAGTGTGTTGTGTGTTTATTGGGATTTACAAAGACCAATTGTTCAATTCCATTAGTAAAAATAAAATTGTCTTCAGTCTTTTTCTCTTGTAATCTTTGGAGGATCTCAAAAGTGAATCATTTATGGGATGGGAGGTATGAGTGGTGGTGGAGGGGATAAGGAGAAATGCCATTTTTTGTCAACTTTTTTTTTTTTGAGTCTTCACCTTCCTCAATTTTTTTTTTAAACATTGATTTGTTGTTCCACTTTATTTATGCATTCATTGGTTGCTTCTTATATGTGCAATGACCAGGGATTGAACGCACAACCTTGGCGTATTAGAATGATGTTCTAACCAGCTGAGCCACCCGGGCTCTTTTCCCATTGTGTGTGTGTGGGGGGGGGGGGGGGGTTTGTTTTTATTTTTAATTTTATTTATTGATTATAGAGACAGAGAGGAGGGAAGAGAGGGGAAAACATTGATTTGTTGTTCCACTTGTATATGCATTCATTGGTTAATTCTTGTATGTACCCTGACTGGGGATCAAACCCACAACTTTGGCAGATCAGACGACACTCTAACCAACTGAGCTACCCAGCCACGGCTTCCCAGACAATTTTGGAAAAAGAGTACTACGTATGATTTTTTTTCTCCCTTTCCTTTCCAGCCCAAACTGTTGACAATTCCAATTCCCACTTTCTACATTGTTAGTTAAGGCCATAGGAAAGAGTTCCTAAGGGCATTTGCATTTTAATTTACATTGAGCACTTGCCATCTGCCTGGCATCATGCTTTATGTCTGTTATTTCAGTCTTTATGCTCATCTTTATAGAATAGGCAGTATCTTATCATCATCCCCATTTATAGATTTGAAACTGAAGCTTGGATAAATTCAGAGATCAATCCATGTTCTCTAGCTATTAAGTGAGGGAGCTGAGACTCAAGCCTCGCAGTGTATATACAAGGATTGTCACAACACCTCCCACACCCCTCTCAGAGATGTATCCTACAGTCCATTGGGTATTGAAAAGGAAAATGGAATGGATGGGGTCAAGTGTTACTTAGATGAGTTAAATCATACAGATTTAGATGAGTTAAAAGATGAGTTAAGTCATACAGAATGGATCAACTTCCTCAGGAAGAGAATCTACAGAGGTAAAATTCTAATTCTGCTTGTGGAGAGGTTACATTTTAAATTCTTATCTGCTAACACTTTGGCAAGTACAAGGTGATCCCAGTCTCTAAGTGGCTAAGGGAGGTAGTTGAAGAAAACCGCCAAGGTGAAAAGCCAGGCTCTCCTTTCTGTGTGATCTTGGGCAAATTACTTAACCTCTCTGTCCCTCAGGTTCTTCCCAGGTAAATGGAGATGACAGTGTTTTGACAATGACTGTGTTGGTGTGGTGCTGACTTCGGATCTCCAAGGAGACTAGAGTTGCTCCCAAGAAGGAGTTTGGGTTTGGGTTTGGGTTTTTTGTGTTCAAAGTTTAGTAAGAGAAAATTTGTTTAGAAAGTTACATAGGTAGTAGAAGTGAACCAGCTGAGCTGTGTGGGCTCTGGAAACAAGTTACAGAGGCAGAAGGGCCCTGGGAGCTTAGGAGAGGGAAGGGGGAAAGTAAGGCGCCTGGGGGAAGAAGAGGGGGACGGGGAAAGGCGAGGGTGTGCTCCCGAGAGGGAGAGCTGAGTAATTTTGGGTTCTTTCAGAAGACTCTACTTTTAGACTTTTAGGCAGATAACAGATTCAGAATCTCAAATGCCTTCACTCAAAATAATTTTTATACCACAGTGGCATATTTTGGACCTTTACATCCCTTCACATATTTCAACTTTTTTGCAACTGATTCCCCATTTTGCAGATGTGGAGATCTTTAAGTCTCAAGGACACCAGAAGAACCACGCCTCATCAGGATCAGAGCCAGACCTCAAAACCAGTTCTGACACTGAAGTTCTTGCTAAATTCAATCACTGTGTGGCCTTGGCCAAGTCGCTGTCCCTCTCTGGGCTGTTTCCTCAGATGTAAATTAGGGCAGCTACAAGAGTTGATCTCTACAGTTCCTTGCAGATCTCTGGTAAAGGTAATTACTTAGAAAGTTAAAAAGCATGCCGGACTGATCTTCAAGTCCTCTTTCCATTCCACGCCCATCCCTAATGATGTCACCTCCTGAGTGAGGCCCTTTCTCCCAGGCAGAAGCCCATGGTCCTGGATTTTCTCTCCACCCATTAACACTGACCTACCTATGTCCCATCCACCAAGGAACCTTTCCAACAGGGTATCTGCTCATGCTATAATCTATAAAGTAATCAATACTAAGGGTAAAAGCTGTTAAGAGATTAGGTTTCAAAAACAAAACAGAAAAAAAAAGAGAGAGAGAGAGATTAAGGTCTCATGCATGTACACATACACATGAACACACATACTCTCCTTAAAAAGATATCTGTCCTGTCCAGCTGGTGTTGCTCAGTGGTTGAGCATCAACCTACGAAGCAGAAGGTCACAGTTTGATTCTTAGTCAGGGTACATGCCCGTGTTGCAGGCTCGATCCCCAGTGGGGGATGTGCAGGAGGCAGCCAATCAATGATTCTCTCTCATCACTGATATTTCTATCCCTCTTCCCATCTCCCTGCCTCTCTGAAATCAATTTTTAAAAATTGCTTAAAGGTATCTGTCCTAACCTCATCAGTCTGCATCTGTTGCCAGTTATTCGTCTTTTCCAACCCAAAATGTAACACTTGCATCCAAACGCTACTGTTAAGAAGATTAGACTTGCCCAGCCAGCATGGCTCAGTGGTTGAGCGTTGACCTATGAACCAGGAGGTCACAGTTCAATTTCAAGTCAGGGCACATGCCCAGGTTGTGGAGCTCGATCCCCAGTGGGGGGACGTGCAGGAGGCAGCCAATCAATAATTCTCTCTCATCCATTGATGTTTCTATCTCTCTCCCTCTCCCTTCCTTTCTGAAATCAATAAAAAATATATTTTTTTAATTAGACTTGATTCTCATTATTCTTCTTTAAATAGAAAATGGATGCTTATGTGTTTTTCTTTTCACTTATTAATCTGTCCTAATGTTTCTACACTGAATACTTCTTCAGTGAAAGAATTTCAATAATGAAAACAACAAATGCATAAACTCTATTAAGGATAAAGAATGAGCTACCGTCCTGATCCCCTCAATGATGCTTGTCTTCTTAATGCTCTTTTTCCCTTCTCCCAGGCAATTAAAAGACAAGCATCTGTGCTGGGGAAGGGTGTGCGTGTGCATGTGCGAGTTTCAGAGAAGAGGTGAACAGTAGGACAGTTTTGCCACCAGCAATGCTATAACAACATGGCATGTCTTGACTTGTGGGAGAATCATTTCAACATCATTTTTTACAAAGATAATGGTGAGCCTTCTCCTGGGTTAGCATCAGATCTCAAAAGAATGTCCTGCCCAGACAAACAAGACACAGCACAAGTGGTCAAAGGTGCGTGTGGAACCATGGTCCCCCACCCAGGCTGCTGGTTAGAATGGTCTGAAGACCTTTAAAAATCCTCATTCCTGAACAGCACTCAAACCAAAAAAATCAGAACCTCTAGGAGTGAGGTCCAAGCCTAGGAATAGAAAAGCTCTACAGGTGATTCCAGCATGTAGCAGACATGGGAAGCCCTGATGTATGAAGCTGTGCATGTAGAAGGAAGACAATGCAAACAACTTACAGTTTATTCTTTGGGTACAATTAATTAAGTTGTAATGTAGCCACACAATGGGATACTTAGCAGTCCTTGTCTTTTTTTTTTTTTTTTTAATAAGACAAATCTATAGGTGTTGGGCAAAGCCCAATCGATTCTCTCCATCGATGCTTTGGGCACAATAATTGAGGCCTATGAGTTTTGGGGAGGCCTATAAAAATGTTAGAGACCTGGGGAAAAAAAATGTTGATTACAAAATCTCTATATATGAAAGCCTAAGCGACCAAACAACCAAACGACAGAATGACGGGTCGACCGGTCACTATGACGCACACTGACCACCAGGGGGAAGATGATCAACACAGGAGCTGCCCCCTGGTGGTCAGTGCGCTCCCACAGCAGGAGCGCCGCTCAGCTGACTGACAGGTGCCAGACGCGAGCTCACTGTTGGTAAGCACAGTTGTGGCCGCACAAGCCTCTCACGCCTTCGCTGCGGCGCTACCGAGCAGCAGCTGCAGGCACAGTGGGGCCAGGATGAGCAGGAGCAGCACAGCGCCCGGTCCAGGCTCCAGCTCCTCCTCAGCTGCCTGCCGCTTTGCACGGTACTACATCCCTCAGGGGATGTCGGACTGCCAGTTTTGGCCCAATCCCCACAAATTTATGTACCGGGCCTCTAGTATAAGAATAAAACACATGTGGACAAACAAGAGAGGAAATCAGAGTTTACTGCATGGCAAATGACCATTCCTCTTTGAGTCCTTGAGGTCCACCAGTTCTCTGATTTTACAAAAACAATGTGATATGTCATCTTGTCGGGTTGTCTGCTACTCACTGTATTTGATCGTTTGAAATACTTGCCAAGGGCTACCACGGGGGAATCCTCTAGTCCATCCGTCATGTCTTCATCTCTACACCAGTGGTTTTAAGCATTTTGGGGTCAAATGTCTCAATGATATTCTACTGAAAAGTATAAACCCCTTCTTCAGAAAACCCATGTATGCACAAAATTTTACACACAGTCTCAGTGGGTACTAGACCACCTTAACACTTACATGACAATCATTTATTTATACACTCATTTACTCACTTACTTGCCTATTCATTTTATTCACTCACTCAGTCATGTACTGTTAACTGCCAATAAAATTTATTAAACTCTTTGTGTTCACAGAACTAGCCCTTTCTTGAGTATAAAAAATTGGACCTAGAATTAGAATATTTTAAAGCTGAACAGTAACTTAGATATCATCCAGTCCATTTTTCCAACTCAAAACTTAATTGTAACATCAAAAAACAGTCATTAAAAACACAGCTGCTCCCGTTGGAGAGGCTGGTAAATGGAGACCTGCCCTTCCCTGGGACATAACCAGGGAACCCTAGGGCACCGTGGAGCACAGTTTGAAAACCACAGCTCATTCAACCTCTTCATCTTACAGATGAGGACTGTGGGACTTAATGGTCTAATTGATTGTCCAAGGCCACACAGCTCATCAGAGATAAACTGCCTGGGCTAGAAGCTGAATCTCTGATATCAAGAAATTTACCAACTAGCTATGGAGACAAGATCTATAGAGACAGGGATGTGGAAGAACATGTGGGCTCAGTTTTTCAAGTTGTATTAACAAACCATGGGCCTTGGCCAAGTCCCTCGCCTTTTGGGTCTTGGTTTTTCAATTGAACTTTCTGTTCTTAATAAGTTATGCCAACGTAGCCATTACCATGAACGGAATGATCGCTTACATGCCCAGGGACTTCCACCCGTTTTTCATTGGATATTTTTATGAATTCATGGATTTATTATGCATTTATTCCCTAAGTAAAATACAAATATGTTGACACTGTAATTAAGGAAAAGAGTTTTGAATAAAACATTCTATAATTTGGAAATACACAGAAAAAGCTCTGAAAGCAAGTACTATTAAGCTTGATTTCTGCTGTCTTTCTCTGTGCTGCAATGGAACTTATACCATTTTTATGTAGCACGGAAGCTGTATTTTTGAAAACTTACTAAGAAATAGTTCAGATACAGAAAATAAGCTCCACTTGCTCTGACACCCGATTCTGAGCCAGGCAGAGTAGCAGTGAAACGGGTTGCTGTGATTAGATGCAATTCTTGCCTCATGGCAGGACTGAAGATGAAGTGATTTTGAAGACGGGATGTCTTCAGAACTTCCTGCCAGGGTGGGACAACCAAAGGCAAGTGCTCTACCCCACACTACCTGGGGGTTGACAGTTTGCTGTAGAGCATCCTCCAGGTCCTCCACTTAAATCTCTCTCGAGACTGCATGAGCTTTTCATGGAAAACCCCACAATCTAGTCCATGTTTTGAATCCTACTTAAGAGGCCTCAAATGGAAACAGAGTGGGGCTTCCTCTGGAGCACAGAGCAGAGGAAGTGGGGCCCACTCCCCTCCATCAGCCTCTCCTCCTCTACCACCCCTGGGCCCAACACGTACACACAACACAAAGGATGGTGAAGGCCTAGCCCCTGCTGCAAGGTTTACTGTCCAGTGGTTTAAAATTTCAAGCTCATAGACATTAAAAGGAAACAGACATTTCAGGGGGAAATGTTCAATGCCAAGTGAGTTGAATGAATTGAAAAGCCATGGGAATTTAAACCACAAATAAATCATTGCTAGTATTAAAAAAAAAAAAAAAAACTTAGCAAAAAAAAAAATGAACTATAAACTAAGCCTGAAATAATAATAAGAATTGGGTGTTCAGGATGGAAGGTGTTCTAGGTGGGAGCAACAGTGAACGGAGACCCGACCCCATAAAAAGAAAAAGACAAGATGTATGGGAGCAAGTGGGAAGGCTTGTCTGAGCAGACATAGGCTACTGATTAGAGACACTGAGGCCAAACTCTAAAAGGTCTTACATACCCTCCATTCTCAGTGACACTAATCTGATTAACTAATTCACAAACAGCACTCAGATGCCTGCCTCCTCACTCTCAGAAACCCAGGGGTGGCACATACCTTTGCTGTTCCATGCAAATCCCATCAGTTGGTAGAAGCTGCAACGAGAACTCCGTTGAGAAAGATCCTAAGGTCACACCTGAGCTCCTGTGAATGTTGCAATTTATAATTGGTGCCTGTCAAGGATAAAACAGGGAGGAACTGCAGTAAGGACAGCAGTATAGATGCTTTGGATTTGCTAACTGTACTTTATCCAAAAGGGATGGGTACCACGGTGAGAAATTCAGGCAGCCAGGTTGCTTATGGGAAAAGTACTGTGGAGTAGGGAAGGTCTCACAATTTCTGCTAGTTGGGGAAACTACCAACTCTATGCTTTTAGACTAACCCCCAAAGACAGTTCTGCCCCAGACTATCAGTGTGAATATTTAGGCTGATATCTGTCCTCAGTGGTAGAGAGTACTGCAATTGATTAGTGATGTCTGCCATGGGCTCAGAAGTAAGAAGGGATGCTATGCATGCTACATACCGACTATGCCTACCTTTACCAAAATACCACACTGACAGTATTTCAGGCATCAGTACCAACTGATACAAGAAGTTAGGTATTCTGGTTTGGTTTGGTTATACTTAGTTTGGGGTTAGGAAAAACATGTTTTTCAAACCATTAAAAACTTGGTTATTATATAATCAAGTTGGCCGTTATCTTTCTGTGCATCTATGTACTAAGATCAGGCCAGAATGAGCTCAAGGCAGGAGCACAAAGCCCATTCATACAAGAGCTGAGGTATTTTAAAGCCTTTAATCAAAGCAGTTGTGTTTATCTTAACCCGTTATTTTGGTGAGACCTACCCAGTACTTGAAAACTTGCAGCCCACACCTGCCAATGATTCCTGGAGTGGATCAGCCCTCCCTGGCAGCTTCTCCCCCTGATCTTTGATCTCCCTGCCTCTAATTTTCTCTCCTGTTAGAAGCCCTTCGTCTCCTTCCCTACCACACTCCTGGGAACGAGGGAGTTTGTCGGCAGAGAGAGCAATTATTCTGTCTTCTTTATATTCTTCCTGTGAATGCAAACGAATGACTAGCACTACAAGAACTTTCATATTTGCAAACATTTCAGTGTGTTTCACAAAAATCAATTTGGGTTTTGACCAAAACCCATAAAATATAAATTCACCTGATACAAACACAGGATGACTATGGAGAGTTCTCCCCCTACCTCCACATTACACAGCATCCATACAAATGACTCTGGAAACTGCACCAATTACCAGAGCCACTGGATAAAGCTCAAGGTCAGGAGAATTTGCAGGGAAAAGAAAGCAAATGGATGCTCCGTTGAAGAGGTCCCCCTGGAGCGCATTCAAACAAAAGCAGATGATTTGGACAAGAAATAAATTGTCCACCTTCCCGTAGTGATGTTGCAGCTGAGAATCACAGCCTCCCCACCACTCCCCCCTCCCCACCCCCATCCATTCCCAGAGGCATCTCCCAATCCGGAGTCCAGGCGATGTGTTTCAGTTCTTGAGGAAGAAATGAGGATGGCACTGAGCCTGGGGAAAAGCAGACTGGAGGGGCATCGCTGCTGAATAGTTATACATATAAAATGGTTACTTTCTTTTAATAGTACAAAAATATTATTTTTATATTTTTTTATTGATTTCATAGAGGAGGGGAGAGGGAGAGAGTGATAGAAACATCAATGATGAGAGAGAATCATTGATCAGCTGCCTCCTGCACACCCCACACTGGGGATCCAGTCGAGCCCAGGCATCTGCCCTGACCTGGAATCAAATCATGACCTCCTGGTTCATAGGTCAACATTCAACCACTGAGCCACACTAGCTGGGCAAGAATATTCTTACTCAGTGTAGAAACTTTACAAAACACCAGGAAAAAAAATTAGTGAGTCCTGTCCCCATCCAGCCATTGCAGTCTCCCAAGGCTCGCAGAAGAGGCTCCTGGTGAAGTCTGCTGGGCCCCGGCCACATCAGCAGAACCCAGGTGTCTGGGGATGGACGGGTTTCCCCTCTGCATGTTCTAAAATCACCCCTGGTGATTCTTACGAGGATTTCCTCTCTGAGCTGCAGTCCAGAGCCTGGCACACAGGAGGTCCTCAATAAGTAAGTGTTGAAGAAATCAATAAATTCTAACCTATCCTGTTTCCTTGCATAGGTACATTTTTCTTCTCATTTCTTCCTTGTTTGTTGTTGTTGTTGTTGTTGTTGTTGTTGTTGGAAACATGCTGGGGCTGACCAGCAGACCCTGAGTGATGGATGAATGATTACTCTGACACAGGTTCGTTGTGAAAGAGAGGGCTAAGGGACTACCTAGCTAAAGGAACCAGACAGCCTCGATTGCCTACCTCGTTAGGCTTTTATTGTAACAGCAGTTTGAAATAAAGTTTATCTTTTAGATACAATCAGTAAGGTAAGTAATCTTGGGGGACATATGTGTCTGCAGTGTCCTTTAAGCAAGGACACCTAAAGATTAAGCATAAGGATTCTAGTAAACACCCAAGGGCCTGCACATGCACAGACTTGTTTGGAAAGGTCAAGGCAGGGTCTGCTGCCTTCAGCAAGGTCCCCCTAGAGGCCCCTGACCTTTCAGAGATTCCTCCTTACAGACTTTCCAACCAAGTCTTCTGTGCTTCCCCACAGAAACACATCCTCATAGTTTTCACTTTACAATAGGTAAAGCCCTTCCCATGTGCTGTCACTGTCCAATGAGCTTTGCAAGCCTTGTCTTACGTATAATGATCCTATAAGGTAATTATTATTTACTAGAGGCCCAGTGCATGAAATTCGTGCATGGGGCAGGGCGGGGAGGGGTCGCCTCAGCCCGGCCTGCACCCTCTCACAATCCGGGACCCCTTGGGGGATGTCCAACTGCTGGTTTGGGATAGGGATCAGGCCCTAAACCAGCAGTTGGACATACCTCTCGCAATCTGGGACTGTTGGCTCCTAACCGCTCACCTGCCTGCCTGCCTGCCTGATCACCCCTAACCACTCTGCCTGCCTGCCTGATAGTCCCTAACTGCTTGCTTGCCTGCCTGCCTGCCTGATCACCCCTAACCACTCTGCCTGCCTGCCTGATCACCCCTAACCACTCACCTGCCTGCCTGATTGCCCCTAACTGCTCTGCCTGCCTGCCTAATCACCCCTAACCACTCACCTGCCTGCCTGATCACCCCAACTGCTCACCTGCCTGCCTGATCGCCCCTAACCACTCTGACTGCCTGCCTGCCTGATAACCCCTAACCACTTGCCTGCCTGCCTGATCACCCCTAACTGCCTGATTGCCCCTACCACTCTGCCTGCCTGCCTGCTTGATCACCCCTAACCACCTCTGCCTTGGCCCCCACCCACCGCGGCAGCTGCCTCTGCTTTGGCCCCCGCCACTGTAGCTTCATCCGGAAGGACGTCTGGAAGGTCGTTCGGCTGTCTGGTCTAATTAGCATATTACGCTTTTATTATTATAGATAACTCCTATTGCTGATGAAAAATCCTAGATGCAGAGAACTTATGTAAATGTGTCCAATGTCACACAGTTAGGAAGTGTGAGGAGCAGGTTTGAACTCCAAGAGCATAAATCCACAGTCTTCACACTTCACATCTGCCTCCATCTTGAACCTCTTCTTAGGTTTTTTATACTGTTCTACATCTGTCAAATGGCAACATGGTATACTACTGCGCATATCAGCAGAACCTGAGAAATTATTGAGCAGTTCCTCTCTGTTCTTACCTCTGAAGCTGTGTTCAGAGGATGTTAACTAAATTTTCCCATAACCATATTTTTATTTCCATAGAATCAATTTCTGAAATGGAATTACCAAGCCCCTTCTAAAGGACATGAACATTTTTGGGGCTCTTGATTCATATCAAATTGTCCTAAAATATTGTAATAACATACACAGCCACAGCAGCATAAAGGTGCCTATTTATCCCATTATAAAATACAAGAACTTTGAATATCATTAAAAATATAAATTTGTGGCTGCCATTTTTGGGGGTGGGTGTGTTTTCATTCTTTTCTAACAGGGGCACTTCTCACAGGGCAGGGTCCTGGCCATACAGTGGACAAAGAAATTAGGAAGACACAGCTCCTCCTGACAGCTCTGGGGAAATTCCCCAACGCCTCTCCCCCAATACATTTTGGATTGTTTTGTGTTTTCATTTTTTGTTGTTTTGTTTTTACATCTTTACTTATGCTACACCCCCAGCTTTTTGGGAAGTTTTCATTTCCAGGCATTCCACAAATTCACCTCCTCATGTTCCAGCCCTTGGTGATCATGCTTCTCAGAATTGTGAAAGGCCTGCAAGGGCCAACGAGAGCCTTGTCTACTGTGGTTAGCCACAGAGTCCTGATAAAGAAGTCGAGGCTCAGCCAGGCTGAGTAACTTGCCCAAGGTCACACAGCATGTACAGAGACGGAGTCTGGATTCTCAGACCTGGAGCTCCTAACCGCCACCCTCCATGGCCTCTCCCTTGACAGAACTTGCCACCTGTGAGAGGAAAAAGCCGAGCTATGAATCACCCAATCCCAGGACTGGCTGACCTGGCACCCCCAGGGCCAAAACAAGAGATCACTTCTCCCTGCACAGAGGAGGAGAGAAGGAAAGAGCCTCCCCCTTTGCCCGGGCACTCCGAATGCAACTATCGCTCCTCCAAGAGTCACTGGCTTCAAACACTTTGCCTCTGGTGTAACAGAAATCATTATCGATCCAGTTTTCTCTAAATGAGCTCACAATCTACCATAGCCCGCAGACAGCCAGGCTCCTAGGAGCAGCTGCTTCTCTGATCAGCTCTTTCTGGCTCATATTTACTCTGAGAAATTAGAAGTTAGAAGTAAAAGCAAACAGAGAGGGACTTTAATTACAGTGAGCAAAGACACAGCAGGCAAGGAATGCTGTTCTTCTCCTCTGATAAGCAAGAGAATGGTTGAGTTGGCACCCAGATATTGCCTGAGTTGACAGCTCGGGTCTGCTCCCTTCCCGGGATCTCTGTCCTCCGTTGATTGTGTATAAGCTCCGTGGGGGTGGGGACTGTGTCCTGTCACTCACCATGCTGGTAGCTGTTAGGGCTGATAAAGAGGTGAAGAGTTTTTTATCATTGTGCACTAATGGTTTTCTAATGAGAAGCCCAGAGGAAGGCCGCCTCAGGTTGGTCTGACAGCTCCACTAAGTCATCAGGACCTGCGCTCCCAATTTTTCTGCTCTGCCAAAATCCTGTTGGCTCCTCCTACCCACCCTTATTGCTCCAGGCTCTCAAGCTCCAGCCATCACCTCCCCACTTAAAGCAGGGAAACAGGAAAGGGGGTGGCACCACCAGGAACCATTTTGTTTCTCGTCTGCGCAGCAGATCCTTCCCCAGAAGCAGCCATCCTTTCCCTTGTACCTTCTCCAGCTCAGGATCACAGCCTGCCCATGGGGCAAGTGGGGGTAGGTGGATGGATAGTCTCCTGATCAGTTTAGAACAGTCATTAAGTCATCAATGGAGTGGGTCAAATTTTTGCCCTCCCATCCCCAATTGAGGTTCTATGAGAAAAGAAGAAAAGAGGGTTTGGCAAATAACCCTATCAGTCACACTGTATACTCAGCACGGAGCAGAAGACCTGGCACACAGCAAGTGCTCCGTGAAAGTACATATTCAATGAAGCAATGAGCACCTTTGTTCTGTAGCTGAGGATGAAGGGAGGAGTGTGGATTGAGGAGCACAGTTGAAGAGGAGGATAGAGGAGGGTGGAAGGAATGGATGACCTCTGCTTCCCATCTATTCTTGGAATGGGTTTGAGCTCCTATGAGTGGGGGAGTAAAGGCCAGACGCTGATGGTACCACAACTCATGAGTAGACTAGTGATATTTGGGATAAGGGGTGATGGCCAGGGGCTCATGGAACTGTTCACAAGAACTCAGTGACAACAGGGCATGAGGCTGGGCCACCACATAACCCAGCAAAGCTCTGCCCATGAGACACTGGAAGCTTTGGGAGCACCCAGAGAACCACTGGCATGGAAAGCCAACAAAATCCTCAAGATGGGCAGCAGGGGGCTTCAGCAGGCAGCTCCCCAGGCAGTGGGAGCAGAAGCGAGGAGAGGAGAGGCTGTGCGGACAGTGCAGAGAACAGCCTGGCTCTGAGAGCGGGAGGCAAGCCTTGGCGATCCCAGAAATCACCAGGGAATACTTAGAGGGGGAGAAGGCTGTCAGCCAAGCAGGTGGGGGCTTGTGCCAACATAATTTGTATTTCCAGGCTGGTGACACTTGACTTGCAAATGGGCAAGACAGAGTTGGCTACAGTTCTCCATATAGAGGAGTGTGGTCTATCTACCATGTGTTTTATGTCGGGCATCGCTAGGGTTAGCTTTTCAGAGCTGGTGACACCACTGGTGAGAAGCCTACCTGGGAAGCCAGAGCTGGACTTCCCTATTAGGATACGAGGATGATGCTAACAGAGTGGGATTCAGGGGAACCACTGGGAGTCAGGGCTCCCACTGATTCCAGGCTATACAGGGAGCAAGATTCACTTCTCTCTCACTGGTTCAGATGGTCCCTTCTCCTCCCGGGGTCCTTAATTTCCTCATTCATAAGATGAAGGGGCAACGTAACATCTCTAAGGTCCTCTCAACACTGGTATTCTATTTTGTCAGTTAAAGAATCAACACACAAGAAAAAGGTTGAAATAAATCAGAGCGACTGGACTGAGGATCTGAATATAGATATGGCCCCACCAACAGACAGTAAGATTCAGTGGTTGAAAATTCAGGCTCTAGACTCGGCCAGACCAAGGCTTCAGTCCAACATCGGTCACTTACTGTACAGTCTCTTGTTTTTCAGCCTGAGATGAATTTTACTTATCTATAAAATAGAAATAATAACAGCCATATCATGAAGTAGCGCTGTGAATTAAATAATATGCTCAGGTTGCCTAGTAAAGTGCTTCATGAAAGGTCCCTTAGACCTGTGGTCGACAAACTGAGGCTCGTGAGCCACATGCGGCTCTTTGGTGCCTTGAGTGTGGCTCTTCCACAAAATACCATGGCCTGGGCAAGTCTATTTTGAAGAAGTGGCATTAGAAGAAGTTTAAGTTTTAAAAATTTGGCTCTCAAAAGAAATTTCAATCGTTGTACTGTTGATATTGGGCTCTGTTGACTAATGAGTTTGCTGCCCACTGCCTTAGACAAACCAAAAAGATGAATTCTGAAAGAAGAGTCATCCTTTGGGAGTTCAGGAATCTCAAAAATCCTGGTTTTGGTTTCCAGATCTTTGTTCCAAAAGGACTGTCCATTTTCTGACTAGCAACTTTGGGTTCAGGGAAGGTACCAGCACCATCATTCCTTCCTGAAAGTCCGAGGACCATGTATTTTATGTCGGGCATCGCTAGGGTTAGCCCAAGACTCAGAGAGCTGTGCCGGGACCCTCTACTCTGGGAAGGGCCCACCCCTCCTTTCATAGGCCTTGTTGGAGAGCCAAATAAAGGCTCTGCCCACTTGCATTCAAAAATCTATTCATTAATGGGATGCAATTCACATTATGTGCCACTAATTACCCTAGGAAGGCAATAAAAATTAATAAGGAACTACAGTTTAATTGTTTGATAATGACAGGGAGTTCCAAAGTGCTCTCTTGAGTAATAAAATTAACATTTAAACTAGTTCAGTCAAAGAACCTTCCCTTAACTATAACTCTTCACGATTAGTGTGTCTTATTGATGAATTTTCTCTTTGAGTGGCTCTAAAATATCACCAATTATTACTGAACTTTGAGAAGCTGCTCAGTGTCCCAGGACAGTGACTAAAGAGTCTGCAGTGTTTAGGTTGAAGTGTGGATGGTACCCCACCACACCCAATAAAATCTGTTTGCCCTGCATTCATTTAACAAGGGTAGAGAGGCTTCTCACAAGCCAGTGCATCTCCCTAAAGGGAGACTGGGGCTGGGGCCAAAACACAGCCAAGTGTAGAATCCCACAAAATCTCAGAAATGAAGTGTTTGCTATAAGGCCATTCTTTTACAGGTGAGCTTATATTGCTATTCCAGAGTCCTCTCTGGGCTTTTGTTTAAGGGAATGTGGTGGTTTTAAAATATGCCTTTTTTTAAAAAAAAAAAAAGTGGAGTGCAATTTCCTTTCCCTTGAACATGGGTAGGATTTAGTGATTCTCTCCTAACAAATAAAATGTGGCAGAAGTGACATTGCGTGACTTCCAGAACTAGGTTCTAAAAGGGCTTCAGCTTCTACCTGGCTCTCTCTTTGGAGATGGTTGGCCTTGGAATCCAGCCACCATGTTGGGAGGAAGCCCAAGTGCATGAAAAGCCACACTTGGGTGTCCCAGCCAACAGACCCTCATCCAACTGGGCCCTCATCCAACACCAGCATCAACCACCAGACTCATGAGTGAATGAGTCTTTAGGCGATTCCAGCACCCAGCCTTCGACTCACCCCAGCTGAGGCCCCACGCATGGTGGAACAGACACAAGCCATGTGTCCTGTGCTCTGAATTCCCAACCCACAGAAACCATGAGATATTAAGCGATAATCATGATCTTAAACCACAAAATTTGGGGATAAGTAAGAGGTGACTGCTACAGTAAAGTTTGCAGATGTTGGGCTTCCTGGTTCTTGAATAAAACGTTAAGGCCTGAAAGGGCTCATCCACCCAGGAGAGATGGGAATACAGAGGGAGGGCTTAGCTATGCCCCAGCCACCAGCCTTCCAACATGTCTGTGACTCTGCAGAGTGACTTACCCCAAAAGAAGCTCTTTAGCCTAGAGCAATTTTAAGGTTGAAGGGTTTTCTTATAATTCATAGAGAGACTAAGCACAGTTGATCAACCTGGTATCCTTGGTTTTCTTAAAGAGCTAAGAATTGGCATTGATAATCTCTTGAAAGTGACCATTCAGAGAGTCCCATAATGTTGTGACTTATTTCACACATGCTTGGGAGAAATTAAAAACCAACAGAGAAGAAATGGCTTTGTTCAGGGATGGGTCATGCCCACTCCTCTTAGCTCAGCACCAATCCACACCCCATGTCCACTGTCTCACAACAAAGCTGCTATCCTCTCAGGCCAGGCCAGCCATCTTCAACCTCATTCATCCATTCATGCATGCATGCATTTATTCGATATGTATTGAGTGCTTGCTGAATCAGGGAAAACAGACATTTTTAAAACTAATCATAGAAGTAAAAAACTCCACTTATCATAAGCATTAGGAGAGAGAAATTCAGGGTCCTCTGGGGAGTCAGGGATATTTAAGCTGACATCTAAAAAATTAGAGAATTAATGAGGCTGGCAAGGGTAGGGTGGGGGCACAGGGAGAGTATCCCAACCAAAAGGCCACACAATAGGAAGAAAATGTATGGTATCTGGGCACCTAAACAAAGATGGGGGGAAATGCTGGGAGTAGAGAAAGCAGAAAAGAGAGAACTTCATTTTCTTTTCTTTTTTTTCTTTTTTTTCACTTTTTTTTTTATTAAGGTATTATATGTGTACATATCTTACCATTGTCCCCCCCACCCCACACCCATACATGCCCTCACCCCCCAGAGTTTTGCGTCCATTGCTTATGCTTATATGCATGCATACAAGTCCTTCGGTTGATCTCTTATCTCCCCCACCTCTCCCTAACCTTCCCCCTATAATTTGACAATCTGTTTGATGCTTTACTGTCTCTGTATCTATATTTTTGTTCATCAGTTTATAATGTTCTTTATTATCCATAAATGAGTGAGATCATGTGGTATTTTTCTTTCATTGACTGGCTTATTTCACTTAGCATAATGTTCTCCAATTCCATCCAGGTTGCTGCAAATGATGAGAATTCCTTCTTTTTATGGCAGCATAGTATTCCATTGTGTAGATGTACCACAGTTTTCTGATCCAGTCATCTGCTGACGGGCACCTAGGTTGTTTCCAAATCTTAGCTATTGTAAATTGTGCTGCTATGAACATAGGGGTGCATATATCCTTTCTGATTGGTGTTTCTAGTTTCTTCGGATATATTCCCAGGAGTGGGATTACTGGGTCAAATGGGAGTTCCATTTTCAGTTTTTTGAGGAAACTCCATACTGTTCTCCACAGTGGCTGCACCAGTCTGCATTCCCACCAGCAGTGCACGAGGGTTCCTTTTTCTCCGCATCCTCGCCAACACTTGTCGTTTGTTGATTTGTTGATGATAGCCATTCTGACAGGTGTGAGATGATACCGCATTGTTGTTTTGATTTGCATCTCTCGGATAATTAGTGACTTTGAGCATGTTTTCATGTGTCTCTTGGCCTTCCTTCTGTCTTCTTTTGAAAAGATTCTATTTAGGTCCGTTGCCCATTTTTTTATTGGATCATTTATCTTCCTTTTATTAAGTTGCATAAGCTGCCTGTAGATGTTGGAGATTAAACCTTTATCAGTGATAGGAAAAGAGAGAACTTCAGAAGGGTCTGAGGAGGGAGGGAGCTAGTGAATCATATGGGGTCATATGAAAAAATTTTGTCTGTATGCTAAGAACAACAGGCAACTAGAAAAGTTTACAGCGGGAGAGTGACAGGGTCAAATTTCATCTGTTAATTCATTCCCATCTCCAAGCCCCGTCATTTCCTACCTGTGTGTACTCCCCTATGTAACCCAGATCATGGTATATCTAGTTGCTTAGGTATCTTTCTCCCCCACCAGGCTGATGCCTCTTAAGAGCAGAGACCAGCTCCCTACTGCTCTTGGGATCAAGTGCAAACTCCTGTTGTGACCTGCAAGACCTTGTACCATCTATCCCTTGCCCACCTCTCCAGAATCATCTCAGGTGGACTCTTTAGCTCTCCAGTCACCTGTCATGGGCCAATCATACAGGCAGACACCTCACTTCCTTAGGGGCCTTCCCAGAAGCTCGGACTAAGATAGCACAACTGCTCAATGTTCCCAATGCAATCAATGCTTCCCCACAAAAGCACCTACCAGGATTTTCATCACAACTTGCATACATTGTTGATTTGCTGTCTGTCTCCCCTCCTAGACTGTCCGTTTCACAAAAGTAGAAGAACTCACCTATTTTGGTCACCATTATATCCCCAGTACCTGGCACTGTAAGTCTCATAGTTGACATTCCACCAAGAGTTGTTAGATTACAGAATGAATGAGTAAGAATGCATGAATAGGGAAATGAATGGATGGATAGGTGAATGAGTGAATGAACGAATGACCCCAGGGGCCACGCAGGCCAATTCAACAACTGATGTTGGACAGCTGTCTCTCTGATCTCCCTCCAGTCCCTTCAATGACATAACAATTTTGCTGGCCTCACTGCCTCTCCACTGGAAGAAATCAATGTGAGCAAAGCCTTTATGGAATAAATGGAAAGTAGAAATGGGTAGAGAAGGCCAGGAAGGCATTTCTGGCAATCTCTGAGTAGTTATTATCTTAATTCTTCTGCCAAGCAAGAGGAGAAAAGCTGGCAAACACCTCTACTCAGTTAATGAGGCCTTTGGCTGCATTCATAAGCTCCCCAAGTCCAGGGCATTACAAATTCTTCAACAGGAACTAATGGGGTCAATACAGTCTTCTGGGTCAATGCTTCTCTAACTACCTCTGGTAAAGGGCCAGGTTTTATTTTTATTTTTAATCCATTACTGATCAATACTTTATAAAATACAGAAATTATACATTTGGATGAGACAGCAATGTCAAATTGCTTTAGAAGTTTCTAAATGCTTACTTACCATTCCTGTACTCATTTTATCATGGGTAACAAATGTTTTCAGACATCCTAGTTAAAAATGTCAAATAGGCCATCGGAGCTGAGGGGATATAAAATGTTAAGTGTATCCATGAAGGTGGGAATCGAAGTAATTGTCTAGGACAGTGGTCAGCAAACCGCAGCTCGCGAGCCACATGCGGCTCTTTGGCCCCTTGAGTGTGGCTCTTTCACAAAATACCACGTGCGGTCACGCACGTACAGTGCGATTGAAACTTTGTGGCCCATGCGCAGAAGTCGGTTTTCGGCCTGGGCGAGTCTATTTTGAAGAAGTGGCGTTAGAACACTCAAGGGGCCAAAGAGCTGCATGTGGCTCACGAGCCGCGGTTTGCCAACCACTGGTCTAGCATGAGATCACGTAGGGAGAAAATACAGATGGGCAAAGAAGTGAGCTTGGGACGAGTCTTAATATTTCATAAGATCAATAAGCATAATACTGAATGCAGAGGAGGATGAACCTCAAGAGAAACCAAGGAGAAACCAGAGAGAGAGACAGAAAAGCAGAATCATGTTTTAAACCAAGGGTAGAGCACAACCAAGAAGGAAGAAATGATCAGTAGCATCAAGTGCTGATAAGGATTAACTTAAGACTCATAAATATTCATTAGATCAGTGACAGAGGTCATTGGTGCCCTTTCTTGATAGAGATTGAACTCTAGGTCTCTTCCCAACATGGATTCTTCCCTGTTCCTTGCCCCCATTTCCATGCAACATTCAAAATGGACCTCAAATCTCTGGGAAAACCAGCGGTCCTTAGGGTCCTGACTAGCGTGGCTGTTTCAATAGGACAGTTTGGGGCTTCCGCTATGCCTATAATTTTCTGGAGACCCCACTTCACCCTACATACTAAGAAATCCAAAAACTGAGATTGGGTTTCCTCTAGCTCCCAGATGGCTAATATGCAGCATGCCTACTAACACCCAGCACACCTGAGTCTACATCAAACATCTCTAATCGAAGAGAAGTCTCCACCTAAAAACGTGTGCTTCCGTGGTCACTGTCTCCACATGTCGCGTTCCAGGGTGGTCATACAGCCCAGAACCCTGGACCCCCTGCCCACCTAATTTACCCCGTTCTCCACCCTCCCCTGAGGCAGGTAAGGCAACAGAGGAGACAGAGGTGAGACACATTCCACGCCATACCATGTCTCTGTCCCTGGTTCCACGTCTCTGGCCAACTGGCTGCACACAGCCCTCAGCCAGACTGTTGCATCTGTTCCCAATAGTGATGCAATTCGCAGTGATTTGCTTTGGAAATCAAAGCCTGGAGATTGTCGGCTTGATCTGAAAAGCAGGCCCTGCTCTGCTGGAGAAAGAACGACGTGGCTCCCAGCAAAGTAGGGTTTGTTTGGCCTGGCCTGTGGGCCATGAACACCCACCGGGTCCTGCCCAGCACGGACGCAGCGCGTGCCTTCCTGCCAGTGTGATGTGGGAGGCTAATAAGTTACACAAAGGAGCAGATGAGCTCGGAGGTTATTTGCAGTCTGCACGGTTTATATTTAGCCATCCTGTGACTGGGGTGCAGGCTCCGTGTGATGACTGTCCTTGGGAAATTCAATCCTGGGGGATGCAGAGGTGGGACAGACCAGGGAGAGGGTAAGGAGGGCTTTAAAATGCCGCTTCGGGCCCTGGCCAAGTGTTTCAGTTGGTTGGAGCTTTGTCCTGTACACCAAAACGTTGCAGGTTCAATCCCCCTTCAGGGTACATACCCAGGTTTCAGGTTCAATCCCTGGTCAGGGACAACTGATGGATGTTTCTCCCTCACATCGTTGTATCTCTCTCCCTTTCTCTCACTCCCTCCCTCTCCCTCTCCCTCTCCCTCTCTCACACTCTAAAATCAATAATAAAAAATTAAAATTTAAAAAAATGCCACTTCGGGGCACAGGAAACAAGATCAGACCAAATCTGTCCAATTAACCATCAGCTGGACACTTAACTTGTAAAAACATGGAAGAGAATGTAAAAATGTGTAAGAGGGAGTATTTTTCCTAACAAGCTGTAACTTGCCAAGCACAGGAGTGTAGGGTCCTTCCTCTACTCTTCACGGCAGCCCTGGGTAAGCCTGGCAGCTCAGAAAGTCAGAAAACCTGAATTCTAGTCCTCGTCTGCCATCAGCTAGAAGCCATCTCCCTGCCAGTAACACAACAGAGAGGATGATCCCTGAGATGCTGTCATTCAGCCGTGACAAGCTAAAGCCAGGCCACCCATGGGATGTGGAACGGGTGGGGTGGGTGGGGACCTGCTGGTTAAAACCATGGGACAATCATAATGGAATATTCTGCAGTCCTTAAAAATTGTGGTGCTGGGCCCTGGCCAGTGGCTCGGTTGGTTGGAGCGTCGTCCCATACACCAATAGGTTGCAGGTTCAATTCTGGTCAGGGCACATACCTAGGTTGTGGTGTCCATCCCAGGTGGGAGGCAACCGATCAATGTTTCGCTCTCTCCTTTCCTCTCTCTCTAAAATCAATAGAAACATAGCCTCAGGGGAGGATTAAGGTGAGAATCAACTAACGAATGCATAAATAAGTGTAACAACAAATCGACATCTCTCAAATCAATAAATTTTAAAAAGTTTAATTGTGATGCTGGTGCCACCCCCACCAAAAAAAAACAAACAATTCCATTAAAATGTATCTCAGAGTTAAAATAATCTTTAAGAAAAAATGATGGTGCTAATCTATATTGAGACTGAAGGTATTTATAATACCTTGCTGAGTGAGACTATTATAAATGGCCTGAAGCTGCTGTTTATTATCAATCACGCAGCAGTGGGATGGGAGAAAGTGATCACTGAAGGTGGAAGGGGCCGAGAAGGTTCTCAGGAGGAGACCCCCAAGTGGGGCGGAGCCTCAGCTCTGCTGGCCCCACTCACTCCGTATTTTGGGACTAACTTGTCTGGGAATGTGAATCCCAGAAACTGATGCTGCCAGAGAAAATAGGTTGTTTTCCAATCCTTACTCAAGGACATGTTTTTTATTGACCTTAGAGAGAGAGGAAGGGGGAGAAAGAGAAGGGAACAGTGTGAGAGAAGCATCAATAGGTTGCCTCTTCTACATGCCCCCATGGGGGATCAAACCCACAGCCTAGGTGTGTCCGGACCTGGAATCAAACCCGCAACCTCTTGGTGTATGGGACCATGCTCCAACCAACCGAGCCATCTGGCTGAGGCAAACAAGTTTTTATGCAGAGTTTTTGTGGTTGCTTGTTTGGGCTTTTGTTTTGTTTTGTTTTTGTCTCTGTGATGTTTCATGATAAAGAACTTGAAGGGGAAGCTCAATCCACCATCTTCCCCCAGCCTGAGCCAGCAGGGGGTATGCAGAGGGGGAGCTCAGGTCCTCAGGAACCCAGTCCCTGGGGGCTCCCTCTGAGAACAAGACTGCAGTGGGAACCAGCCTCCTAGAGACGGTCTTATCTGGGCATAAGCCTCCTAGTTCTAGAATGACACGGCAGAAAAGGGCCAGAAAGGTCATCCCTCAACCCAGAGCAGGCCTGCTCCACGCTGTCCTCCGGGGGGCAGCCTGGCGAGCTTGTTCAATAAAGCCGAGTTCCAGGATAACAAAGGGTTTCACTTGAGTTTCAGGGAGAGACTTGCTTCTCACAAATATCTACCCAGTCAGTCTCCCATATCAGATCCAAAAGTCTCAGCCCATCAAAGGCAAAGAGGATCTGACTGTCATGGTGTGATTTGAAAGATCCAAGAGTATCTCTCTCTCACCACTTGCCAAAACCACCCGTAGCTCTTCATTCCTTTGTGTTAAATATATTCACCCGCTCAAATGAAAGGAGGTCTGAGTCAGGAAAACAAAGCCCCCCTCCCCTATGAAAGAGCCCCCAAATTAGAAGTCACACTAGCAGGCATCTAAGCAGACCATCCTCCAGGCTCACCCATCTTCATCACTTGGATTCTTTGAACCAGAAGAGACTTTTCACATCATCCCATCTTTTCATGTGGGAGCAATCAGGCCCAGAGGGGTTATGTCTCTTAAGCAAGGTCACACAGCAGCACACTGGGGACCAGGACTGGGGGCCCCTGGCTCCTTTGCACATTCTGAAGGGCTCTGAGCGGTTACATTCTAATCCAGGACCCCATTCCTTTGCTTTACAGACAATAAGAACCCCTTCCACCAAAAGCCCTCTTTTTAAAATTTATCTTCTAGCATCTGCAGCCGTCAGTAGTGTGAAGAATGGGATCGTCATTGTAAATACATTTATGTATCCGAATGGAGACTCGCAGGATTTGGGCTTGGGAACTTGACCTACACCAGCACAAACCCCATCGGACTGCCTGCCTGTCAACTGCGGGCTTTAGTCCTTTGCCTTGGCGCTCCTGCCCCCTAGTGGCAGAACACTTTACTGCAGCAATTCATCTACAGACAAATGAAAGCGAAATAGGAAGAGACTCTTGAAGAGGGACAGAGGCAACCCGCATCCTTCTCTGTAAAAACAGGCTTGGTTATAATGGGAAATATTTTAACCTCACACACAAAAAATGCAACTAAATAGACGTTAGCCCGCAGCAGATTTGAACCTACGGAGAGGTGAGGCTAGAGTATCAAGGATCCTTGGTTGAAAATAAATTATATAGCTAGCTGCCTCAGGGACTCGTGGGACAAATGGGCTCTGAGAATGGGAGGGGAGCAGGCACAGAACAACCTAAAATTGCAAAACAGGGGATGCTGGCATATGTTGTCCAACAAACACTGGCATCGATGAATCCGAAGTCCTGCCCTCCAACTTGGCACAGGCTGTGCCCAATGTTCAAAGCACTGGTGCCCACTCTTCCTCAGCTAACTCGTGCTCCTCTGGCCAGCTCAGCATGAGCCTCCCCGGTTTCAGCAGGTAAGACCGGCCCTCACACCTGCTCTCATGGCACCCAGTACTTGCCTTCATGAGACTTTCACAGTCTCTGATTCTATGCTTCTCTGATGATTTTCACACTAAAGTAAGATGACCAGACATCCCGCTTTTGGCGGGACAGTCCCAATTTTTAACAATTTGTCCCGCGTCCCGCGGCGTTTTAAAAAAGTCCCGATTTTTGGAAAGAATGCATGACAAGCTAGGGAACGGCGGGAGAACGGGAAGGGAATATACGGTTTTCGGCGGCCATGTGGCTATTTAGCCAGGATATGAGTTTTATATTATTTTTGTTAATTTTATAATGTTAAACTTTAATAATAACAAATAATTGTTGAGAACTGATTATCAAGGACTGCTTATCAAAGTTCTCATTGTTGATCAGTTGTTAGAATTCGACCACCATTGTTTGGACTTAATGAACAATGGCATTTTTTGGGATTGGCAACGATGAAAACATTTTGTAACTGTCTCTCAGATGATACACATCATACTGCGTGCTAGTAAGCTAGTTAAACAAGTGATGTCATTACAAATCAGCTATTCAGATAATTTAAGTAATTTATTTATTTATTTCATAAATACATAAATTTTCTTGAATTTAGCAGACAGTACTCGTATTATTTATATTTTATAGTGGCGGCAAAAAGTCTAGCGCCGGCCTTGAAAGTGACACGACTTACGTTACGGCAAATTCAGAGGAAAAATAATACAAGTTAGTATTGTTATTATTTAGAAAGAAATATAGGATTAAAATAATTTTTAAAATATAGTTACTTTATAACAATCAAATTAATTTAATTTATAAACTAACAATAAAATATGTTCATGTAATTATGTACCTACTTACTGTGTTTTTAAGCAATATGTATATAATAATTTATAATATAATTTTAAATTATTTTTTTTAGATTTTTAACATAATGAGTAAGAAAAGAGGATGCAAATTCAACGATGATCTAAGAAGTGAATTTCCTTTTATTAAAAAAAACAAAAATGATTACAATATAGAGCAAATTTTTAATCAAGAATCCCCCCACCCCCTTGGGCCGAAACCGGTTTGGCTCAGTGGATAGAGCGTCGGCCTGCAGACTCAAGGGTCCCAGGTTCGATTCCGGTCAAGGGCATGTACCTTGGTTGCAGGCACATCCCCAGTAGGGGGTGTGCAAGAGGCAGCTGATCGATGTTTCTCTCTCACCGATGTTTCTAACTCTCTATCCCTCTCTCTTCCTCTCTGTAAAAAAATCAATAAAATATTTTTTTTTAAAAAAGAACCCCCCCAGTCAATGGTGTCCCACTTTACCAATGTTAAAATCTGGTCACCTTACACTAAAGCATAAACTCCTAGAGGACAGGCACCGAGGCCACGTTGTTGACTACTAGTCCCTAAAAGTTATTAGCACCCAGGAAGCCCTCAATCAATCCTTTTCAGTGGAATTAATAAAATCACAAGTGTCGGTTGAATGACTGAATCACATCTGTTTAGAGAATGAAAAAACATCTCCTCCAACAGATGAAGCAGGTAAACTGCCTCTGGAGACGTCAGGGCGGTGCCGCACCCACTGTGGCCAAGTCAACAATCTTCCCAGGGTGGAGACTGCCCTTGAACACCACCCCAAATGCTCTCCACGGCCCTCGGGGTGGGCAGCTGGGCAAGTGTCCTTGCCATAATTACACTTTTGACAGTCAGCCTCCGTAGGCTCGGCTTTCATCCCTGCATGGTAGGAAGCCTGCCTGGGAACTGAAGGACAGGCAGGCTGGAGCCTGACCTCCAGGGCTGCCTCTCTCTGTCGCCCTGGGTGGAGCCCCCCTGCACTGGCTCTCCGTCGTCCCATTTGTAAAATCAGACCTTGGCGTATGTAACATCCAAGCCACTGGCTGTCAGGTGCCAGAAAACCCAGCTTAAGCTGCCTTCGGTCAAAGGGGGGTACATATTTGCTTGTGGAACTGAAAAGCCGTGGATTTGGGGTTGACTCCCTCCAGGAGATCAAGTCACATCACCTGCGCCTGGTTTCACTTCTCCACCCTCAGCTCTGTTTCCCACCATGTTAGTCCCCATGTGGGCATGTCCCTGTCAGCGGAGTCTCCAGCAGCTCCAGGCTTTCACACACACACACACACACACACACACACACACACACACACAGCAGAAAATGGAGGGGCTTTCTCGCAACAGGATCACACAAAAGCCCCGGACTGCCCCATCGATGCCTTGGGGGCCACATGCTCATCCATGAGCCAGGTGCTGTGGTCAGAGAAAGTTCTGGGCTCCACCTGAATCACATGCACACACGGTGAGAGGCCAAGCACCCCAGAGGTGACCAGGGGGCACTCTCAGAATGCGGGGGAATAGTTGCTGGACACACACACACACACACACACACACACACACACACACTATGGAGTAACTGGTCTTGAATGTGCTGATATGACTCTGAGTTGATGCCAGGGAAATGGAAGGGAGAAGAAAGCCACGGACATGCTCTAGCGTTAACCCAGCCCTGAACCCTTTCAAAAGGCCTAAATGCCAAATAAGAGCCCTCACCCATCCTGAAGGAAAAGAAGGGGTGACATTAGCAGCCCTGGAAAGCCAGCAGTGAACCCTGACCCCCTGGAAGCCTCGGGCATACAATGAATGGTATTTCGATAATGCCAGAAAATGGAACATTTCTATTTCCCAAAAAGACAGACACTGTCAGTACGATCCATAAAAAAAAAAAAAAAAATCTTATTAAACTTTCCCTTTCACTGCTTCTTTGTATCTCTGGTTGAAATGGAGCAGGATGCAGGTTGCCATGGTGATGGCTGAATTTTAAATAACAGGGCTCGGGAGCTCTGGCTGCTGGCGGTACCGCCCCAGGCAGGAAATGGTGGGGGGAAAGGAGAGAGGCAGAGAGGAAAGAAAGAAAGCTGCTGGGCTCAGCCCAAGACACTGTAACTCCTCCAACCCGTTCCCCTGGCTCTGAGGATAAGACCCCAAAATCGCAGGCTCTGGTTTCTTCATAGAATAAGAGTATGGAGCCCCGATGCATAAGGACGACACCTTAGAAGCCACTTTGTCCATCCCCTACTCGATTTGCTCTTGTGTCAGATGGATTTGTCCTACACTTACACCCTTCCCATGAACAATAGGCCCGCTCCACCCAAGTTTTAGATGGACTACTGGAAACCTGGCCCTAAGAGAAATGTTGCAAGACGTAGAGACCCTGAGAGCAAGAGCCCATAGGATTTTTTTCTATTGATTTGAGAGGGAGGGAGGGAGAGAGAGAGAGAGAGAGAGAGAGAGAGAGAGAGAGAGAGAGAGATTCTTGTTGTTCCACTTATTTATTATTCATTGGTTGATTCTTGTATGTCCCCTGACTGGGGATTGAACCCATAATCTTGGTGTATCGGGACAATGTTCTAACCACTGAGTGCCCGGCCAGGGCAAGCCCATGGGATTTTTAAATGAAAGGAATTTGAGGGTATGAGCACAAATAGCTGTCAAGTTAAACAGGCCTAGCCACAAACTCCAGTTCTGCTCTTCTTTCTAGAACCACCTAAGAATGAAATGGAGAGTTCATGAAGTGGTAGTTCCCCATGACTGAACAGAATCCAGGACAGGCCAGCCAGGGGCAGACAGGGATGTTTTTACATAGTTCCAGCATCAGAGAGGCAGGACCCTGCCAACGAGGCTCAGAGACATGCCACCACGGCCTCATCCCATTTATCGGAACCTTCCAGACCTGGGAAAGGGAAACCAGAGACCGAAGCTGGAGAGAACCAGCAACCAGGAAGCCAGGAAACTTGTTGTCACACTTAAATGCTTGTAGGGACTAGACCGTCCGTCTGTCTGTCCTGGGTGGTCTCCTCTCACCATCCTTTCCCTGCTAGCCCCCACTCACCCCAGAAAGGGTTTGCAATCTTGGGTGGTTCCACCCTTGTCTCCTGAACAAAATGGCAGGCAGCAAAGACCCTTCAGTATTTGTCAAAGAATGCCTCCTGAAAGTTAAAAATAATAGTAATAACAATAAACACAATGATTGTTCCTCTAAGCTGGGAAAGTGGCAGGATTTTTAAAGCGGAATGAGTCTGACATTTCCCCCAGAAGCTGGGTGAGCAGAGGCCCCAGGAGAAAGGGGAAGATCCAGAGAGATGGGGCCCTGGGCCTGTGACCTGCACCTCCAATGTCTAGTGAAAGAAGAGGCAGCTATTTCTTCCTATGGGACTCTTTTTAGCATCAAGAGAACCTCTTAGTCAGAACTGCATTCCACACCTCTGCTAACATTAACTCAAAATTGGTCAAAGACTTCAATGTAAGAACCAAAACCATCAAACTCCTAAAAGAAAACCTAGGTGGTAAGCCCCTTGAAATCGGTCTTAGCAATGATTTCTTGGATATGACTCCATAGGCAAGGGCAACTAAAGCAAAAATAAATAAGTGGGACTACATCAAACTAAAGATAAGTGTTTAATGCCTAATATATATAAAGAACTCATACATCTCAATAGCAAATAAAAACCAATGGGCAGAGGATCTGAATAGACATTTTTTCAGAGAAGACATACAGGTGGCCAATAGGCACATGAAAAGATGCTCGATCACTAATCATCAAGAAAATACAAATCAAAACCACAATGAGATACCACCTCACCAGTCAGAATGGCTATTATCAAAAAGACAAGAAACAAGTGCTGGCGAGGATGTGGAGAAAAGGGAGCCCTTGTGCATTGTTGGTGTAAATGTGCAGCCACTCGTGCAGGTGCAGCCACTATGGAAACCAGTACGGAGAATAGAACTACCACATGAATAGAACTACCATATTGAGAAGAGAACTACCACATGATGCAGCAATTCCACTTCTGTGGATTTATTTGAAGAAAACAAAAACACTAATTTGAAAAGATATATGCATCTCTACTTTGAAAAGCTATACGCAGCATTATGTACAATAGCCAAGATATGGAAACAAACTACCAACTGAAACATCAATGGATGAAGGGGTAAAGAGGATGTGGCACATACATACAATGGAATACTATGCAGCCATAAAAAGAAATAATGAAATCCTGCCATGGTGACAACATTGATGGACCTTGAGAGTATTTTACTAAGTGAAATAAGTCAGACAGATACCATATGATTTAACTTATATGTGGAATCTAAAACACAAAAAGAAATTAACAAAGAAAACAAAACTCATAGATACAGAGAACAAATTGGTGGCTGCCAGAGGGGAGGAGGGGTACAGGGCTGGGCAAAATGGGTGAAGAGGATCAAGAGGCACAAACTTCCAGTTATAAAACAAGTAAGTCATAGGGATGTAATATACAGCATGGTGACTATAGTCAATAACATTGTACTGTAAGTTGTTAAGAGAGTAAATCTTAAAAGTTCTTACCAGAAGAAAAAAAATTTTTTTGTAACTCTATATGACAGATGGAAACTAGACTTATTGTGATAATCATTTCATAGCATATATAAATATTGAATCATTATGTTGCACACCTGAAACAAATGTATATGTCAATAATACTTCAATTAAAAGAAAAAACAGACAGACCTGTCTTGGATGTTTAAAATACAACTTTCTAGAGATAGGGTTTAATGCGCCCTGCCACTGCTCTGAAAAACTGGGAGAAAGTATTACCCCATATAGGTCAGCCTTTTGTCCACTTGGAAACTCATCACAACATAGATTTCAAGCCCCATGTTACAAATATGAGGAATCTCTGATATAGAATCAATGATTTTTCTGGTAGATGAGATGGCCGAATGTGGCTGCCAGGGAGAGAGGTGCTTCCCCAGCCCCATCAAAGCTGGACCTTGGCCTGGCCTTTGTGGCTCAGCGGTTGACCATTGATCCAGGAACCAAGAGGTCACCAGTTCAATTCCCGGTCAGGACACATGTGCGGGTTGTGTGTTCAATCCCTAGTAGGGGACATGCAGGAGGTAGCCGACCAATGATGTTCCTCTCTCATTGATGTTTCTATCTCTCTATCCCTCTCCCTTCCTCTCTCTCTCTCTCTCTCTCAATAGAAATATATTTTTTTTTAAAGCTGGACCTTGAATTCACCATTATTTTAATTTCTTCCCCTATCCATCATCACAACCTGTCCCCTACGATGCCCTTGGCTTTGACTTGCCTCTTGTGCTAGATGCCTTCATTTGCCCCCAATGAGATGCTCTCCATTCTTCTCCCTGCTTTGTGCCCCCCAGAGCCTGTAGAAATGTATCAGTGGGCTCCTGGCCCTCTGACTTCCAGGTGGGTTTGGCACTGGCAGGAGATCAATAGGAAGGAATAGAGAGGACTTGGTGAGGTTGGGGTATTTATTCTCCAAATTCCCTCCCTGTGGGGTCCCCAAGGGCTGGTCTCAGCTCAAGTAAGCCAGTCCTCTCCTCAGTTGTCTCCCCAGTTCCTGTAACCTACTCCCTCAACTGCCCCCAAAGGCTTAGGGGTGGTAATGGAGCCCCACTCCTACTAATCTGGGGTTCTGCACTATGCCCGGTTGTTCCCCTACACTCTGCCCACACCTTTGTAAATAGGGTGCCATCTGTTTCCTGCTGATACACCTCTCAAATTTGATCTTACATGGGTTGAATGTTTCTGCTCGCTGGCATTTCTGTGTGCCCGCCACCTGAACACTGCTCTGCACAGTGACCTAAACCTCAACTTCTGAAGTCACATAGAATTGTGTTCATATCCCACTCCACCTTCTGTAGCTACAAGACCTCAGGCCAGTCATTTTACCTTTTTGAGCCTCAGTTTCTTCATTTGAAAAGTGGCAATAATAATAATAAATACATTCCACAGAGATCCCCTGAGGATCAAATGAGATAATAGAGAGTGGTGGGGAGTGTGGTGAACTACAGAGCTCATGCCACATCTAAAAGGGAAGCAGAGGCTCCCCAGACCCAAGTGATAATTGTCTTAAAGAAAATCCAGCCCAGAGTCTACTTCCTCTGCTACTTCAGAAAGCTAGACGTCCAGATTTTTTTATCCTCACCTGAGGAGATTTTTCCCATTTATTTTTAGAGGGAGAGAAACATCAATGTAAGAGAGATACATCAATTGGTTGCCACAATCCTTTGACTGACACTCTAACCACTGAGAACAAGGCTGAGGTCTAGATTTTTATATGAAATCTCCCCTTTACTACAATGTGAGTATCATGAGAACAGAACTATTATATTCATAACTGTATCCCCAGTGACTAGAATAGTGCCCAACACATAGAAGTGATAAAAAAAAAATTGTTGAATTATCCCAATTTTTAAATATTCCAAAATAAAACCAGGACCTGGGTGGCAAACACACAATACACTATGCAGATATTATAGACTTGTGCACCTGAAACCTATATAATTTTAACCAATGTCACCCCAGTAAATTCAATAAAAAAATTTTAAAAATAAAATATATATGTCTGGAAACTTTAAAAAATAAATAAATGGTGTTCAATTGTTTAATAAAAATTAAAAAATAGGACCATGCAAGAGCTTCACGACCATGAGATTGAACAACTCCTCGCATTTTGCATCCTAGGTCTCCCTCTCAGCCCACCCTAGTCCCATTCCTGAACAAAATAGTCCTATGAATCGATACATTAGATTTCTTCTCTGGAGGTAACCACAATTGAAAGGTGCTAATAAATGATGGATCATTTGGGGCCCCTACTACTGAATGGAAGATTTTCATGGAGTGGGGTACAGCCATCATTTTCAGAATGTCCACTGCTCAGCCCCTAGCTCCGCTCACCTGCAACCAAGAACGTAATGAATGTGCTCAGGGCCGAAAGGAGATACAGCAACTCGTCTCAGCCCAAACAGCTCACCAACCCGACCCTCCCTCTGCCACAGCTTAGGGCAGTGATGGGCAACCTTTTGAGCTTGGTGTGTCAAACTTCGCCAAAAAACTGAGCATAACTCGGGTAGTGTGTCACTTTGAGGAAAAACTAACTCCAAGACTCTAGTCGCAAATGTTTCATCCTCAGGAGCAGCAAATGTTTCATCCTTGGCATGTGGCCGCATGTCATCAGAAATGGCTACGCGTGTCAGTGCTGACACGCATGTCATAGGTTCGCCATCACTGGCCTAGGGGTACAGAGCCAGGGAGCTGCAGATTTGTCACTCAGTTTATAAATGCCAAGGAAGTGCTCTCCAGCAGAAGAATGGCCCAGTGGACACATCGCAGATAAATAATGTATGAAACCACTTCTATTTCAATAGCACTTTGCGGTGACACTAATATTGATGAAAAATGTTAGCATGTGTTAGATGGTGTTATATTCCGTGAGAGATGAGGTTTGACAGGCTCCGGGCCACTTCTCGTCTCAGCCAGAGATGTGAGAAACAGCAATTCCCAGCTGATGGGTATTAGCCCCCGTGTGAAACAGGTTGGCTGGGTCAAATTAAGACCAACACTTGACCTTGGCAAGCATCGGTTGGCTGACCCAAGTCATTCCTAAATCCCTCTCTTCTAGTCAACTAACACTGCAGAGGTTGGAAACATTTCCCAGCTGTGTCTGCAGCTAGCAGTGGTCGTGTAAAACACAATGATTCATGAGTGGGATTCTGCTGAGGGGAGTAAGGGGTTCTGAGAGATTGGATAGGGAGAGAGAGAGAAGAAAGTGGGGGGGGGGGGAGAGAGAGAGAGAGAGAGAGAGAGAGAGAGAGAGAGAGAGAATGAAAACTATCGACGTGAGACACATCGATTGGTTGCCATAACCCTTTGGTGCATGGGCTGACGCTCTAACCCAGTGGTTCTCAACCTTTCTATTATATACAAAGAAAGGAAAAGGCATCTCAATTTTCACTGCCCTGGAGACAAACCCCATTAATAAATTGATGTACATCTTTCAATGCACATAATCCTACATACTGTTATAAATTTACATAAATTGTACGTATAATCCAAACTAGTTTGTATCCTGTTTTTTCCACTTGTATAAAATAAGTTTAGATAAAGCTAATACAACCTCAAAAATCCTCGGAAAATGTATTACTTAGTGGAATCTTAGCACAAATCCTCTTAGGCAATGAAGTTTACTTTTATGTTGTGAATTTTTGCTGACTCCCCACAGATCCACAGAGTTAGTGTGTGTGTGTGTGTGTGTGTGTGTGTGTGTGTGTACATGTGTACATCCCACATTTCAGTAATCAGGCTTGCTTCAGGAAGAGTTCGCCTGCAATAAGAACGAGTCTTTTGGAGCAAGTCAGAGCTCTGGGTCTAAGTCAGTGTTCAGAGCAGAGACGGTCCCAAACACAGAGTGTTGGAGCCTCTGGTGTAAACTCTGAACTTTCCCTAGTGGCCTAGGACCAATGGCACTAAGCTCCGGTCTCGGTTGAGTTTCACCGGTGTTCTGGTTCTAGAATGAGTCACTGGCTAAGGGTGTAGTAAGCAAGGGGTGGAAGTGGGCAGAGTGAGAGGGGTGGGGGCGGTGATGTGATCAGCACAGCCCAGAGAGCACACCCACATCCCACACCCATGCTGGGGGCTCTCAGAAGCACCAAGCACCCCTTTGCATCAGTAGAATGTAGGTACACTGTTTTTACAGGACATCCTCATCCATCCTCATTTCCCAGGTGAGGCTTGATGTGGGATTCACTGTGATCATGCACAAAATACCCTGAGCACCGCACCCGGCACATAGTACCCACTCAATAAACGTGTCACTGAGAAGGCAGAGTGAGAATCCGCATGCTGGAGGGTCTCTGGGGCTGGCCACACTTCCATTCTGTGGACTATAATGAGATGGGCATTTCAGGACACCAAGAGAGAGTGCAGAATCAAAGATGAGTTCCCCATCCAATCTAAAGCCAGTATGGAGTCCGGAGAGCCACATACACAGCCCCCAGCCCTATAAAGGTGGAAATCGTCATCGTCACAGCAAGCCCCAGGCTCAGGTCAGACCCAGCTAACGCGGTGACAGAGGACAACAGAAGGGCCTGACCCACAGCACACAGCTGACCATGCCAGCAAATGGAGGGGCCGTCACAACCCTGGGAGAAACTGGGGTAAAGGCTAGTGACAATCTTTTCGCCTTGTTAGGAATATACAGACAGGAAGTAGCCCTGGTGTATTATAGAAGGCAAGAAAGTTGAGATTCAAATAAAGGGAGAGGGGGACCATAACAGGGATGTACCTACATTTCTCATCTTAAAAAGGGACCAGTAACCTCAGCAATTTATACTAAAGAACACTTGTCACATTCCATGAATCCTGTCTAATCCCATGAAGGGGGGGGGGGGGGGGAATCACTGCATGGCAGTGCTGGGTGTCTCCGCTTCATCACCGTCATTTTCCCCTAGAGTCTCCTGCAACAGCGTGGGAAGCAGTTAGTACAGTACCTGGCTCGTTGCAACGACTCAATAAATGTAAACTAGTTGGAACAGCAGCAACAGTAAGAATGACTCGCCAGGAGCATTTGTTTAGCTAGTTGGAACCCTGCTCAGCGTAGAATTCAAGTCTTCTCGAAATTAAATGAGTGCTTTTCCCATGAACCCCCCCTCCCTGTTCCTTCAGAGCCGAGACCTGGCCCTTCCGTCTCCAGTCTTCCAAGTTCTTCCGCTGCTCTCTCTCCAGTGTCCCTCGAGTCCACGATGACAGAGCTATCCCAGCTGAAGAACTGAACTTCACAGGTCTGACACTGACACAACCCATGGAATTCAGTTCTCAAAGCTGAGGATACACAGAGGCCTTCCAGAGTCAGCACAAAGCCCCCCTCCTTGCAGTCCAGGCCCGGCCCAGCCCTGCAAGATACAAGGGAAAAGCCAGGTGAGCCCAGAGCAGCTGCCTCCCAGCACCAGGTCTAGTCCTGAGCACCTGGAGGTATGTGCATGGTAGGCACGTGCCTCGTGAAACATCATTAAACATCAGAGCTGGTCTTTCCCACCTCGTGGCCCTTGCACATGCTATCCCCCAGCCTGGAAAACTCTTCCCTCTCTTTATCACCTACTCATCCTTAGGTTCTCACTTTCAATGTCACTTCCTCAGAGAGGCCATCTATGGTAGACACTGCTAATTGTTCACCCAACATCTGTCTGTTCCTCCTTCTATAGTAATGGAACCCCGAAGTTTAACCCTGGGCACATGGACACCTGCTACATGACATCATTTCCTGGCCTCATGGGACTAAGTTCTGGGTGCCAGCATGATGAGATAATAAAAGCAAGAAGCTAAAAGTTAAACTGGGTTCTAGTCCCAGCTTGCCTCATACCAGCTATGAGCACTAGGCAGGTCACATAATCTCTCTGCACGTCAGAGACCTCTCCGTCCAATCAGTTATTAGAAGCAGCAGAGAGAACTAATGCTTGAGAAAGCATTGCTTGACCTTGAGTTATAATTGAGGTCCAAGGTCAAATTAGTCAAGTCAGTAAAAGGTGACAGGTGACCCAATTTCTGGTCCAGGTGCGTGCTGGGGCATCATAATTCATTTTTCAGGTTGTTGCTGATTTCCATCATCAATTTGGATACTTTCTGGTTCAACACAGGGAAGGGAGCACTAACCTAGTCCCAACTCATAAAAATTCTGAGTCTTTCCACTGAGAGTCCTAGACAAGAAGTGACGCATCCACTAAGTGTAGCCCCGAGCAAGGGGAGCCACACAACATGAAGATCACCAAGTGCCAACAGCCTGCCAGACCCACACGAGGCACTTTACATGCCAAACTCACTTCGCTCTCACAGAGCCACAGGAAGAAGATACTTCTGCCTTCTCCATTTGACCAAAAAATGAAATTTTAATTACTTAGGTTAAGGAGGAGGAGAAGGGGGAAAAGAAAGAGGAAGAGGGGGAGGAGGAAAAGGAGAATGGAGAGGATGAAGACTAAGGGAAGGGGAGAAGTTAGCAGTTAAAACACTCACCCTGAAAAAAAATAAAAATAAAACACTCACCCTAGCACACACAACTAACAATTTTGACCATTCTGCTTCATTGCCTGTCTCTTGGAGAAGTTAAAAAAAAAAAAAAAAAAAAAAGTTTATTTCCTAAATGTATTTAAAGACCAGATACAGTGGAAAAATAAGTACCATATTTTCTGGCGTACAAGACGACTTTTTAACCCAGGAAAATCTTATACGCCCAGTCATCTTATATGCCGGAAAATACGGTACTATCATCTCTCATCCATCAGTATAGCAAAAAAAAAAAAACAATTACCGTATTTTCCAGCATATAAGATGACTGGGTGTATAAGATTTTCCTGGGTTAAAAAGTCGTCTTATATGCCGGAAAATACGGTAATGGTAGAAGGCAATCTATATATATAAAAGCCTAAGCAACCATTACGACCGTTCACTATGATGCACACTGACCACCAGGGGGCAGATGCTTACCACAGGAGCTGCCCCTTGGTGGTCAGTGCGCTCCCACAGCCAACCTCCCGTGGCCGGCCAACCTCCCTCAGTCCCTCCCCAGGCCCGGTGGCCCCAATTGGCTCCAATCGAGATCGGGACTAAGCAAGACAGCCCCGATCACTGGCTGGGCCACGGGATCCCACCTGTGCACGAATTTGTGCACCGGGCCTCTAATATAAAATCAATGTATGCTAAACCTGGTGTCAATGACAGGGGCCAGCAGCTGGTAGGAGGAAAATGTCACTCTAGGATTGGTCCCTGGGAAGGCAGGTTCCTCCCACTGTCAACTTCATCTCAAGGTCTCAATTAATGCAACCCATTGGTCCAGACTAAAACCTGGGCATAAGTGACTCCTTTCACAGCCTGCATCCAATCCCCTCTGCAAGTCCTGAGAGCTCCACCTTCACCAAACACAGGAGCCTAACCTCTCACCCTCCCCCAAGCCACCATCACTTCCCACTTAGACCCCTCCTTGCTGGTCCCCTAATTCCATTCCCGCCTCTACAGTCCACCCTCCAAACAGCAGCCAGAGGGATCTAATACAAAGGTCAATGAGATCGTATCACTCCCCAACAGCTTCCATCACACTCAGAGCAAAATCCAACCCCCTTACATGGCCTACAAGGCCCATGCAATCTGGCCCCTGTCCTGTCTGCAGGCTCATTTCCTACCGTCCTTCCCTCACTCATCCTGCCCAAGTGGTCTCCTTGAGGTCTCAGTCCCCCATCCCCGCAATATTCACCCCTCACTTCTTCCAGAGGCTTCTCGAGTGTCCCCTGACCCCTCCCTAAAATAACCACAGATATCCCCACACTTGACCCCATGCACTCTGTCCCCTTTCTTGGTAAATTTCTTATTCTTTGACACTTGTGGTTACTTAGGTATTTATTGCCCATCTGCCTCACAGAAATTGAAAGCTCCATGGGGCTGGGCACTTTGACCAGAACAGTGCCTGACATAGAGTAGGTTGGTTCTCTTTTTTTTCATTATCATCCCCTGAAAGAGCCCACTCATTTCCCTAATCACCTCCACTATGAAATGTTATACCATAGGTATATATGCACCTATTTATGTATTAGATGTATATCTGTGCTTTACACAAAAAGAGTAAGATTTTTTTGGCCAGCCGGCGGGACTCAGTGGTTGAGCATCAACCTATGAACCAGGAGGTCACTGTTTGATTCCTGGTGAGGCACATGCCCAGGTTGCACGCTCAATCCCCAGAAGGGGGAGTGCAGGAGGCAGATGATTGATGATTCTCATCATTGATGTTTCTATCTCTCTCTCCCTCTTGCATCCTCTCTGAAATCAATAAAAAAAAATTTTTTTTAGAATAAGATTTTTTTTTTCACCACCAAGAATCAATTTCTGTGCCCCTTAATGATCATTCTCAACGTTGGAAATTTATGGAATAGTGCTTGATAAATGTTTGTTGAGTGCACAACACTCCTGAGGTGAACAGCACACTGAAAGACAGACATCATTCAAGACACTAAGTTCAGCTGGGGAAATTCCAAGCGCCCTCCCCAGCCCAGCCCTCCCATCTGTAGTGTGAGTACATCCTGTCAAGCTGTGTCTGGTGACTAGCGGGTATTTTTCTAATTCAGGTTCTCAGCTTTTCTTTTCTTTTTTTTTTTTAACCCTAATCTTGTTTTGCATCCCAACTCTTAACTGCGGTTTTGAATACTTAAATTTGCTTTTCCTTCACCCTCATCCCCAAGCATGCTTTAAAATCCAGGTAAGCCCTTCCATTCTTGCACAATTCATTCTTCATCCCACAGACCTGTATGGAGTTTCTATGGGTGCCCAACTCTGGAGATGAAAAGATTATTATGATCCAACCCCTGCCCTCTAGAAGCTTACGGGAATGTGAGGGTAGACAAACAGGATGATTAGTGCCACATACCGAGTGCCCTAGTAGGAGGAGATGCTTTGAAGGGTCAACTGCATTGACCCAGTGGAATCTCTCCTTCTACATCCATTCATTCACCCATTCACCAGCCATCCCTCATTCACAGAGCATGAGTCAGGCCTGGGACAGATGCCGGGGATACAGCAGGGAATAAGACGACCTTGGCCCTTACCGTCATCTTCATGAAGATCACCAAGCAACAGGAGAGACCGAGGTCTCATTGAGAATCACACAAAACAAGCGTGCTCGAGAGTGAGAAGTGCCACCAAAGAAAGAGCACAGGACCCTGGGAAGCACTGGTGGTTAGGAAGAGGATACATTTCTGGAGAAAGCCTGAAGGATAAATAGACTGTGGTCTGGTGAGGAGCCGGCAAAAGGGAGTCTGGGCAAGGTGACAGAACGTTCAAACACTCTGAAATAGGATGTGACTGGCCACACAAGTATAGGGGCTGGCAAGGCCCATGACAAGACCAGGGATGGCACAGAGGTGAGGGAGGCCCAGGCGGCCACAAGCCAGTTCGCATCAGCCTTGCTAGAAATTTGGAGTTGACCTTAACAGAAAACAGAAGGAGCAGGGAAGGGATGTGATCCCCATGGCATTTTTTGAATATTCTGGCTGGGGGTGGTGAACAGTTGGGAGGAGGGTAAGAAATAGTCCCAAGTATCCATCATCTGGTCACACAACCTAACAGTCGATCCTTCAGGGTCTTGAGTCCATCAGTTCAAGTCATGTGAGACTGTGAAATTCTCAAAGCAGCTAATATTTTCAACCTCTTTACCGGCTCCCCATAACAGCGGTGCATTGCACATGGTAGGTGATTAGGAAATGTTTCTTAAGTAGTTATTTTGTGATAACTAATTCTATGCTCTTCTTATAATTAATCACTCCTTCCTTCTGCCCTCTGAAAGATCCTCTTCCGTCTCTGATTCAGTCATTCACTCTCCCACTCTCTGCCCGATGACATGTCTGGTTCTAAAGACCACCATCACTTCCAGATAAGGTCCTTATGAGTTCTCTGAACTACAAGGGTATGGACAGGGGACATCAGAGGCCACGAGGATCTGAATGGTGGGCCGTTTCAGCCATCGTGGTCTGCTCCCTGCACCTAATCCCCACCTGTACATGGTTACCCAGACCCTCCCACCCCAGGTTCCTCAGTCTGCATTGCCAATGAGTGGTTCGCTGCTGTGCAGCTGAAACAGCCAGGTCCAAATGAACTCAAGCTGCACAGCCAAAACCATTTCTCAGCTGGAATGGAGAACAGGACAGAGCAACTCAGCAAAGCAAGCGCTTCCTATTTACCAGGACGAACTCGGTGCTATGAACCATTTTGTCAGCTTCATGAGATTTGTAGTCAGAAACCATGGAAACAAAAGAACCATACGAAGGCCTTTTACCCATTGACCATTTACATTTATCAACACTGCTGTTGTATCCGTTATTAGCATCTCCCCAGTGCAGAGCCTAGGGGAACTCACGCTGTATTAAATCAATAAAAAGCTGAATTCTCTTTCAAGACAGAATACTATTGTGTAACTCTGTTGGGGAAATGTAAAATTGGTCCTTTGAAAAGAAATGGCACACCTGATTTGGTCTTGGTGCATTATGATAAAGAAGCTATTCATTTCTATTTCCATTGGTTGATCCCTTCTCTTTTATTTTTCCCACCATTTGAGGAGGAAATAAAAACCAACCCAAAAGTTATTATAAATACGATTTTTGCCAAAAGAAAATACTACTGTGGCACTTTGCTCTTGCTATATGGAGTTAAATAAAAGAGTGGGGTTTTAGTATGCGGGCCTTTAGGAAAGTTACTAATTTAGTAGAAATTTGCAAATCAAAAATCCTTTCAAAGCTAAATTAGTCCTGGCCTTCCAGTTTACTCCCCGAAGGTGTAAAGGAAATACACCCAAATTGTTTTATATGCTTGCTATAAAAAAAAAAAAATGTTTTTAAGTCCCTTACATAGCACTTCATTTTTTTTTTAACTTTTAAATAATTATCTCATTTAGATCTCTGCCTTAGGAGGAAGGCTGGAGCAGACATGGCAACATTAAAGACACGGGGTCAACAAATCTTTGCCAGTAAGAAACTACAGGGCTATCTTGGTGTTGAACTTCACTGGCCCTTTTTGTAAAACAAAATCCCCTTGCAACCATGAGTGGGTCTTACAAGAGAGAGAGACTTAATAAAACACAACTCACCAAACAAATGATTGCAGCCAGGCATCTCTGGCTCTGGGGCCCAGTTGGCCAACAATCAGACAGAGCCTAATACAAAACACGCTTCAAGTCTGCAACATCTGTGACAGCTGGATTCACTCGGCAGAGGTGGGTCCTACTTTCCTCTCTGTCTTCCAGTTCATTCACTTCAAACTTGGTAATGGCTTCCTATTTGGGAAACAAATTCTAAGCTCCACAGCCCTGTGTCCACGGCCTTGACTGTCTCTCCCTCTGTGCATAGGCTCTGCTTGTGTCTAGGGTCCATGCCTTTTGGGGTCACTAAGCTACCAGCCTCTGGGGACTTCTCTGACTCCTCCCACTTCCACAGCCTTCAATGCTCACCTGTCAAAACACTCTAATTTCCCTTTGGAGGCACAAAGTGTCATATTTGACCTGAACATCTCCCCCCACCACACCTCTAGCACAATGCCCCTCTCATGGAGGACACTCAAGTCAACAATAATTATAACAGTGATCATGATAGCTAAGATGTACTAACTACTTACTGGGTGCCAGCCACTGGACTAAATGAATTATCTCACTTAAATTTCACACCAAAGCTATGAAGTAGGTACTATCAGCAACATGATTTTATAGATGAGAAAGGGTAAGTGACTTGCCCAAGGCCACAGGGCCAGCAAGTTAGAGAACTGGAGAGTTCAACCTGAACCCAGGCTCACAATCACCTAACTGCACCGGCGGCTAAGTCAGTGGTCGGCAAACCCATTAGTCAACAGAGCCAAATATCAACAGCACAACGATTGAAATTTCTTTTGAGAGCCCAATTTTTTAAATTTAAACTTCTTCTAATGCCACTTCTTCAAAATAGACTCGCCCAAGCCGTGGTATTTTGTGGAAGAGCCACACTCAAGGGGCCAAAGAGCCGCATGTGGCTCACGAGCCGCAGTTTGCCAACCACGGGGCTAAGTGAATTAACCACACCCAAGCCTCGCCAAAGCCATCAAACCAAGGAGCCCCGCCCGGCCTCCAGCCCCTCCAGCTCAGGCCAGGGCACTGCTCGCTCTTCTTCAAACCAAGTCCTGGTTTCAATGGAGGAAGCGAGCCCTTTGGATATGCAATAATCTTATTAAAAACCATCATCTGCACCAGAGAGGCTCTTGGGCAAGCTTACTAGCAAACACTGGCTTTGCAAAAGCTGCTGCTAAAAAAGGGGGAAAATTTTTCTGGGTGACTAAGTAACATGAATTGTTGGGAGACAAATCTTCCATCTACCCCCTCTGAACTGCAAGACCATGGTTTGTGTCCACAGCAAATGAACACAGCGTTCCCAAAGCCGACGACTGAATGAATCGAGCAAATGCTCCCTCTCTCCTTACCCCGGGTTTCCATCTTCCCCCTGCCGCTACCGTCTTGCTGTGAAAATCATGTGTGGGCCTTTCTGTGGCTCCACGGAGCTGGACTGTCACTCAAAGGCCTGTTAACTAGGTGGAATTGCTCTTCTGTAGCCGCAAATAAAATTCACACACAGCCCGGATGAGCTTATCGTGGGAACCGATTAATTAACTGTCCTGGAGCCCCGGATATAGAGTTCCATTTTATGAACATGTAATTCTTTGGTGAATATTGTTAAGATTGACACACATTTGTTCCATGCTGGGGAAGACATGCAGGTAGCAGAAAAATGGGAGGTCTGTGTGTTTATTAGGAGTGATATCAAATTAAAGAATTTTTTAAATAAGAGTAATAGCTAACATTAAGCTAGGTCTGTCCTACCAGGGTCTATTCTGAGTGCTTCGTGTGTGTGTATTTGCTCATTTGGTCTTCAGGACTGTTAAAAAAAAAAAACAATAAATGACAGCAGCCCAGCCAGTGTGGCTCAGTGGATGTTGGTGTCCACCCATGAACCAGGAGGTCACGGTTCAATTCCCAGTCAGGGCACATGCCCAGGTTGTGGGCTCGAGCCCCAGTAGGGGGTATGCAGGAGGCAGCCAATCAATGATTCTCTCTCATCGATGTTTCTACCTGTCCCTCTCCCTTCCTCTCTCTGAAGTCAATAAAAGCATATTTAATAAAATAAAATAAAATAAACAACAGGCCAAAATGGAGTCACTTTTGCCAAGCCACCTCACCAAGCCAAAACTTAATAACTAACCTAATTACAGTTTTAGCCTTTCCTTAGAGTAGAATGTTAAAGCAATCAGTCCAGAATCTTCCTGATCCATACTAGTGAGGGAACATGCTAGATAAAACCCCTGCCATTCCCTTCCCTCCAAAAGAAGATGACCTGGACTAAAAATAAACCTTTCTCTTTTTTTGCTAATAATTCCCCTGCCCACCCTTCCTCCTACATTTGGTACAACCCCTTGGAGCACCCTTCTAGTTGCTAGATGGGATGCTGCCCGATTCACGAATCACTTAATAAAGCCAATTACATCTTCAAATATACTCAGTTGAATTTTGTTCTTTAACAGGACCATCCTAGGAGACAGGCACCCTTATTTGCATTTTATACAGGAGGAAATGGAGGTACACAGCTACTAAACAGTGGAGCCAGGGACAAGTTCAGGTAGCTAGACTCCAGATCGGAAGTTGGGGGCTAGGGGGGAGTTCTCAATGGGGATGGGGGTTGACCCCCAGCAGATATTTGCAATGTTTGCAGATCATTTTGATTGTCATGAGTTGTCAGGAGTGCTAACGGCATCTAGGAAGTAGAGGCCAGGGATGCTACTAAACATCTTATAACGGCACAGGGCAGTCCCACAGCAAAGAATTAATCAGTCCCAAAGGGTCAATAGCACTGGGAAGAGAGAGCCTACTCCAGAGCCTCGTCCTTGCCATTGTGTCCAAAGCTTGTGCTCAGAGAACAGGCATTCTGTATGAGAGGCAGGTCACCAATGCTGACCTCCGTCCCTACGAACTAGAGAAATACTTGTGCCCCTTCTTGGCCAGTCACCTCAGCAGCAGCAATACCCGTAAACAAGGTTAATAATGTTTTACTTGCCTGAAGTCAGGACGGGACCTCTGAAAAGCCCTGTGAGGCCTCAGGTTCCCAATCAGAAACTGTGAACTCTCTAGAAATAAAATTAATTAAACACGTGACAGTGGGGCAACAATAGCAAATCCATGGAGAGAAGAAAAGTGTGATTCCAGAGAGACATCTGTATATAAGTGGGAATGTAGGGCCCTGTGAAGTTATCCTTTCAAATCACAAAGCATCTGAGAGGGGGATATAGGGTCCCTCTGTACTATCTGTGCAACTCTGCTATAAGTCAAAGCCAGCCTGGCCCTGGCCGGTGTGGCTCAGTTGGTTGAGCATCCATCCCATGCACCGAAGGGTTGCCAGTTCGATTCCCTGTCAAGGCACATGCCTGGGTTGTGGGCTGGATCCCTGGTCGAGGTACATACGAGAGGCAACCAATCAATATTACTCTCACATCAATATTTCTCTCTCTCTCCCTCTCCCTTCCTCTCTCTCTCTAAAACACACACACACACACACACACACACACACACACACACACACACACACACAAAATAAAAACATATTTTTAAAACTAGCCTGAAATTAAAACTCGTTTTAAAAAATAGCAGAGGGAAAGACCGGCATCTGTTGAGTAACAAAAATTATAATATCTGTCTCGCACCATATAAAAAATACAACTTCAGGTGAATGAAAGGACTAACTGCATACAATGTGATAACAAGTAAAACTACAGAAGTTTCATAAGTAAATGTAAGAAACGATCTTTATAACCTTCACTGGGGAAAGGCCTTTCTCAACAAGACTGGCAGGTCTGAGACCACCTTGGAGGCGAGATGATTGCATTTTGGAAGAGGGAAGGAAATAATCAGAATTGTTTTTGCAGCTTTCCTCTGGAGAAATCTCGCAGCCAAAGCTCCGACTTTCTGACTCTCCGATTACAGAAGTCAAAGGGAAAGGCCCTTGGACCGAGTCCCACTGGCATCCCTCTCTAATTAGCTTTAGATTTAGGAGGGAAATCCTCTTTCCTCCCCGCTGTTCCTGGTGTCATAAGGTTGAAGGAAGTCTCTGGCAGGCAGAGGGAATGCTGTTATTGGTGCCTAGGTATAGCCCTAGAGCTTAGTCTCGGCCGGAAGAACCAGGGGCTCTTTTCTTGTTGTTTTCCTATCTGAGCTGACCTGGGTGACATTTCCTCCAGCGATGGGAGCAGCTGGGAGCAGCTATTGCCGGCCAGGCAGCTGCTGGTCCCTGAGCACCAGCCACCCCTCCCCTGCCAAAACGGTGGCGCGGTGTGACTCTCTCTGGTACCTTAAGAGACAGAGCTAGAGAAAAATTTTCAGCACCATACCCAAAACTCTGGAATTTAGCTTCCCTTGAAATGTATGTAGTTTTATGGCCAAACCTCCAAGGAATATTAAGAATTCAAGCCCTACCCGGTTTGGCTCAGTCGATAGACGTTGGCCTGCGGACCAAAGGGTCCCAGGTTTGATTCTGGTCAAGGGCACATCCCTCAGCTGCAGGCTCCTCCCCGGCCTGGGCCCTGGTCGGAGCACATGCAGGAGGCAACCAGTTGATGTGTTTCTCTCACATCGATATTTCTCTCTGTCTTTCCCTCTCTCTAAAAATCAATGGAAAAATATCCTCAGGTGAGGAGTTATTTTTTTTAATTTAGGATAGTCCTTTTTTTTTGTCAGCATGACCTTGCATTTCTATCTCCAATAAGGAATGTATCCAAATAGTCATGTTCTAAGAATATAAATGTATTCCTAAGAATATAAATATAATTCCTTCTTGTAGAGTAAGGAACCTAAGAAAAGTCTATAGAAAGGGGTAGGCAATGCTCTCTGATAGCATAGCCACCTGTTTGCATTCTCCCAGTATCTCTTTTTCTGGAATCAAAGACACTTTCCTTGAGAAGGATAACCAAAGCCACGTAAAACACTACATCAGAGCCGATCTGGAGTGGAGAAAGCCAGAAGACCTGAGTTTGAGTCCCTCCTGGGCAGTGCGGCCTTGGGTAGGTCGCTTGACCTCTTTGAATCTCAATTTCCTTAGCTGTACAATGGGTATAATGCATTCATTCAACAACTTTTTAATAAGCTCCCATTATGTGCCAAATCTAGTCTCTAAAAACCTCACAAATTTTATGAAAGAACTACATGAAATGGCCCATGAAAATGCTTTGCAAATTATAAATCATATAAAGACTTCATTAGTTATTGTTAAAAAAAAAAAAAAAAAGAACTTGTTATTGTTATTAAGACTGAGGCCAAGACCAAGATAAGGAAAACTTTGCCAGATTATAGAACAACTAGAGGGGAAAATCACCATTTGAACTCAAAAAGGGCCTAAAGGCTAGTTTGTTGGGACCACACCCAAGACTATAAATTGCTGTCAGAGAAAACATATATTTGCTATAGATTTAGCCCTAAGATTACACTGAGAAGAGAACCCTGAGTGTCCGCAGGGCCCATGGAGAAAGTGGGGTGATGGGAATTCAGACAGAAGAAGATGACCAAGTGCCCCCTCCCATGCCGGGCCTGGTGGCTCCTGAAGAGAAGTCTCGGCACCCACCCCACGCTAAGGATTCAGGCTGCTGCAAACCCTCCCGAGCAAACCCCAAGCCAAGGTTTCTACCTTCTCCCTCTGTGAGCTCACGTCCTGTTGTTTATCTGTTCTGGGGAGTGCTAAGCATCAGGACAGCAAAGAGATTTTTATTGAAAACAAACACCTGAAGAGAAACCCATTCTGTTCTCAAAGCCATTGTTAGCAACCTGGGGACAAACACCAGGAGCTGCAATTGGAATAGTTTGGAGCAAAACCCACTGGAAACCCTACCCCGCCCGCGCCACCCACCCGCCCCCACCACCACCACCACCACCAGCAGGCCAATGAAATAATGGATATAGAACGCAAAGGTCCCGAATGACAAGAAAATGCAATAATACAATAATTAAGTCTTCAAAAAAGAAAAGCTACACTATTGCCCAATGCATATAAAAGTCAAGTTCAGTTTGTAAAAAAAAACAAAAACAAAAACAAAAGGGAGGGTGGGGATTATTTTCAAAAGAAACCAACAAAACTCATATATTTAAAGACAAGATTGGATGAGATCAAGAATAGAAACACAATAAACAGCCATAAACCCCAACCCCTAGCCCCCAAAGTACACCATATGTCCTGTGCAATATTTTCATATTCTTGTCACTGCAAAATGTTTATGACTTGCTAGAGGCCACAGCCTACAACTCCAGGGTTTAAAGCATATTATGCTATCATCAGTATACGTTCTACACTACTTCCTGGCCACACCCTGCCCCACCCTGAAAATAACAAAAGATTGGAAATATTTTCCTTTTGGAGATGGAGCCAGGTCTCAACTAAGGCACTGAAAATATCTCCAACTCCCTGACACTGTTATACGGCTAGCCCATGACAAGCCTCTCACCTCCTTTAACTCTAACTCACTCAGACCCCTTAAACATCTTGATTATATCTTCAATGTGCCATTTGCTCTGCAATAATCCGCTGTACAAAAGCCTGCTGCCTCTCAGATAAGTGCATCATAAATCAGCTGGCAGTGATTATTTTTCCCAGCTCGTGCGCACAGCGAGCTGCTAAAATTTCATTTTACTTTGTCTTTCCCAATGCCGCAGCAAGTCCTCCCCTCCTCGTTCTGCTACATCCTCCTGCCCATCCAGCCCACCCCGTTGGCGTGGCTCCCTGCCCGGGTTTTGGATTTTACCACCGCACTCCGCCCGCGGTGCCGTCCAGGGAAGGAGAGCAGTCAAGAGTCTGGAGCGAGAGCATCCTTCTGGAGACCGGCTCTAGCTCGACGGGGCGGAGGAAGGCACTCGAAGGCCTATTTGCATACGCTTTTATTCCATTTCCACACCCTGCCCGCAAACGCTCTCTGGAAAGTCCCTTCTGAATTCCCTCCTGGGCGCACCGAGGTGGGGGGAGGAGCAGAGGGGGAGAGGGGGAGGGAGGGAGGGTGGGGAGAGGCTGGGCCGGAATAGAAGGTCCCAGCCTGGCAGTGTGTCAGCGTCTCCCTGGGGGAGGCCTCCAACTCCCTCCGGCTGCCTGCTGGGTGCGGACACAGGGGTCGGGCCCAGGGACCCTCCCCCAGGGCGCCCCCGGGAGCACAGGTCTGCGCCGGCCCGCGCGCTCTGGGCAGGATGCCCGCGCTGGGCTCCAGCCTCCCCCGAGGAAGTTCTGGTCAGGCGCTGGGTCCCAGGCTTCCTGTCTGTACTCTCCGCAGCCCCGCGGGGAAATCCCGAGACCTGTATTCACTGCCCAACGACCCTATAGGCTTTTCAAGTGTGCGCAGGCTGAGTTTCGGTCAAAACCTCAATGTAACGTTCGCCAAAAATAAATAAATAACATGTGTGCATGCATTTCTATATTTTGTGTTTTGTGTGTTTTTTTTTTAATTTTAAAAAGAATCGGCCTTCGGGGAGGGTGAGGGTCAGGCAGAAAGCCCTTTTTCTTGCTGCAGATCCAAGCGGCCTGGATTTGCTCAATGTGTGAACACACGGATGCTTTGAACGGTACACAAGCTGCTTGAAGTGAGCGCCGACCCGGCAGGGGGGAAGAGGCAGAAATTTCCTTCCCAGGACTCTTCTCTAAAATGCGGATATTCAAAGCAGTCTTGTGTCTCAGCTCCTGATAACAGTAATAGCTCCATTTTAATGGGCACTTACTCTGGGCCAGGCACTCCGCTAAATGTTTCAAGCGCAAGATCTTTCCCAATCCCACAGCAAGCGTGTCAGGTAACAAGTATTATGATCTCCCTTTGGCTGATAACGGAATTTTCTCTCCCACGAGGGTGGGTGACTTGCCCGAGGTCACACAATCAGTAACTGCTTTCGTGAGGGCCATTTGCTGCTGTTTTCCCCAAACTGGAAAGGATTTAGGAGGCCCGTGGAATGCGCACTGCAAATGAAGATGCCCAGACAAGATAAATATAACCTCCCTCAGGACCCTGGAAATTTACCCACGGCCAGGAAATGGCAGTTCACTGAGTTCGTCTTTCCTGACCTTCCCAGAAGACATTTGTTGCTCACCTGGCTGGGCTCCCAAAGGGTTTGTTTGAGCTTCTACTATAGATAACTTATTTTCTTTTTCAACTACAGTTTAACAAGCAGTATTATTTTGTATTCGTTTCGGGTGTACAGCATAGTGGTTAAACAGTCATATGCTTTACAGTGATCCCTGATATTTCAAGTACCCTCCTGGTACCGTGCATAGCTATTACAATATTATTGATTATATTCCCTCTGCCATACTTTATGTCCCCATGACTATATTCCAACTACCAAATTGTACTTCTTTTCATCTTTTTCGCCAGTCTCACCAACACCCCTCCCCTCTGGTAACCATCTCTGTGTTTATGAGTCTGTTTCTATTTTGTTTGTTTGTTTTGTTCTTTAGATTCCACATTTAAGTGAAATCACATGGTATTTGTCTTTCTCTGATTTATTTCACTTAGCACAATACCTTCTAGGTCCATCCACGCTGTCCCAAATGGTAAGATTTCATTCTTTCTCATGGTCAAGTAATTCAATTGTATATTTGTATCACTTTTTTTTTACCCACTCCTCGATTGCTAGGCATTTGGGTTACTTTCCATATCTTGGCTATTGTAAATAATGCTGCCGTGAACATAGGTATGCATATATTCGTTCAAATTAGTATTTTGGGTTTCTTCAAATATATACCCGAAGTGGAATCACTGGGTCGTAAGGCAGTTCCATTTTTAATTTTTTGAGGAACCTCCATTGTTTTGCACAGTGGCTGCACCAGTCTACATTCCTATCAACAGTGCGTAAGGGCTTTCTTTTCTCCACATCCTCGCCAACTCTTGTTGTTTGTTGCTTCCTTGATGACAGCCATTCTGACAGGTGTGAGGTAATATCTCATTGTGGTTTCCATTTGCATTTCTCTGATGATTGGTGAGGTGGAGCATCTTTTCATATGTCTATTGACCATCTATATGCCCTCTTTGGAGAAGTGTCTATTCAGGTCCTCTGCTCACGTTTTAATTGGATTGTTTGGCTTTTTGGTATGAACTGTATGAGGTGTGTGTTTTTTTTAAATAAAACATATTTTTATTGATTTCAGAGAGGAAGGGAGACAAAGAGATAGAAACATCAATGATGAGAGAAAATCATCAAATGGCTGCCTCCTGCATGCTCCCCATTGGGAATCGAGCCTGCAACCTGGGCATGTGCACCAGCCAGGGGAAATCAAACCGTGACCTGGTTCATAGGTCAACGCCCAACCACTGAGCCACGCCGGCCAGGCAAATTGTATGAGTTCTTTATAAATTTTGGATATTAGCCCCTTATTGGATGTATCATTGGCGATTATCTTCTCCTATTCAGTAGGTTGTCTTTTTGTTTTGTTGATGGTTTCCTTTGCTATGATGTAGTCCCAGCTGTTCATTTTTTCTTTTGTTTCCCTTTCCCCTGCAGATACGTCAGAAAAATATTGCTAAGAGAAATGTCCGAGATTTTACTGCCTATGTTTTCTTCTAGGAGTTTTATAGGTTTTGAGTCTTAACATTTAAATCTTTAATCCATTTTGAGTTTATTCTTTATAGATAACTTTTTAAAAAGCAAGTACATATTGAACACGTATATGCCAGACACTGTACATACATACAGGCTCTTATTCAACCCTCCCAACAACTCTAAAAAGTAGGTACTATTATCCTCCCTGATTACCAATGAGTAAACAGTGGCTCAGAGAGATTTAAAAACTTGGGCAAGGTCACACAGCTAGAAATTCACAGAAACAGGGTTTGCACTGAAGTTTGCTCTCCTCCAATCCCTGACCCCCATACCTTGCATTACTCTGCCTCTTAAGGAGGTCAACATCAAAACTGTTTACTGTGTGAGATTTTTCTCGTAGGGAAGGGAGCTCCTTGTGGGTGTGGGGGCCAGGCCCAAGGCATCTGAGTCAGCTCTGAGCCCCGCATCCGGCACTATTCAACATTGGCTGAAACACTGGATGGGACGAGAAATGATAAGGTGACCAGAAGAGTTGAGGAGAAAATGACCTGTTTGAAGCTTTTATAATGTCAATCAGTGACATTTACAGAAATCCAAAGTCATATGGACCCATTAACTGGGACGGCTAGACTCAATTGGAACGAACAGGAGGAACCCAGGCCTGGCTGGTTTCTGCTAAGTTCATTACCACGCTGCAGTCAGTGAACTTGACTTCTGCATTCCTAAGGGCTCCCTCTCAACACTTGGGGCTCACGTGGTGGGGTTTTCCAGAAACAGGCAAGTGCATTCACAGAGCCAGGATTCAAATAGCTATATGCCGCCAGCTGTATACACCTCCAGGGTCTGACTAGTGCCTCGGTAAGAACAGACCCTCAAATCTTGAGCCAGGTTTTCATGGACAATGTGGGAATTTAGCCTCCTCCTTCTATAATCAAAATTTATGTCATTCTTTTTTTTTATTTTCTTTGCCTTCCTCTTCAGTGTTGTTTTTTTGTTTGTTTGTTTTGTTTTTTGTCTAAAGTTTTACATATGTCTCCTTTATCCCCGATTGACACCCCTCCACCAGCCATTCCCATCCCAGGCAAGCCCCTACCGCCCCAATGTCTGTGTCCATTGGCTATGCTAATATGCATGTATACAAGTCCTTTGGTTGCTCTCTACCCTCCCCGCCACCCCACCGCCATTTGTCTCTGGATCTATTCTTGTTCATCAAATTATGTTGATCATTATATCCCACATATGAGTGAGATCATGTGATATTTATCTTTCTCTGACTGGCTTATTTCACTTAGCATAATGCTCTTCAGGTCCATCCATGCTGTTGCAAATGGTAAAAGTTCCTTCTCTTTTATAGTGGCATAGTATTCCATTGTGTAGATGTACCAGTTTTTTAATCCACTCATCTGCTGATGGGCACTTAGACTGTTTCCAAATCTTAGCTATTATAAATTGTGCTGCTATGAACATATATCCTTTCTGATTGGTGTTTCTGGTTTCTTGGGATATAGTCCTAGAAGTGGGATTACTGGGTCAAATGGGAGTTTCATTTTTAACTTTTTGAGGAAACTCCATACTGTCTTCCACAGTGGCTGCACCAGTCTGCATTCCCACCAGCAGTGCACGAGGGTTCCTTTTTCTCCACATCCTCGCCAGCACTTGGCATTTGTTGATTTGTTGATGATAGCCATTCTGACAGATGGTACCTCATTGTTGTTTTGATTTGCATTTCTCGGATAGTGACTTTGAGCATGTTTTCACATGTCTCTCGGCCTTCTGTATAAAATTTATGTCATTCTCAATTTTGTTGGGGATGAATGAGCTTAAGCACCATTTCGGGAATGTATACGCCAGGCAGAGTGCTAGGCACTTTACCTATATTATCTCATTAACTGCTCATAAAATGGGTATTATCGTCTCCATATTACAAATAACTGAAGCTCAGAGAAGATAACCAACTTCCCAGAGTTACAGTTATTAGTAAGGCAATACCAGGAGGTGGGGAATTAAATGACTATGAGCCTTCCTGGGTAACAGAACACTGCCTTTCCGGGTTGGGAGCCACAATCTAACCACATGCCATGCTATGTTCTTTACAGGCGCTCACACATGCAAAAATTGATGTGGTTACTGGGCTGGAACTGTTTCCTACCCAGTTACTTGGGAGGCAGGGGAACAGCATCAGGACGAAAATTTTTCAGCCCTGCATTATTTTATTTTCAAGCCAAGCAGGGCCACCGTTCCTTTTGAGTAACTCACTCTCTCCCTCCACCCTCTACCCTCATATTAAACATTTCAAAACGCATCCATAGTCCACAGCAAATATTACATAAAGGCGGTCCTTGATTTTGCACAGTACTGTGTTAACTGAAACTAATGTTGCTATATGAGTTGAGTTGAAGTTCATGATAGATACACAGTTATGATGTTATGTTGGGGAGGTGCTTAATTTAAAATTGTGTTAGTTTTGATTTTTATCATTTTCTTTTTGAATTTTGGAGCCAGTCAGTTTCCCCCCCCCCCCCCCCCCCCATGAGACCTTGAGAAGCACATACACACGGCGTCCGTAGTCTCTGGGGCATCCGTTACCTGGTTCCATGTTTAAGAGATGGCTTTGCTCCTTGTCTCACAAGGCACCGGCAGGAAGCTTGAGAATCTTGTAACTACCCACCTTAAATATCAGGGTGAGGTCAGGGGTACAAAAATGTCAAACTGGAAAGAGATGACCTTCAGGCATACCCTTGTGTCCTATGGGAACGTTGCCACCTGAGTTCTTTGACCCTCAGGCTCTTTGGCTTGGTACTAGGAAACTGTGACTTACACGGCTATGACAACTACCCGCAAGGGTCATGATGATGCTTGTGTTTCCAGCCCACTCTGGAGCTGAAGTGCTAGGGGTTCTTGAACACAGGAAATCCCCGAACAGACAGTCTCTCTTGGGGTAAGAGTTAGAGCCATACCTCGGTCAGGTCACACTTCAGCTGGAGCCCAGAATCAGGATTCAAATCACCCTTGTGTCTGCTGGTTCGAGTGGGGGGAGCTGTGCCTGGTGGACCGCCTCGCTCCGAAAGGAAAGCCCAGGAAACCACTGCCCTGCTGCTTCGGTGCCACGCACGGGGCGGGATGAGCAGCAGGAGGCCACCAGGGGTCACAACCCCGGCTCCCCGCTGCCTTCATCACATCACATTACTCTCTGGCATGCATGCCTTGTCCAATGTTTTTAACTCTTCATTTGTGCGCACTGGTCTCTCCCACCGGTCTAATGCCTATAAAGGACCACAGGGAGTCGATGAAAGTGCCAGCATTGGCCTCCAGCTGAGAAAAACTAACAGTGTCTAATTAATTTCTAATACAATGGGGGGAAACGCCTCCCTGACAAGGTTGCATGAAAGCTTAAGTTTATTTTAAAATGCCAAACATACATGGTCCACAGCAAGCCCTGAGAATCACAGAGCAAAATGATCACCTATTAAATATCTTTGTGTTTCTGGTGCGGCTTTCCCCAAGCTGGACAGGGGGAAGAACACAGTGATGAAGCCAGTTGTCTGCCTGCATTCTGAGCGTCTGCTCCCGGAACTGAAAGTGTGTACGGGCAAAATCAAGCATCTTTGGAGGTGGGCCTAGAAGAGATATAGGGCATCCCTAACTCTCAAGTGGACACCTGCTGGAATACTGACACATCCCGACCCAGCAAATGAAGAAAGGCATCAACGATGTAGGGAGACTTAGCCAAATGGTGCTGATGAGTAAAGATGTTTTAACATCAATATACTGAACTGACAACAAATCAAGTTGTCCCAAAAAAGGAACTGGTTAAAGAGATTATGCTGCATCTATCACATAAGCATGTCCACCTATTTAAACTGATAATACTACAATATTGAATGTCCACTGTAATTAAAAAATAAAATAAGCTTTTAAACAATGGTGATGATAAAGAATGCTTGATAACACTTTTAAATCCTCTATGTATCTTTTAAAGTGAAAATAATACTATAAAACGCTCGCTGTCATGTGATTTCTGTAAGAAAAAAGTGAAAGCAGCACACCCAAAAAAGTAGTTATTTATAAGAAGGAGATGGGACCACATCAAATCTTTCTTAGATTTTTTCTCATCTGTGCTTCCATATCTAAAAAATAATCCAAGTAAAAAATGATCCTTTTACTTTTATAAAAGGGGAGGGGGGAGGTTGGGGGAGAGAAAGGGAGAAAGAGAGAGAGAAGGAAAAGGAAAAAAGGAAAGGGCAGGGCAGGGAGCAGGGGTCATAAACTCCTTCCTACCAAGCTGGTCCCTCCACAAACCTTTCTGCTCTCTCCCTTCAAAGCTTCTGGCTGAGGAAAAGCAACACTGGCCATGTTGCTAGTAAAAGATGGCCAATAAAAGACTAGGAACATTTATCCAATGCATTAACAGAAAGCAAATATTTAGAGATCAAAGATAAGTGCAACTTACAGGTACTTTAAGCAAAAATTACTTTGCCTTTCCCTTGTATTCCCAAAAGCCTGAAAGGAACTTCAAACTACTCAAAAACTTTCAACTAAGTGGAATGATCCAGAGCAACATAGGCACATCCTCCCCTTTGAAAAGCACTCAAGACAAAATACAGTTGTCAGCAAATAGTATGAGGGAAATGATTTTGTGGAGCAGGATTACATTAGTCCCGACGTGGGTCTAGTAAAAACATGGGTGTGATGTCCAAGCAGAGAGTCCGGAGCCAGACAGCCTGGGTTGAATTCTTTTGCTTCCACTTACTAAGTGGGCAACTTACTTGATCTATTTCTCTCTCTGTTGCCTCATCCTAGAGATAGAAAAAATAGTAGTACTTCAGAGGGTTTTCATTAAATGAGTTGGTGCGTGTAAGATGTTTAGAACTATGGCCAACAGATAGTAGGTACTGCATATATAAATAATTGATTATTCTAGTAGACAGTTATTATATACTGGCGGCCTAGCATCCATTTCCTTCCGAACACTGTTCCAGATCTCCTTTATGAAATCACCACTTCTCTGTTCTCAACCCTGTTATTTTGAATGGAATTGATCCCACACTCTCCTCCAAAGGTGGTCGCTGATTGGTTTAAACCACTCTTCTGAGCAATGATGATTGGCTCAGGAAGGGGCACATGACCCAATTCATGCCAATGAGAGAGAAGCAATTCTGAGGCTTGTGAAGAATCAACAGAAGAGACCCTCTCTCCCCCTAACTAATGCAGTATATGACTGTGGGGCTGCAGCGGCCATAGCCACTGGGCTACCTTAAGGAGGAGTCTGCAGCTGCTAGAGAGCCCCATGTAAGAGCTGAAAATTAAGCCATCACTAAAGAAAGCACTTGATGATATCACTGGAGTCCCTGGATGGGACTTCATCTGAGGCTAGCTCTACTGCTAAACAATTCAGTTATATGAAGCAATAAACGTTCAGTTATTTAAGCCATTTGGTTTGGCCATCTGTAACTTGCACGAGAGAAGTGTCTATTGCTTCACTTCTCTGAATTGAATCGTCCTTTGCATTTCCTTCTCTGGAACCTGACTATGTTCTAGGCATTCTCTACATCAATAGAATTCGATTGAGTCTCAGACTCTCTTTCTATGAAGAAAATGAAGGAAAATAAGCCTTCAGCTGCACCCTTTCCTACCTCAACTATTTCAACCCACCCCAATTTCCAAGGTGCCCTCCAAAACCAACAGCATGACTTGAAAAATGGTCCAGGCATTTAGAATGAGAAAAACACAGAACTAAATCAAATGCATAAAACTCTATTGTGTATATGTGCCTTTAATGTGGTAACTACCCAAAACAAGAACTATGACTCAAAACAATATACTTAACCAAACTAATGAATTTTCACCACAAAGTTGATGTTTTTGAGATTTTGTGATGAGCTACTTGAAGAACAGGGCACGTTATCACACAGCTTTAAATCACCCCAGCACCCGGTGTCTCCCAACAAACAGATACCAACACTCACTTGACGGATTGAAGTACCATTTATTTAGGCTACACCGGCTCAAATCACAACTGCAACTATTTATTGAACACCTACTTGTCCACCAGACATTTTGTTAGTCAATTTTCACATATTCTCTTAAATAATTGACCTCAAAGCATATCTGCATGGTAAATATTGAACTTTCATTCCTATTTATAGAGGAGGAAAGAGGGTCAATTTGCCCGAGGCCACGCAGGTAGTAAATTATGGCACTAAGATCAGACCCCTGGCCTAATATGTAAGAGACACATCGACAGTGAAACACACATCACATGAGTATCAGTAAAAGAACAAAAAATCATGTGGTTGCAAGATGTAAAGGTCAAGGGCAAAGATATCTAAGAGGCGGGAGGCAATGTGATGTAAAGGAAAAAAGAAACAAGAGCTCACACAACTCCGCCACGATTGAGCTTCACAACATTAAACAAGACAAAGAATCCGTCCATGTATTCATTCAACAAATACTCATTGAGGGTCTAGGACGTGCCTAACACTCAGGAAACAACAGTGAATAAAACAAACACAGTCCCTCTCCTTATGAAACTTGTAATTCCATGAAGATCCTATAAATGGAAGGGCCATTTAGGGTCACAGAGCCTAACTCTCCCTTTGACAGATGGAAAGACTAAGACCCAGAGAGAGGGAGGGACTTGCCCAAAATTACACAATCAGTGGGTTCCTGGCAGAGCTGGACTAAACCCAGCTCTTCATGTGACCCACTGCAATGCTTCACAAATGGGAAGAAGCTTGGCTGCCTGCCCCCTCCCCACAGCACGCCCAAAGCAGCTGAGAGGGGGTTTCTGAAAGCAGTTGAAAGGCATACAAAGACACATATGGCCACCCTGTCGGAAGCAATGTACACAAGCACGTGCACGCACGCACATACACACACACAACTTAAATATGTTCCAAGTAGGGAGTTGTTAAGGAAACTATGGCACATTCATATAATGGATGCTTTTACTAATAATAATAATAATAATAATAATAATAATAATAATAATAAATATTCGTTTTGTTGGCTTGGCCTGGATTATGGCATGGTTTTTTATGAACCATGAGGAAAGTTGTAGACTAATGAATATAACATAATTCCATTTCTTGTTTGGTCTTAAGAAGAAAACATAATGAATTTATATGTTTTGTATACTTGTGTTTAAACAAAGAGAAAAGTATCAAAAGCTATACCTTTCTGGTTTCCTCAGGTGGTGGGACTGGAAGGTAGAAGGGGCAATTATTAACTTTTTCTTTATTCAAACTGTACCACCTGACTTGGTACACATGTGTGTAGTTTTTCTTTTTTTATTTATTTATTTATTTACTTATCCTCACCGAACATTATTTTTTCCATTGATTTTTTTAGAGAGAATGGGGTGGGGGGGGGGAGAAGAGAGAGAGAAACATCAATGTGAGAGAGACAGATCGATTGGTTGCCTCCTGTTCATACCTTGACAGGGGCCAGGGATCGAGCCTACAACCGAGGAATTGAACCTGTGACCCCTCAGTCTGAGGGCCAACACTCTAACCACTGAACAAACCAGCCAAGGCTACTTTTTCTTTTTGGTCATACTCTTTTGAATAGGTGGTACATTCACATCGCTCAAAATCCGAGAGGCAAAGGCATAGAGGGTAAAAGTGGCACCAGGCTCCAGAGTCTCTACATTCCCACAAGCTACCGGCTTCCTAGGTACCTTTGCAGAGACAGTTCAAGCAAACCCAGAGACATGATACAAACACCGCACCCACGCTTTTCCCCTGACACGTGTTGCATGTCACATTGTCTCAGCCAGCTCGGCTGCTGTAACAGGAGACCATAGACGGGGTGGCTGGAACAACAGGCATTTGTCTCTCACAGTTCTGGGGGCTGGAAGCCCGAGAGCAGGGTGCCAGCATGGGCGGGTGCTCCATAAGGACCCTCTTCCTGTGTGCACGTGGACAGACACCTGTTTGCTGTGTCCTCATAAGAGCAGAGAAAGAAAAAGCGAGTTCTCTGTCTCTTCTAAGGACACTAACCTCACCACAAGGGCTCCGCTGTGAACACAGTAACTGGCGCAAAGGGCGAGCTTAACGAATGTTTGTTGAATGAATAAATATGAATGAATTGCACGTGTGTTATTTTATTACAGACATATTTTTAACAATTATAATATATTTAAGTGTAAGAAAAAGGAAATGCGTATTACATTAGGAAGAGGGAGCAGGGAGTTGTAGATAGTATTTATCTTTCAAAACAACCTCTACTTATAACCATCAGGCCTAGTTCCTGGGATTTGTTTGTGTCCCTTTAAACACACGCCTCAGGAAGTTCTCACAATAACCTGAGCTAAGTACTATTTACCCCCTTTTAGGGTTGAGGGAACTTGAGCACAGAGTGGTGCAGTGACTTAGTATCTTGGGTCACACAGCATGGGTGGGGGGAAAAGAATCCACAGCAGGGATCCACACCAGGCCCTCAGCTACCAAGCCTCAGCTCATATTTCCATTCAGGCCAGTGGCCAGTGAAATCCTAGAAAGCCACTAATAAATCCCAGTGGTCCACAATTCCTCACTTTATTCTCACATGTGCACACAGCACGGAGGGAACCATAAACCTGCTCCAGGCTGAGGACCTTGAGGATGAAGAAACTCAAGGTCACACTGCAGTGTGCAGTGGAGGCATGTTTTGAATCTAGACGCCCCCCATTCCTCAGCTCACCCTTAAGTATCACACCACACCGCCCACACCACACTTGGGCCAAAATGAAGGAAAAAATACACAGGAAGGTTGTGTGCATGTAAAGACTAAGGAGCTCCCAGGAGGGTCTTTGTCCCCAAGGACTCACATCAGCCACCCAAACCGCCCTGCATGTTCTCTGGAAAGTTTTGACTTACAAGGTTCTCTCAACAGGAAGTGTTACCACTCAGATCTTACCTTGATCAGTGCCGTGGCCGAGAGCTCGAAGCTGCATGAACACGGCAGGAGAGGGACACCACCATGGCAGCCTTGAAACATTATCTAAGAGGCAGCCTCCGGTCATCCCCGGGCCATGGGAGTGTCTGAATGCTGGGCAGTGTCAGCATAATTAGGCCCCTGAGACCCACTGTCTGCTGCTCTCTGTGTCTCCTAACAGCTCATCATACATCATAGTTCATCTCAGGTGATGCCACCTCTCAGGGCCGGGGGCAGCCGACATTTACATGCCTTTGACCTAGAGCAGGCTCATGAGTCTCTAGATGCTGCCTGCTTGCACTTGGGAAACAGAAATGAAGCATGAGGGCTGCATGTATTTATGAGTGGCCGCCGCGGGTTTCACTTACTGAAAAGTGCCTCCAGCCTGACCGTCAGGAGACCTGTGTTGCAGTGATCTCAGCTAGCTCCTGACTGACGCGTGACATCTCACTCACTGGGTCTCGGTTTGTTCATCTGTAGAGTGAGCGGCTGGGACGAAGGCCATGAATCCAGGCCCAGTTTCACTCTGAGCCCTGATCCTGGCCAGTCCCAGGGCCTGGGACCCACTCCCCCCCCCCCCCCCCCCCCCCATGCGGCTCCCTTTCTCGCTCCGGCCGCAGGCTGAGTCCCTACTTAGGGTCTCAGAAACAGCAAGGACACCAAAAAGAAATATTTAAACAGCAAGGATACTTCAACCAAAACGTTGTGGGCGGCCAGCTAAACTTTTTGTTAGACTCTGACTGTTACTAATGGGGGAACACCACAATCTCTCCATGCTTGTAATAACCTTTCAATCAACCCTGTTCTGAAAATGTAGAGGGCTTCTGACCTCCTCCCCTCCTCCCTCCTTCATTTGAAAGGATTCCTACAAACCTCTGTGTCTTGGTCTCCCATTTTTAAAAGAGGGGCGATTGCCCGAGTCCCCCACAGTGGCACACATGTACCGGTACACGGAGGGAATACAGACCACTCACCGCCAGGGCAATGGTGTGTGTGCGAGGGTCTTCCTCTTGGCAGCATTGTTTGTAACAGCAAAGTAGGGGATACAATCTAAATGGCCGTCAACACAGTGCTCGTTAAGCCCATCACAGGTGTATCCATTCCATGGAGGGCTAAGTACGTGCAGCAGACCCGTGAGTGTGAAATGGAACCTTCTCCAGAACTCATTTCCAAAGGAAAGAATCGGGATGCCGAGCAATGCACCATGGCCCCACCTGTGTCTTTTAAAGAACCCTGTCCTCACCCGTGCTGACTTATACAGAGACGATTTCCAGAAGGATAAACAGGACGCTGTGACCAGCTGTTGCCTCTGGGGTTGGACTGGTGGCCAGAGTGAGAGGGAATAAAACTTCTTTCATTCTCTATGCTCTTGTACTATTTAATTTTTCTTACCACGTACGTGCAGAACTTCAATTTAAAGCAACAGAAGGGCTGAGTTATCTACCATATTGTTATCAATATTAATGAGGTAGCCAGGCCAGTGTTGCTCAGTGGTTGAGCATTGACCTATGAACCTAGAGGTCACGGTTCAATTCCCAGTCAGGGCACATGCCTGGGTTGTGGGCTGGATCCCCAGTGTGGGGCACGCAGGAGGCAGCTGATCAATGATTGTCTCTCATCATTGACGTTTCTCCCTCTCTTCCTCTCCCTTCCTCTCTGAAATCAATAAAAATATTTTTTAAAGCATTTCTTCTGTGCACTGGCCATGCAGAAATGCCTGAGACGGCTTTAGAAGGCCCAACAACCACCAGCTCAGGCTCTGGAGCGGAGTACACCCAAGGTGCTCCCAGGATTCACCACTTCCCTGCTGGGTAACTGTGGGAAAATCAGGTCAGCGCCCTGAACTCTTTATCTGCACAATGAGGATATTTAAAGAGCCTATTCCACCCCCTCCCCAAAAGCTGTTATGAAGGGTAAATAAGGCAGATGAAATGCTCAGCCCTGGCTCTTGGTGATGAGCGCAGGCCATTGTTATGACTGTGTCTCTATTTGAACTCTAGCTGCTTGCTCTCTCAAAACCAGTAAGCTCATGTTTTTGCTGTGTGGGGGTTTTTTAATATATATTTTATTGATTTTTTACAGAGAGGAAGGGAGAGGGATAGAGAGTTAGAAACCTCGATGAGAGAGAAACATCAATCAGCTGCCTCCTGCACACACCCTACTGGGGATGTGCCTGAAACCAAAGTACATGCCCTTGACCAGAATCGAACCTGGGACCTTTCAGTCTGCAGGCTGACACTCTATCCCCTGAGCCAAACCAGTCAGGGCAAGCTCTTGGTTTTTGATAAGCCACTATTCCTCCCTACACACACACACACACACACACACACACACGCGCACAATCTATGTGAACTCAGGAACAAAAGAGATTCTTAAGAAGCTTAGAAGAGGAATCTAAGCTTGTAAGATATGTAGGCAGGTCCAATTGGTAGGGGTTAGGGGAAGGGAAAGGTGGGAATTCCTTTCTGAGGAAGCAGCACGAATTACGAGAAGGGAGCAGCAAAGATGTCTGAGGAATGGCAGGAGCCCGGTGTGGGTACCTCCTGGTGAGAGACCAGGGGAGCGTCAGGGTAAAGGTCTAAACGCTGGGGTGGGGACCTTCCAGGGCAAAGGCGATACTGGAAGTTGAGGAGCAATGGAATCTCCTGACCAGGGCACTGGCAGTGAGAACGGAAATAGGAAGATGGAACCTGAGACAGACAAACCACCTGGTTGTTTATCGAGGGAAGGTGAAGAAGCAGCAAAAGACAAACTCCAGATTCTAGTTAACGCAATAAATCTCATCTTTCCATAACAGATGCAGGGAGAAATGGGGTCCGTGTGAGTATGCGTGGCGTTGCCCAACACAATTCATTCTTCTTGTTTTCATTTCCAAACTGCCAGGAGACCTGAGCAAGCTTCTTTTTAATTCATTCGATAAATATTTATCAAGCACTACAGTGCATTAACTACTACGCTATGAGCCAGAATGTAACAGTAAAGAAAATACAGTGCTTGATCTCAGAGTCCTTAAACTCCACCGTGGAGCCCAGGCAGCTAAGTGGACCACAGTCAGGCCGGGACAGGAGAGGGCCTGGGGTGCTGGCATCTCAAGGAGGGACACTTGCTCCACACTTGGGTGTCAGGGAAGGCTTAGGAAATGACTTCCAAACTGGGAACAGACGGAGAAGCTGGTTTAAGGAAGACAAATAACCAGGAAAGAATATCGCCGCCAGCACAGCAGACAGCAAACATGATCAGCAGATCTGGAGGTGTAATAGGCTGGATGGAGATCGGGGGGGTGGGCAGGGGGCAAAGAGGAGACCACGGGGGACCAGGTCACCATGTAAGGTGTTAGGACTTCACACACAGGCATCACTCTCTGGGTGTTTCTCAGCACCAGACCCTGCCCCTGCAGCTCCAGTCTGCACACTGGGTGGACTGCCTCCGGGCACACGGGGCTGGGAGTCTCCCCGCAAGGCCTGTGGCAGAAGCACAAGTCAGACCAGTGAGTCGGAACCAACTTTGGATTTGAAAACGATGACTTTGCTTTTGTATCAGATTTCTAAATGGGGAATTTTTTTTGTCAGCCCCATCAATGTCATGTGCACTGGGTTCCTCCTTTCACTCCCTATTAAAAAAAAAAAAAAAACTCATGCAAAATCCCCGTGAAGGTAGATATCCTGGTGTGATGATGTGGACATTAGTAAATTCAGAACTTTGTCTGCAGACTTCTCCCATCCCTTCATTTAGCAATAATATCAATGTCCAAGACCCTTACGACCATTATCTCACTCTCAGGACACAAAAAGTCAGAGCCCATCTTAGTTTGCTGTTGGCTCTGACGCTTGGAAATATTTTGTAACTTGCCCAAGTTTATCTAGCAATCTGTTGCTCTAAGGGCAAGGCAGCTTGGTCTATTCTATTTTCCCACTTATCTCTCCCAATCTCTTCCTCCCCCCACATTTTTCTCTTTCCTTTTACTGTTTGCCTTAAGCAATGGAGATGGGGAAGAAACTGCCAGGGAATTAATAAGGATGGTCAAGTAGGGGAACTTAAGACCCGCAGTGGGGCAGTGGGAAGGGCTGGAGCATGGCTCCAAGAAGGCCCTGGCTCCAAGGACGCCCCAGGGACACTTGCCCTCGGGCCGCTGCCTGACATTCCTGTGATTCAGCTGTTTTCAGGGAGTTGGGTTCCTTTTTTCTCTCCCTACCAACCAACTTTACAGTAGTGTTTCTCAAAATGTGGTCCTTGGGACATTCAAGAGGCATGGCAATTAAGTGGAATTCATGGGCCAGATACAGACACTAACAAGGTGACTGATGAGATTGAAAGACGGACAGAAGATTAGATCATAGATTGCATCAATGTTACGTTTCCCGAATTTGACCACTCTACTGTGATTGTGAAAGAGAATGGCCTTCTCTCTAGGAAACATATTCTGAAGGATTTAGGAATTAAGGCAGTTAATGTATGCAAACTACTTTCAAATAGTTCAGAAAAAAAATTGAGTGTGTGTGTGTGTGTGTGTGTGTGTGTGTGTAGAGAGAGAGAAGCAAGCTCAGTGGGTGAATCTGGTTAAAGAATATACAGAAGTTCTTACAACTATTCATGCAAATTATTTTGAGTTTGAAAAAGAATTTTTATGGGGGTGGGAGGAGACATTGATTTGTTGCTCCACTCGCTTATGCATCATTGGCTGACTCTTGCATGTGCCTTGACCAGGAATCAAACCTGCAACCTTGGTGTATCGGGATGACACTCCAACCAACTGAGCTACCTGGCCAGGGCAAAAATATTTTTTAAGCTAAGAAATAAAATTACAGGAAACAAAATTAATTTTTAAAAGGAATGAAAATGTCATCCTGAACCAAACACATGAGAATCTCCCGGGGATGGTTTACAACATGGTCCCAGTTCTGGGCCCCAACCCAGAGCACTGGAGCTGCATCTCTGGGGCTGATGGCTGGGAATGGACATGTCACATTAGCATCTCAAGTGACTCCTGTGCACCAAAGAGCATAACCTGCACCTGTCGCATCAGGACCACTCCAAGTCCCTTACAGCTTCAGCTCTCTCATGTATTTCATATTTTTTACATACTTTTCTTTTTAGTCAATATAAGGAAATCAAGTATATACTTGCCTTGTCTACATAGTCTGTCCCCAGCTAAGAAATTGATCTTTACTAAATCAGTCTTCAAGCTCACCCTTTTCCCTTTTTTTATGGCATTACTTTTTTATTTTTAATTGAATTTATTGGGATGACATGAGGCCATGAAAACAAACAAGGGCAGCCCACGTGTAGCCCAGCTTACTGCCTTCTGCCACCTTCCAGGTCATGACACAGACAGGGGCCCCCAGGCAGAACCCAGGGAACACCTAGAGGTGAGAAGACAGAGCTGAGAGTTGTTAAGTCCGCAGTGGCTGCAGGTCACAGGAGAGAGTGCCCACAGACGGTGCATGGAGAGAACCCCGCTATTTATTCAGGAGAGTACTGATCATGGCATGCGTGGGGGGAAACTACCCAGGCCGGGGTAAGAACCTCCTGAAAGGATTTGAGGGAAGAGTATTGGCATTCACTTCAGGTCATAAATAGCGCCTGATCGCCCCAACCAGAAAGTTTTCAACTGTTTGTAATTTAACTGCATCCCAGAGCAGAGTGCAAGCAATTTCCTAGAGGAAAAGAACACTATCCAGAACACACACAAAAAAGTTAAAATTCACAATGTCTGTCATCTAGTAACAAATTACCAGGCATGCAATAAAGCAGGAAAACAAGTCCCATAATGAGGAGAAAGATCAATCCATTGAACTGGTCTAGAACTGACACAGATATTAGAATTAGCAGGTAAAGGCATTAAAACATTTATTATCTGGTGTGGCTCAGTGGTTCAGCATCGACCTATGAACCAGGAGGTGATAGTTCGATTCCCAGTCAGGGGACATGCCCGGGTTGTGAGCTCGGCAGCCGATCAATGATTCTCTCTCATCATTGATGTTTCTATCTCTCTCCCCCTCCCTTTCTCTCTGAAATCAATAAAAATATATTTTTAAAACACCCAAAAATATAACTTATTATAATTATATCCTATATATTCGGAGTTAAGGAAAGTCATTGAATATATTTTTCAAAGACTCAAATCAAACTGCTAGATGTGAAAACTATAATATCTAAAATGAAAAATACACTGGATGGGATTAAAAGCAGACAAGAAATGTGGAAGAAAAGATTAGTGAAATAGAAGACACCATAATAGACACCATACAAAATGCAAATACAGAAAGTAAAAGGCTGGAAAAAATGAAAAGAGCATCCGTGAGCTATGGGTCCCCAAAGGGGAAGTGGGGCAGAAAGAAAAAAACTATTTGAAGAAATAGTGGTTTCCTGATTTATGAAAAATAACTCAGTTATGTTCATCTAGCCCTGCTAGAAGGTTATTCAGTATATTATATAGTGTGTGATAAAAATTAAAAAGTAAAAATGAGGAAATTTTCTTAACTTGATAAAAACTATAAACACAAAGGTCCAAGAAGCTCTGCAAACACAAAAAGACATTAAGAAAACTACCCAAAAGCACATCATAATCTAATTGTTCAAAACCAGTGATGGGCGGGGCATCTAGAAAAAAAAGACATTAACCATAGAACAACAAGAATAATAATAGGTTTCTCCTCATTGAAAAAAAACAATGCAAGAGAAGAAGTATCTCTAAAGTACTGAACGAAAAAAACTGTCAACCGAGAATTCTACACTAAAAAGTTGTTCAGCCATACAAAAGCGGAAAGGATTCTTCACCATCAGACCCATACTACAAGAAATGTTAAAGGAAGGTCTTCAGGCAGAAGGCAAAAGACACTAGGTGGCAATCTGGATCTACACAAAGGAATGAAGAGCACCAAAAATATTAAAGGTGTTTTCATATTAGTTCATAATCTCTCTAAAAGATAGTTAACTGTTTAAACAAAAATAATGACAATGCGATATGGGGTTCATCACATATTAGAAAGTACAAGTTTTTTTAATGTTTTTATTGATTTTCGACAGAGAGGAAAGGAGAGGGAGAGAGAGAGAGAAATATCAATGCAAAAGAAAAACCTCTATCAGCTGCCTCCCCTACTGGGATCAAGCCCATGACCCAGGCATGTGCCCTGACCAGGAAAGGAATCGGTGAACTCTTGGTGCATCGGTCAACCCCCAACCAACTGAGCCATACTGGCCAGGGCAAAAGTACAAGTTTTTGACAATAGCACAAGGCTGGGAGGGGAGAGATGGAAGTGTACTGTTCAAGGTTCTTACACTTTAAGTGAAGTGGTAGAGTATCATCTGAAAGTAGATTGAGATAAGTTAAAGATGTGTACTATAAACTCCAAAGCAACCACAAAAAAAAGGTTGTAGCTAATAAGCCAATAAAGAAGTTCATTTAAAAAAAAAAACTCAATCCAAAAAAAGAAAAAGCAGAACAAAAAACAGAGACAAATAAAAAAAACAAATAGCAAGATATACTCTACCATATCAATAGTCAATAGTCAATAATGATAATTTCTGTATCAATATTACAGAACAGTTTCAAAAAGTACAAAGAACTCAAGTATACTCTTCACATAGATTTACCAACTTATTTTAAATACCAATTTTTATTGTGTGTGTGTTTTGTTTGTTTGTTTGTTTGTTTTAGATACAGAGAGGAAGGCAGAGAGAAAGAAAGGAAAACATCCATTTGTTGTCCCATCTATTCATGCATTCTTTGGCTGCTTCTTATATGTGCCCTGACCAGGGATTGAAACCGCAAGCTTGGCATATCAGGATGATGCTCTAACCAACTGAGCTACCCAGCTAGGGCAGATTCACCAACTTTTCATGTTATTCCACATTTGTTTTTCACTCTATATACATATTTTTCTGAACCTTTTAAGAATGTATTGCAGATATCATGCCTTTTTACATCTATACACTTCTGTGTGTATTTCCTAAGAACAAAGATATTGTCCTACATAACCACAGCCAAGTTGTCAAAATCAGAAAATTTAACTATGATGCAATACTCATCTAAAAATAGTACATTTCCCAATCTCATCCGTTATCCCAATAGTGTTCTTTAGAGCAACTTTTCTCAGCCCAGGATCGAGTCCAGGATCACACACAGCATTTAGGTGCCACACCTCTTTCATGTGGAACTCTTCCTCAGCCTTTGTATGTCTTTCACGACCCTGACATTAGTCAAGAGTACAAGCCAGTTAGGTGATCTTTGTGGTGGTTGTTCACTTTTGTTTGGTTGCAGAGTATCCCTCAATTTGTGATTCTCTAAAAAAAATAATAATTTTTTACTCTAAATCAGACCACAAGGGCTCGGGCCGGGGAGCTCAGTTGGTTAGAGCATTGTCAAATATACCAAGGTTTCATGTTCAATCCCAAGTCAGGGCACAAACAAGAAACAACCAATGAGTGCATAAATAAGTGGAACAACAGATCGATTTCTCCCTCTCTCTCTCTCTAAAAATCAATAAAAATTAATTTAAAAAATAATAAATCAGATCACAACACTGTCCTATCTCTATAAATGGCCCCCATGGGTTCCCCACCCCTTGCACTTGATTAACTATGTCATTAAAAAGCCCTTCCTGATCTGGCTTCTCTCCACCTTCATCCTCCATCACACTCATCCGCACAGTGTGCCATCCACAAAGCCTTTCTTCTCTCTTTCTTTTCTTTCAGAGCTTTCACCCACGCTATTCCCTCCTCCTCGGCTCTGATGCTTCATACCCAAGTTCATGAACACCATCTCAGAAGCATCTTCCCCAATCTCCATGCCCAAGTAGCCCTCCCCCGGAGCCAGCCCTGCCACTTCTCTGTTACTTCCTTCAGAGCACTTACCACCATCAGAAATTACCTTGTGGGTTTACTTGCTTTCTACTGAAAGAAGGGCCTTGGGAGGACAGGAATCTCATTCACAGGTGAGTGGTCACCACACCAAAGGCCTTCGGTACTTCTTTTTTGGAAAGAATGAATGAAGAAGGGCCAGAGGGAGACAAGAAAGAGAGAGAGAGAAGAAAGAAATAGGCTTTGGGAGGAAAGATATCCTAGTGACCTAAGTAACATCTACTGAGAGTTTTCCACATGCTAAGCACCCCTGTGAGCACTGTCTATGTGCCAACTACTTCACGGGACAGTCGGAACCTGTGTAAGTCAGCTTCTGAGACCCCAGGCCCTCCGTCAGTAAAATGAGGAAGACCTGACTTTCTGGGAGTATCTGAGCTGGTAACCACAGCCTCGGAGAGACACGGGGAGAAATGCTGGGGTTATCTAAGGGCACCTCCACAGTGAGTAAAAGCGCTACAGAACAGCAGAGACCCTTCCTCAGTGGCATGAATGAAGGCGTGAAGGAAGCAGAAGCCACCCCGTGTAGTGAATGACTCGCTCCCCTTCTTGGCTTCAGGAATCCTTAGCGCCACAGGGAGGCCTCCAAAGGCCCCATTTTGCCCTATGATTTTTGCCCTGGACTGAAAAAATAAAATGTCAGAATGCAGAGAGAGAAATGAAGAAGGAGCACAGAGAAGCAGAGGTGAGAGCCAGAGAAAAAGTTCACTGATTTTCAAGTATCTGGGTCCAGGCCACGCCTGAGGTCTGGGTCCCTCCTGCTCTTGGTTTCATAAAACACCCTATACTAGAAGAGTCTTTTTTTGTTTGTTTTTTTGTTTTTTTGGTTAATCTTCACCCAAGGATATTTTTTCCATTGATTTTCAGAGAGTGGAAGAAAGGGAGGGAGAGAGAGAGAAAAAAAATCAATGAGAGAGAGACACTTCAATTGGTTGCCTCACACACGCACCCCGACCAGGGTGGGGAACAAAGCAGCAACCTAGGTATATGCCCTTGAGGGAATTGAACCTGCGACCCTTTGGTGTGCTAGCCAAGGCCCTACCACTGAGCCACACTGGTCAGGGCTAGGAGAGTCTTCTTTACTGACGCTAGCTGTGGCTAGTTTCTGTTCCTGCAAAAAGTGTATGGACTTTGGAAGGCTGCCTTCTATTGTTTGGGGAGCACTCCCCATTCAAGAGTCTTGGTGGGGAGCAGAGCGCATCTCCCACGCTAGAAGTTGAAGATGTCAGTCACTTGTTTTCCCAGAGTCCGTTACAGCTAGGGTGGTTGAGCACAAGACCCAGTCCAATCAATTAGATGCGCAAGTGCAACGAAACGAGGCCCCAGAGAGTTCATTTTAACTGCAGTTGGCGACAGCAACACCTCCCACTCAAGTCCACCAGTGGCAGCAGCGTGAGCTGGCTCTGTTTGTGGCAGTTGCATCACGTCATCTCTCACACTGCTGCTCTGGCCGAGGCCCAGCCCCCTTGCCGCTGCCCTTTATCTCGTGTCTGTTCTGTAGCTTTCCTGCCGTTTCTACGAACCATCGGACATGCTTTCAGTAAGTCCCTTTTCTGCTTCGGTCAGCTGAATTGGTTTCATTGCCGGCAATGGATCCAGATTTTCTACAAAAGAGTTCTCCTACTCCAGCTCTGCAGGTGAAAGAACACAACTCTATGCTTTGGGTAGCAGCCACGTGATCATGCCAACACCATATCCTCATCAGAATTCTACCTGGTCTGGAAGTTCCTAGAAGTGGCAGCCACAGGTAGGTGTCTCCCAGCAAGAACAAAGCATCGTCTCCAGTCCAATGTGGACCCCGCTGGGGCTAAAACAGGCCTGCCTTGGTGGAAGAGCAGATCATGGGCCACCAGGGGTTAACTCTGTCCCCCTACAGCTTCCCCCGCCCCACCACCACACTCTCTCCTGTCCCACTACACACTTGCAGGCCCCTGTACCTACAGGCCATGCAGAGACGCAGAAAACCTGTGGGCTAGGAAGCCACAAGTCACTGAGCTAGTGCTTTTAAACAAAAATTTAAAAAATTTTTTAAACTCTTAAAACCCACACAAAGACGCCCAGCCCTCCCATTACCACCAAGGCCATGTGTGGGTGGGATAGCCTTGTACATTCACATTCACCTTTCTCAGACAAGGACGCCTCTTCCTGGGTGTCTATGGTATTCATTTCACCTGTTTAAAAATATTGGGGACAGGGCCGCCAAACAGGGTCCCCCCATGGCTTATTTCTGGGGTACCTCAATTTCATTTTTTTAAATCTTAGGAATCAGCAGAATAAACAGGAATAACTGCTAGCATAGGGGCCAGGCACTGTAGTGAGCACGGGACATGCATGTTATTTCATGTTCACAGTAAAGACAAACACTATGACGGTCCGGATTGTAGAGAGAGGAACTGGGGCCAAACAGGTGGAGTAACTGGTTCAAAGTCAGAAAACTAGGAGGAGGCAGAGTGAAGATTTAAATCCGACCTCCTGGACTCCGGGGTCTCAGCCCTTAGCTGCTCTGCTCTGTTAGGCTACATGGCCTCTCAGGAGAGAGGGTGCTGGTTGCTATTTCTGAGAATCTTGGCTTTCTCTAGGATTAGACCCTTCAACGGGTCTATGCACAAAAGAGGAGGACGTCCTCCTGAAGACCCGGGTCCCCTTCCAGTGAGAACCAGGGTTTCAGAGAGTCTTAACCTCTTAGAGCCGGAAGAAGGCCCTCATTCTACAGGTGAAGACAGAGAAGCCCAGAGAGGGTAAGTGACAGGTGCAGGACACACAGCTAGTAAGTAGTCCCTTGATTCCAAGTCCAGGAAGCCACCCACCGAACCAGTGTCTCCGGCGTGAGAGACGTTTTGTCTACTGTTGTATGAGAGATGATTTTAGGGGCACACAGTGAAATCTTTGAAATAATGTGGATGTTCTTAAATAGTAAGAAAAATATTCCCGCACAGCCAGAGTGGCTTAGTGGTTGAGAGTCGACCTATGAACCAGGAGGTCACAGTTCGATCCCCAGTCAGGACACATGCCCGGGTTGCGGGCTTGATCCCCAGTGGGGAATGTGCAGGAGGCAGCCAATCGATGATTCTCTCTCATCACTGATGTTTCTCTCTCTCTTTCCCAATCCCTTTACCTCTCAAATCAATAAAAATATTTTTTTAAAAAAAGAAAAATATTCCCTTCACCTCTTTTTTTTTCAGATTAGCCTCTAATTAAGCTAAGAGATACATGTTTTCCATTTATACATTAATTAAAAGTTTCCATTTAAATATATGCATTTAAATTAAAGAAAAATTTAGTCAATTTAAAAAAAAATTTTTAATGAGTAGGTTATCACTTGCTGTAGTACAAAGTAACCGCAAAAATCATTTCAATGAGAGTAAAACAAACATGTTACATCCTAATCACTTTTAAAGCCAACGACTCAATAAACAAAACTAAGACTTTAAAGCATATGACTCTCATCAGGTGTGCTCATGTGCTAGAAACCTATCAAAATGACTTGAAGCTCAGCTCCATACTCCGTGACTTCCTCTCTTTATACCCCACTTCCCACCTTACCCCTCAGGGGGCCTCAGGCAGACAGTCACGCCACTGTAGGACTCTAACATGAGGCCATTACAATGGCAGAGGAAACAGGCCAATGTCACCGGGTCACACTGTGAGCAGTTTGCAGGAGTGGAAGAGGTATGCCGCCCCCTGGTGGACACTTTGGAAATTTGTGCAGGTGGCTTTTTGTGTGGACGCTTACATTTGTGTATGTATAAGCCTGATATTCAATTGTTAGTATTTCCTTTTGTATTATATGTAAGCATAGATAGATAGATAGATAGATAGATAGATAGATAGATAGATAGATAGATAGATGATAGGTAGATAAGATAGCTATAGCTATACACTGCCTTTGAATTTCACTTCAGGATAGTAAAGGGGAAGGTACAAAAACTTGTTATAGAAAGTGGTTTTGTGTCTGATAAGGTTGAGAATCATTGTCCTCGAACAGTAAGACCAGCTACCTGCTTTAAGGGCTTACGATCCCCAATGGAGGCCATCTATACTAATAAAAGCCTAGGTGGCGTCTTGCCTTTGTGTCATCACAAGATGGCCACCCCCATGTCATCACAAGATGGCTGCCCCCATGTCATCACAAGATCAGGGGAGGGCAGTTGGGGGTAATCAGGCCAGCAGGGGAGCAGTTAGGTGCCAATCAGGCCAGCAGGGGAACGGTTAGGGGGTGATCAGGCAGGCAGAAGCAGTTAGGGGCAATCAGGCAGGCAGGCAAGTGGTTAGGAGCCAGCAGTCCCAGATTGTGAGAAGGATTTCCGACTGTCTGTGGGAATGGGCCTAAACCGGCAGCTGGACATCACCTGAGGGGTCCCAGATTGGAGAGGGTGCAGGCTGGGCTGAGGGACACACACACACACACACACACACACACAGTGCACGAATTTCATGCACTGGGCCTCTAGTTTCATAATACAAGTATAATTCCCCTGCCTGACCAAACTCTCTCTGGTCTCCTTCTGTCCAAATCCTGCCTCCAGCCAGCCCAGGCCTCTCTCGCTCCAGCTCACAGCCTCTGCAATCAGCACACCCTCCTGGGTGTGAACTACCACCTTGTAGCCGGATTTTGCACCAGTTACTTAACCAATCAGAGCTGTTTTCCAGCTATTAAAAATGAGTGCCCATATCCACACCCCATGGTGCTGCTGAGATTCAATGAGACATGCACGTGAAGCGGTTAGCACAATCCTGGCATGAAGTACATGATCACTAAAGGTCAGAGGACAGTGGTGACATCCACAATCTTCCTCCCACCAATGCTTCCTGTCCCAGGTTCATTTAAAGAGGTCTCTGTAAATATGCGCTGACTGATACAAACAGAGTCAGGTTTCTCGGGCCAAGCTTACCACACTCACCAAGCTGAGAGTGCTCTGAAGACATCATCTCAGCTAAAAGGACATTTCCAAATTAGAGAAAGCAGCAAATGAATGACTGGGAAGGCAGGAGGCTCCCTCTAGTGGCATAGTTTATGTTATCTCGGGAAGAAAAGTAGGTTCTGGAAATAGAAAGCCCAGAAGAAAGAACTTGGTGTAATTTTCAAGGAGAAAGACAAAACCAGGTGTGAAACTGAGGCAGCAGCAATGAGGCCTGAAAGATACAGTGGGAACTTACTGTCGCCTCAGTGGACCAGCTGGGATGTCTTTATTGCTTGACTTTACCCCCCAGGAAGCGGCTTGCTCAAGGTCAGGTAGAGCTGGGAAGTAAACACAAAGGTACCAACTACAAATCCAGAAATCTCTCCCCTCTGGGATAGTAAACCCCTTCAGAGTAAGAGCTGCGACTTCCACATTTTACATCCTTCACAGCACTTAGCACAGGGTTATGCATATACTATTCTATGTATTACTTGATGAAATCAAATCAATTATTTGATGAAATAATCAACACTTATAAAATTACTAGAGGCCCAGTGCATGATTTAATCATGCACCTGGTGCACCAGCGGGCTGGCTGTCCGCCGGTGCACCAGGCCTTCCGAAAGCCTCCGGCGCGGCGGAGGCTTCCGAAAGGCCTTGTGCCGGAGCAGACAGCCGGCCAGCTCCCCCGCTTTGGCTTTTGATCGCGGGGGAGCTGGCCGGCTGTCCGCCGGTGCACCAGGCCTTCCAAAAGCCTCCGGCGCAGCCATGGCACAGACGCTGAGCGTCCTGCTGCCCCAATCAGCTACCCCGGCCACCCTGAGTCCCGCCCCCTGCACCTCCTGCTGGCCCAATCGTGGGCGTAGCGGAGTGATGGTAATTTACATATTACCATTTTATTATGTAGGATAACTGTGCCCAGCACTGTGCAAAATGCTATTAACACATTTCATTTGTTGTTCACAATAAGTATATGAGGTAGCCTAGTTTACAGATAAGGATATTAAGTTTCAGAGAGGTTAAGTAACATCCTAAAATATAAAGCCTGGCCCAGTCGGCATGGCTCAGTGGTTGAGCATCCACCTGTGAACCAGGAGGTCACGGTTCGATTCCCAGTCAGGGCACATGCCCGGGTTTCGGGCTTGGTCCCCGGTGGCGGGCGTGCAGGAGGCAGCCGATCGATGATTCTCTCTCATCATTGATGTTTCTATCTCTCTCTCCCTCTCCCTTCCTCTCTGAAATCAGTAAAAAATATTTTTTTAAAACAAACAAAAAAAAAAACATAAAGCCTGGGTCTACCCCTAGCACACCTCATCCACTCAACCACGAGTTCTCAAACTGTTTGGTCTCAGGGTTCCTTTACACTCTTAAAGCTTACTAAGGACCACAAAGAGCTGTTAGTACATATCAATAGTTACAGTTATTAGAAATTAAAATGAGCCCTAGCAGGTTTGGCTGAGGGGATAGAGCATCAGCCTGAAACTGAAGGGTCCTGGGTTCAATTCCAGGCAAGGGCATGTACCTCCATTGCAGGTGCAATCCCCGGTCAGGGTGGGTGCAAGAGGCAATCAATCAATGTGTCTCTCTCACATCGACGTTTCTCTTTCTCTGTCTCTCCCCTTCCCTTCCACTCTCTCTAAAAATCAATAGAAAAATGTTATCGGGTGAAGATTAAATATTTAAAAAAGAAATTAAAATGGGAATTTTAAAAATATTTACTTAAACATTGCAATAACAACCCCTTTTAATGTTAATATAGTTAACATGTTCATGAAAAATAACTCTTTTCCCAAATAAAATAACATCTAGTGAGAAGACTGATGTTGTTTTACATTTTTGCACGTTTCTTTACTATCTGGCTTAAAAGGAGACAGCTGGATTCTCGTCTCCACTTGTGCATTCAGTCTGCTGGGAAATCACATTTCACACAGCTTCTGCGAAACTCCGGGATGCTCGTGTGAGAGAAGGGTGTGAAAATGGCAAATAACCTTAGAACTGCTGTTGAAACAGTCCTGACCTCACACACCCTGAAGGGTCTTGAGGACCCCCCGAGTCTCCAGCCACCCTGGGGAAGCACTGCTCTGCACGCTGTCTGCAGGGCAAATGGAAAGCAAGTGCATCCACATGAAACCTCCCTAGCGGCTCCTCAAACGCCGCTTCTTGCTCTTTTCCTCCATTCTTGTTCTTCTCCTGGCAACTGCCTGTCTTCTAAGCCACCTTTCCTTCCTCCGTGCCCTGATGCAGCCTGTGGGGGCAGTGGTGAACCTCGAGACAGACTCCCACGAGCAATGAAAAGGGGCTCTGTCTTAACCCTGGATGCCTCTCTCTAAAGACCAAGGAGCAGCTGAAACCGGTTTGGCTCAGTGGATAGAGCGTAGGCCTGTGGACTGAAGGGTCCCAGATTCGATTCCGGTCAAGGGCATGTACATTGGTTGCGGGCACATCCCCGGTAGGGGGTGTGCAGGAGGCAGCTGGTCGATGTTTCTAGCTCTCTATCCTTCTCCCTTCCTCTCTGTAAAAAATCAATAAAATATATTTTAAAAAATAATAATAAAAAAATAAAGACCAAGGAGCAGAAACTACTAATTCCCAATTATTATTCCCTTCCAAGTAAAAGAACAGAAAAACCCTCGCTCAGTTTCACCCAGGCTAGGAAACCTGGTAATGGGAAGGGATACTTCCATGTATGTTCCGTTAAAATAAATAAATGTGTCATTAATAGCAGTATCCTAAAATACATTGCACACCGAGAGGGAACCTTGGCTCCCTGGCTGGCATCCCTGCTCCAGTCACCAACCTTCCCCTGGTCTCTCATCCCTACCCCCAACAGGGATCCTCACTGCTGCTTCCAGACCATGCTCCCTCTCTCAGCCCTAAAACCCCGGCTGGAATCTCAGGTCATCTGACTGCACCTTCTATTGACGGTCTTACTGCAAACAACCAGGGCATTCACTCCCTTTCCTCCTTGAAGAGTTTGGCTCGTAGCTCACTGCCATTCTAACACCACGCCTTCATTCTACTACTTCCAGGACCCACTCTCAGAACTCCTTAACAATTCTCCCATGAACTTATTCTCCACCTACCTACCTCGGTCACTGACTCCTGTGGTCATCTCCTAGACATCATCACTACCCGTAACTTCAAACTCTCCATAACCTGGTCTCTAAGCACCCACTCACCAGCTTCCTAGCTCAACACTACCCTGTCCCCAACAATCGTTTGCTCCCCACCCAGGGACCTAAAGATCCAACTCATTTCCATGGCCCTTCAGATCTGACCTGACCTGACCTCTACCTCTCTGCTCTCTGGCGTTGTCTCCCAACCCTCTTCCTGTCACTCACTGCCTTGCAGTCCTGCTGTCCTTTCTGCAATTGCTCAAACGCACCAAGTCCATTCCTACCTCGGGGCCTCTGCACTTGCTCTCTCCTCTGCCTGGAGAGTCCTAGCCCTGGATATCCTCAAGGCTATCCCTTCACCGCCTTCAGAAGTATCTCTTTTCAAAAGTACCTTCCCACTGAGGCCCTCTATAACCTATTTAAAATTTCAGCCCGGACTGGTTTGGCTCAGTGGACAGAGCGTCGGCCTGCAGATTGAAGGGTCCCGGGTTCGATTCTGGTCAAGGGCATGTACCTTGGTTGTGGGCACATCCCCAGTGGGGAGTGTACAGGAGGCAGCTGATTGATGTTTCTCTCTCATCAATGTTTCTGGCTCTCTATCCCTCTCCCCTCCTCTCTGTAAAAAATCAATAAAATATATATTTTTAAAAAATTAAAATAAAAAATAAAATTTCATTCATTCCCCTTTCTCCTTGAAGAGTTTGGCCCCCACTCATCTACTCACTCACCCACAGACACACACACACCCCACTTTGTTTTTTTCATGGCACCTATCTCTTTCTAGCATGTCGTGTAACTTTATTATTTCATAGATAATCTGTTCCTTCTGGCTAGGGTGAGGGCAGAGATTTTTATCTGTTTTGATCAGTGTTATATCCTTAGTATCTAGAACAGTACCCAACACAGTGACCCCTCAATAGATATTTTTCTGCATCAATGAAGGGAATTGGAAACAATAAAAATAAAAAGGATTAAGTCATCTACATACACTTTTTGTTAGAAGGTAAATATTCATTTATTCATTATTTACTGAGTACCTACTATGTGCCAGTCATTGGGGACACAGAGGTCTGTGTTGCAGTGGAAACTAGCCAGCAGCCAATTACAACACGATGTGGAAAGGGCAATGGTGGAAGTGGGCACGGATCTGCTGACGCACAGGGAGGGAGAGCTTAGAGCAGACTGTGATGTCAGGAGGAAGGGAGAGATTTGCCGTAAGATGGACGTGGGGCCTGCAAATCCAGTTTCTCAAAGTTTTTTTTTTAAATATATTTTTATTGATTTCAGAGAGGAAAGGAGAGGGAGAGAGGGATAGAAACATCAATGATGAAAGAGACTCATTGATTGGCTGCTTCAAGTTGAGCCCACAACCAGGGCAGGCATATGCCCTGACTGGGAATCAAACCATGACCTTCTGGTTCATAGGTCGACGCTCAATCACTGAACCATGCTGGCTGGGCTCAAAGTCATGATTTAGAAAAAACAAAATACTTTCTGAAGATGAAAATGTGTCACAGGAAATTTACTCAGATCAGTTCTCAAACACACACACACACACACACACACATTTAGTTGAGGAGCGGAATATAACTTATGCTAAATAATAAAGATTTTTGCATCTGAGTGAAGTATGAAGAGAGGCACTAAGATCACTGAGGGAAATTCTATGCTATGGGGCTTACATTATCATCTTTCTAAGGGAAGAGAAGATAAGCTGCTACTACCAAGTTTGCAAAACACTATTTGATGATTGCGATTCATTTTCTCTGGCAAGAGGAAACAGTCTCCTGCTAACAATGATAATATAACCTACAATAGGCAATAAATAAATAAATAAATAAATAAACAAACAAACTACATTACGCACAACTGAAAACAGGTAGCCAAAGAATCTATCATAATTCAAAAGCAGCAGTCTGTCCCAATAGCACACAGAAGATATACTGAATTTCCTATTCAGGATACGATGATTGTCCAGTCGCCCTCTTCTATTCTGTACTGTATCGATCAATTTGCCCAAGATCCAGCTTGTAAGTTTAGACCCGCTCTCCACAGATGGACCGTGGAGTCTCACCCTTGTGCAGCCTATCAGGAACTGGGCAAACAAGACCATCAAGAGCGCCAGTGTTGCTAAGGGTGTGAAAGTGCTCACAAAACAATCTCGGGCAATTGGATAGGAGAAAAACTTGATTGGATGACCGTAAAGCAGTTAGTCAGCGCTAGCATTTCCGAGGCAGGGATATATTAAAAATTCACTTAAGCTAGTAAGGGGTAGTTTGATAAATTTAAGGAGTGCTTATTTGTAGAATAAACAGTACATTAGGCATACACTGTACATAAAAAAGGTTAAAATAGGAAATCCTTTGGGGGTCTGGAACAGATTAATGGGGAAAAATGATTCGGCTTTCGAACAAACTGCTCCTCTAACAAACAGCCTTCCAGAACAAAGTAAGTTTGAGAACCAAGGTTCCACTATAGTGCTGAAAGCGATTCATTTAAGGCTAGCAGGGGGTGGTTCGATGAATTTAAGAAAACAAGTGTTTGTTTATAGACTGAACAGTACATTCGACATGTTTTGTATATAAGAAGGGTTAAAACAGGGAATCATTTGGGGGTCTAGAACAAATTAATTCAATTCACATTATTTCTAATGGGAAAAAATGATTTGGCTTTCGAACAAATCGTTTCTTGAACAGCCTTCCGGAATGAATTAAGTTCAAGTGTTGGAAGCCGCCCATTGTCTTCACTAGCAGAGAGGTGTGGACAAGGAACCTGGAAGGCTGGTCAACCTTGAAGCTCTGAGAGGTCAGAGCCAACCACCCACAGTTTAGTTGAGACAATGGTAGCTGAAGCAACTTCCACCTTTTAGTTTTATGTAAATCCTTGCTGATTGGCTATTATTGGAATTGCCGGCCTAAGGGATATGGGTGTATCCCACAATCTGAATAAAAGGGATAGCAAGGCCAGAGCAGGGAAGTCCTTCCCCTTGAGTTGGTCTCCCACCTGGCCCCCAATATTCCCAAATTTATACTTTCTTGTCTAGTCTCTTTCATTTGCGTGCGGCCTGCTCCAGAGCCCGAACCCTGAACCTGAACCCTGAACCTGAACCCTGAACCATGCGGGTCGTGGGGGGGGACACTCGCAACTGGTGCCCAATGTGGAGCACTCACAACTGGCAGCCCAACGTGGGGTACTTGCATTCAAGAACTGAGGTTCCACTGTAAATAGAACAAGCAATAAAGAATGCCTAGCAATAGATAATGAGTTTGAAGTGGCTCTTCTAATTAAGAAATCTAATAATTGTCACTAGTTAATGGCCACAAAAAGACAATAAAATACACATTACGGGGTATAAGTTTCAAGGAAAACAGTGACAACTTCTAAAATAAGCAGTTAAAACAAACCAGAGGGTTTTAAGGTAAATTTTCAAGTCAGACAAACTTCTATTGTCATATTATAGACTCTTGACTATGAATACTTCCACAAGTTTTTATACTGTTTTAAGCAAATTACAAATAACAACCGCAATATTAAGAAGAGTCTGTTAAAGAATGTCTTTATTAATACAAACTATTAATACACACAAACTATAAGCACTAAGAAACTTAAATCTCTAAGTCATAGCAAACAGGTGGCAATTCAACATCCAGAGTCGACAGAAGGCTTGAGGGAGACTGGAACGGATCTAGAAAACAGGAATTTCTTAGACAATACCTGCAAACTGCCTTGATTCATTGTCCATCTCAACATGGACATTAGTTGTCACTTCTAATCATCAACTGTTTTTTCCTTTGTCCAGTGAACCTCTATGCCCACCCCACCTACACACTCATTTCCTAGAAAGTGGCTGTGGTCCCAGAATTAACCAATATTAGGAAATGATTCTTAGAAGTTCCTGAAACTATCATTCTTATTAGAGATCCAAGTAAGAGCCAACAATATCGCTAACATAAATGTATGAAACAATATAAGTGTCTAAGTTAACACACAGAAAACGTACTGACGGCTTCTGACCGCCAGTTTGATCCAAGACCGCAAACCTGGTGCAGTGAGAAGGTTTTGCCATTCCATGTTATTGCACAGGTGTCTTGATCCTGTACGAGGCTTTGCAGGCAACTTGAAATTCTCATTCCAAGCAAGTTTATTATCCTTCAACTTACAACCTAAGAAACTATATGCTAAGTTCAACCTTGTTTGGCTATATCTGAGGCTCTCCAGATTCCAGAATGACTTGATTTTACCTGGGCATTTGGAACTAAACAGCAATACCAACTGAGAAGGGTTTTCATTATTCTAAAACCTTACCCTGAAGTTTGAAGGACAGAAATGTCTTGTAGGCTAACCTCCCCGCCCCCCCCCCCCCCCAATAACTCTATCCCCACGGTAATGCAAGTGTCATGACACGAACTGTCTGCGGCCCTTCGAGGAGGGTCCTTGTTCACTTACCGGACTCCCAGGGCAGAGAGGGCGCCTTCAGGGGTGAAGGGGGGCCCAGGTGTAACAGCTTTTCAAGTTTCCTCTCCTCGTCAAGGATCATGAGAGGCACTCCACTCAAGGGGAGCTGTGCGATCTGGTGTTCTTCAGGCAGGTCGAAGCTCTCAAAATCTGCCACAGAGAGAGGATTTCATCAGGACAGAAATTCTCAGCACGGACAGTGGACTCCTGGGAGTCTGAAGCCCTTTCAGCGGGTCCACGAGGTCAAAGCCACTTTTCTAATAACATGGACACCTTTCCCCCACTGTGCTGACACTTGCAATGATGGCACAAAAGCAACGGTGGATAAAAATCACTGTGCCTTAGCATGGACCCAGGCAGGGGCAAGGCACTGTATTTAGTAGTCACACTACTCCTCACTACCACTCACCTGCAGCAAAAAGTGCCAGTTCCACACATCTCTTTCCCACATGCAGTAAAAAGTACTAATTTTCTTAGCTCTCGATCTTTGAGGACATGTCTTTTTAACATTTTGTAAGATAAAATGAGACGTACGTCAGAAGCACTCTGCTGCTAACTGAAGTACGATGGTGATCCCAAAGAAAAAGGATTTGGGCAAATAGTTCTTTGCAAGCTAAACTAGAGGCCTTTTTCCGAACACCAGTTAGTCGAAAGAACACGTGAAAGACAAACTGGTTACTCGGAGTTGGGTGTTGGTTGCACATTTTCTCAGAGGAATGAAAGGAGTCTATCCCCCCTTCGAGGAAAACAGTATTTGTTGCCAATGATTAAAATTCACAATTTCAAGAAAAAAAAAACGGAATTTTGGAAAACTTATCTGTGATCATTAGCTTGACAGCTTCCTCATACTTAAGATTTTTCTGATGCGATGAGTGGCGATATTAATGAACGTGCTTTTAAAATTGCATAATGAAGCTGCCTTTGGATAATCTACATTTTTCAATAAAACCAATATTCCTAGGTGAGCAATGTGTGATGAATGTTAGGATAAAAGATACTTTGAAGTGCAAAACAGACCAATGGATTTTACTGTCAGAGTATAAAATATTCATTGATATGGTTTCCGGTTTCACATTGCATCTATGTGTTCAGAAACAGCCACCAACTGAATTTTAGGGTAGTACCAAAGAAAACTATCTATACTGATCTGAAAAGACTATTTAAAATGTTTCTCCCTTTCCTAACTATTTATCTGCATGAGGCCAGATTTTCTTCAAATACTGCAACCCAAACAGATGCAACAGATTGAGTGCAAACATCAGATAAGAATCCGGCTATCTTATATTAAGCCAAATTAAGCAAATTTTCAAAATATAAAACCATAATATATATATTATGAAACCATGCCAGTCTTCTCAACAAGTTTTTTGTTTGTTTGTTTGTTTGGAAAAGTTACTTTATTTTTTTCAAGTTATTTATGTTAATATGTTTATTATTTTTTAACCAATTAATAAATATCTTCATTTTAATTTCTGATACAAGAAATATAAACAGAACATACAACCAAAAGTTCTTTGGGGTCTTCACTAATTTTTAAGAGTGTAAAAGAGTGATTAAACAAAAAAATTTGAGAACCACAGTGTTAATTATTTAAAACTGGTTTTTCTTGCCCTGGCCAGTGTGGCTCAGTTGGTAGGAACATTGTACCTTATACCGAAAGGTTGTGGGTTCAATTCCCAATCAGGGCACATGTCCAGGTTGTGGATTCAATCCCAGGTTCAGGTGCCTATGGAAAGGCAACCAACCCTGGTAAAACCGGTCAAAAAGGAACTGAGTGATGGTGACTACTTAATTTAAAACCACTGAATTGTAAAGGAAACCATAACAGAAAAAAGATTCAAGAGGATACAAGTGTGCGCTATAAAGGGCTAATTTCCTTTATCCACTAAGATCTCTTTTTAAAAAGTAGTCACATTATCAAAGAAACAAACAGAAGTTAAAATAACTACAAATGGACAATTATCAAATATGCTTTCACTGAGGCACACCCTCCTTTCCCCCCCCCCCCCAATTTAAAACAAAAAGATACCCACTGCCTTTCTGATCAAGATTAGTGTTAAAACATTGCAGTTAGAGAACATGGGGGAAGCAGGCATCCTCATCCACAGGAGGTGGGTTCAGTTACATATGCTCCTGTTTAAAGGACAACTGGGCCATGTCTCTTCCCTGAAACACAACACACTATAGTCCTCCTTCCTGGCCAATATGCCTAAATCTGCCTTATTTCCCTTGATGAATGAATGGTAATCATTAGCATGGATGCTGTCCGAATGTCATCACACACCCTTCGAGACTCAGCAAGCAATCCTTAAAGTTTACTCCTGGGTAAACTCACAAACTCACAACAATGTAATTTCCAGAATACTAATTGTGGAATTGTTTTTAATGTAGAAAAGCCAGAAACAATTGGGATATGTGCCAGGAGAATGACTAAATGCCCTTCGAATGAAAGGGCAAAAAATCCAGCTGAGAAGCCAAAATGCCCTACTTGATCTGCCCCCACTGCTTCAACTGTGTCGCCCTTCACTCTGCCTGTTCCCCAGAACCACTCCACTCCTTCCTTCCACCTCAGGATCTGTGCACACACTACCTCCAAGGCTCTTGCCTTGCCCCTCCCCTTCTTCATCCAGCTGTCTCCTTACAGCTTTTGTGAAAGCTTCCCTGCCATTCCCCTAAAAGGCCGTATTTTTTGTTTGTTTGTTTTTTGGTTTTTGCTTGCTTACATTCACAGTAAGATGATTTGTTCAGTGCTGAACTTTCCCTCAGAATCATGGGCTCCCTCAGGGCAGAGCCTGGCATACAGTAGACCCTCCTCAAATGTGAGTACATTAAAGCTAAACAAGCTAGTTCTATAATAGAAAATATTTCAGATACATGTAGCAGGTTGAAGGAGTAAAAAATTCATGTTTTCACTGGCATTGTTCAATTTGACATAAAGCCATTTCTAACAGGCTAGAGCTGTCCACTGCAGACTTTTTCAAGGCTGTGAACACATCTTCCCCCTAGGGGTAAGCTCTTGAGGACAGGGGAAAATGTTCTCCACATCCTTGCTCCAATTCCCCTTCTGACCTTAGATGGCACCTTACAAATAAATCTACCAACAAGCATATTTGTTCAAAGCAACCCAAATTCAGACGGTCTGGTTATAGTTTTGGGTTGTGTATCATATTGATAGCCATATCAAGTTGCAGCTGAATTGGATTCTAAAAGAAACTCTAGGCCAGTGGTCGGCAAACACATTAGTCAACAGAGCCAAATATCAACAGTACAACGATTGAAATTTCTTTTGAGAGCCAAATTTTTTAAACTTAAACTTCTTCTAATGCCACTTCTTCAAAATAGACTCGCCCAGGCCGTGGTATTTTTGAAGAGCCACACTCAAGGGGCCAAATAGCCGCATGTGGCTCGCGAGCCAAAGTTTGCCGACCACAGCTCTTAGGCCAAAGAATTTTTGTAATACCAAAAGATACTACCGAGAGGATTGAAGGGAAAGAATTTTTCTATTTCTGGATAGGTGTCATCTGAGGCAGGAACAGAGCCTTTTGCTTTAACAGTCTTCTCGGTCACCTAAGACAATCCAAGAAAACATGAGTTAGCGAGAGGGCTTCTTCAAGATGTGTGAAGCCTTCACCACATTTTAAATTTTTTCATTTTCATGCTGACTCCTAAGAACCATAATCCTAATGATTCTGTTCTCCTGATTATACACAAATACAATTCAACAATTCTAGTAGCATGGCTCAAGCGTTACGTTTGAGATTTAAGTCAGCCTAAGACATCAAGAATTCGGATCGCAGGTAATTAACTCAATCACTCAACCTACCAGAGAGGGAAAGGGGCCTGAGTCAGCCGGAATAGAAGCTAATCCTAAAAGCCATTTTTGGCTTTTGGAAGTGTGATTTTCCATGTGTTTCCATCAGTCTTATCTTAATTAGTTGTTTTTTTCCTAATACACATTAAACAAAACAATTATCCAAGTAAAGTGTTCATCCACACACCCAAGTTATTTTCTCAGCCAAGTTCTCTCAGTCTGGGATGCACTGATCTGCAGCTCTAGCTCATACACAAATACAGGTCAGCATGCTAGCAAATTATCACCTAAGGAGCTGGTGCTTGCTCTGGGAGGTGGGGAGGAGGACGGTAGCACCTGAGCTATTATATTAATGTGACCTCTTGCAAAGTACCTCCCTCTCAGTACTTACACATGTAAGTAGATGCAGACATTCCTCATTTTATCACCGTTTGCTTTATTGCACTTCATACTGTTTTGGTGGACTTCCAAAATGTTGCTTTTTTTTTTTTAAACAAACTAAAGGTGAGACCCTCCATCATTAAAACGATGACTCGCTTTATGGTGATACTTGCTTTATTATGGTGGCCTGGAACCCAATTATTATTATATTTTAATTCTTTATTGTTGAAAGTTTTACATATATCTCTTTTTTCTCCCATTGACCTCTTCCCCCCCCCCCCCCCCCCCCCTGCTCCCACCCCTGGAACCCAATCTTTGAGCTCTCTGAGGTATGCCTGTACTACCAACAAATCTGGCTCACGATATTAGTTAAGGGCAGGTGAGGCAAAAATATTCACCTGCTGCTGCAGGCTGCTGATCTCAAGGCACAGAGGAAGTCCACCAAAACAGTATGATTCTTTTCTGCCAATCTGTTTGCCAGCCTATATTTAACCTACTCACTGGGAAAAAAGCCAGAGAGAATGGCTAGTCATTTTAGGAGCCAAAAGTGCTGGAGTGTTTAAACAGTGTCATTATAGACAGCACTTACCGTTTTAGCAGAGAAGGTTGTCTGTTTCTCTTTGACAGGTGCATTAGTCTTGACTGACTTTTCTGTAGCTCTGTTGACAGTTCCCAAAGCCTTTCTGGGAGCCTTCCGCAAGGCTGGAGGAGCATCAAACATTTTGCCAACATGTGGTGTTGAAACCTGAGATCTCCCATCTAACGCTTTGACTGCTTTAAAAAAAAAAAAAAAAAAAAGTACCATAAGATTATTCAGGCAAGCCCTAGCTGGTGTGGCTCAGTGGACAGAGTGTCAGCCTGCGGACTAAAGGGTCCGGGGTTCCATTCCAGCCAAGGGCACATACAGGGGTTGCAGGATCGATCCCCAGTAGGGGGCGTGCAGGAGGCAGCTGATCAATGATTCTCTCTCATCATTGATGTTTCCATCTCTCTCTCCCTCTCCCTTCCTCTCTGAAATCAATAAAAATATATTTTTAAAAAAAAGATTCAGGCAATACATATCTGTACAACTAGAAGGCTGACTATGTATAAACTTGGCCTAATTCTCACCGCAAACTCAAACCCCCATTTTTGACAGTGGCATGGCCATTGTCAATCTCATTCCAATATTGAACATGAAAAAAAGACTCATAACAAGCATGTTGTAACAGGAGTACAGGCATACCCCTGAGATATCGCGGGTTCGGTGGCAAATCAAAGCAATAAAGCAGGTTCCGCAATAAAGTGAGTCATAAGCCTTTTGCTGGTAGAGGGTCTTGCCTTCCATTTGCAAAAAAATGCAACATCTGCGAAGTGCAATAAATAAAGGGAGGTATGCCTGTATCCGGCACACTTGACTCCAGTTGCCTACGCGGTGCACTTACGCCTCCCTGGGCTCAGGCCACATTGACCCACAAAACCTGTGGGTGATTGCAGCCTGCATACTCACCAGGCCGGGACCCCAGCTTCAGCCGGTCCTTCGGGGTCGCACGAGTGCCTAGTTCTCCGTTTTCCTTATCCACAAAGATCACAGTAGCCATTCTGCATGGACTAGGGGAGCGAAACACATATTAGACCCTGGGGTAAGGTGCAGCACCGCCCAAACTTTCCACACTGGGCACGTCCACGCAAAAAAGGCACGAGCTAAGCAGAGGGAGAAGCGCGAGCTTGAGCCAACGGGCACGTAATCCAGCTCTTAACTCTTGGGGGCCGCGTAAGAGGCTCTAAATTCCAGCAGAACTGGCGGTCTGGGGCCGGCAGGAACCCTGGACCTCAGGAGAACCGAACCGTCGTGGGTCGCCGTGCAGTCAAGGCCGTCAACCCGGCTGGGCGCTATATAGACGACCCCGGGAAGTCCCAGCCCCAACCCCATGCCCCCAGCCCCTGGCCCTCGCCCCGCCCCACCCCCTGCCCCGACCCCCCGGGACCCGGTCCCCAACGCGCCTTTTTCTTCACCAGACCACCCCCCAGCCCCCCGGTCCCCGCCCGACCGCTCACGACCTCTCCGTTCACCCACGTTAGGATCCACAGCCAAAATCTCTCCCGACTCAGCCTCCAGCGGTCGCGCCCGGCCCGGCGTTTGAACCACAACTCAAATTCCTATTGGCTCATCCGCCCAGTAGGCGGGACCGGAGTGGGGTGGAGACTCCCAGGAAGAACCAATGGGAAGAAGCTACGTTCCTTAGGCTCCGCCCCGAAAGCTTTGTCCCTAGATTACAGCTTGTTCCTTGAGAAGACAAAAAAAAAAATCAAACCTCGTGACACCTTAATAATGGACTTTTAGGTGTGTTTTTTACTAACAGACAGAAGGGGAGTGAATATGGTCACCAATTACAAATAATTATGATAATTATTGTGATATTAAGATACAGAGTTTTGTTTTGTTTTTGTTTTTCCTGAAACACTGAAGGGGCCAAGACGTTTTTAAATGAAAAGATTGTGAGGTTCAAAAAGTCAAGGCGAAGTGGCAGCTGAACTATTTTCCTAAAGTCTTCAACTAATCAACTATTTGTCCAGAGAGTAAATAGACCAGATCAAATTCAAAAAGAAGAGGTATCCTGGAGAAAAGGCATTATAGTCTTCAGGAAAATAACTGAGGAAAAATGGATACATAACAAACAGTTGTATTTCAATTAGAGATATGAAAAAATACATATATAGTCAGGTGGGAAAACAACCCATTAGGTCTAAAGAACACTAGCAGAGCAGAATTGAAAATTAAGAAAAAAAATGTAAGTACCAATAGATCAAACAGCAGTATTTGAGTCATTCTGTTATGCTTGTGATTAAGAATAGACTGCTTATTCCCTCACTGAAGGCCTTTCCTCAATATTTCAGGCTAGGATGCTGTTTCTAGTACTGCAACAGAAATCTCTGGCTTAGGAACAAAATAATGATCCAAATAAATACATAATTCAGGCTTCCTTTAAAATTCTATAATTTAATAGGGGCTGTCATAGATATGGTTCTCAATATACGCCAGCTCATCGGCTCTGCTTCCCTGGCATTTCAGGACCAAAATTGACCACGGAATGATTCATTCACTAAACAAATAATTATTGAATGCTGTTTAATACATCAAGAAGAAAGGATCCTAGTCCTAGCCAGTTTGGCTCAGTGAATAGAGCCTCGGCCTGCAGACTGAAGGGTCCCGGGTTCGATTCCGGTCAAGGGCACATGCCCAGGTTGTGGGCTCAATCCCCAGTAGGGGGCGTGCAGGAGGCAGCCAATTAATGATTCTCATCATTGATGTTTCTCTCTCCCTCTCCCTTTCTCTCTGAAATCAATAAAAACATTTTTAAACCCATGCATACTTTTATTAACCCCTTCCCTGTCCTTTTTCTTTTGAATCCCCACCCCTTCACTTATTTTCTCCCTGTATCACTTTCTACATATCTCAGCTCCATATTATATCAACACACAAAAGTGTTGATTTTTTTAAACCAAATCCATACAACACCTACAACTTCCAAGTGGGCATTCTTTCTCCCAAGGTTTTTGGTTGCAAGGTTTATTCTGTATTTCCCTAGGGCCGTGGTCGGCAAACTGCGGCTTGTGAGCCACATGCGGCTCTTTGGCCCCTTGAGTGTGGCTCTTCCACAAAATACCACGGCCTGGATGAGTCTATTTTGAAGAAGTGGCGTTAGAAGAAGTTTAAGTTTAAAAAATTTGGCTCTCAAAAGAAATTTCAATCGTTGTACTGTTGATATTGGCTCTGTTGACTAATGTGTTTGCCGACCACTGGCCTAGGGTAAGTCTTCCCCTTACAACAGGAAGCACTGTCTCCCAAGGTCATTTAGTAACTGAAAATGCCATAACCACCTCCTCTTTGAGAGACCACTGTTTCCTTACTAATGAGCCACAGACCCACTTTGTTATTCCAAACTATTAGTGGGATATCCAATTGACACCTCCCTCACCTCATAAGGGTACTTACATCCTAATCAACCCCAGTGTATATTAATCCTGATTAGCAAACAGTGATCCTCCAGAACTGTTTCCTTAAACCCTCCTCAGAATCAGTCCTCTGGGAGGAATCCAAACCTCACAAAAGATTCTTCTCTCTTGTCCAGCACATTCTATGATTCCTCTGGGAGATGAGCTCCCTGGCTTGTGCCTGGTGATTTGAACTTAATAGACCTCAACTCTTCCAAGTAAATTCCAGTAAAATGTTTTAAGAAGATAAAAAACAAGTGTGGGTGCTTCGTAGACTACTCACTTTCAAGCTATTCTCTGATACTTTCCATTCCGTCATCTATTGCCCTGTAGAATCAAAACATTTACATTCCTAAACTCTAGACGCTGCAAATTTTTAATAAGAAAAAAATAATGAACCCTCGCCTGTTTGGCTCAGTGGATAGAGCGTTGGCCCGCGGACTGAAGGGTCCCGGGTTAGATTCCGGTCAAGGGCATGTACCTTGGTTGCAGGCTAGATCCCCAGTGGGGATTGTGCAGGAGGCAGCTGATTGATGTTTCTATGTCATCAGTGTTTCTAACTCTCTATCCCTATCCCTTCCTCTCTATAAAAAATCAATAAAATATATATTTTTAAAAATAATGACATTGTAATGGGTTATCTTATTTAGGTAAGAATGTTAGCTATTTTCACTTTTACATTTTTTTATTTTTTTAAATATATTTTATTGATTTTTTTACAGAGAGGAAGGGAGAGAGATAGAGAGTTAGAAACATCTATCAGCTGCCTCCTGCACACCCCCCACTGGGGATGTGCCCACAACCAAGGTACATGCCCTTGACCAGAATCGAACCTGGGACCCTTCAATCCACAGGCTGACGCTCTAATCCACTGAGCCAAACCAGTTTCGGCATTCACTTTTACATTTTAAAGGACTATAGATTATTTGGAAAAAAATTTTTAAAGGTGATCAGAACAGATGGGACAAAAAAATAAAAAATTCAACTGAGTAAACTTAAAGATCTAATTGGCTTTATTAAATGATTTGTGGATTGGGCAGCATCCCATCTAACAACTACAAGAGCATTGGGGAGGTTTGTATAGGACGAAGGATGGAGCAAGGAGATATTAACAAAAAAGAAAGGGTTTTTTGGAGACCAGGACATCTTTTTTTTTTGTTTGTTTTTAAGGGGGAAGAAAGAAGGGGGCGGATTTTTATCAGGCAGATGGACTCTTCTTTCTGTGGGGGTCGTGGATGAAAAGGGCCCTTGTGACAGATAACCTTACTGGTGCTTGAGAAAGGAAAGAATGTCTAAGCTGCTGCTGGAACTTGATCAGTAACCAAGGGAACACAGAAAATTCCTAACCAAGCCACATATACTTTCCAATGGTCTCCATTAAAAAGAGAAATGGCTGTAGAAGGCAGTGACTGTTCTTTCTATATCCTGATAAAAATATAAAAATAATTGCTTCCAGAACCTTCCCCATGGCTCCGGATTCCAGGTGCTTAATGACCCTACCTTATCTGTATATTCTTTCAACCTGATGTAAAGCCATTAATCCTTGACTATATAATCATTAACTAAAACAGCTGATGCACAGCTATATTTTTCTTTGTTCCCCCCTCTCCCGGCCTATATAAATATCCCTGAACTCTACTCTCAGGCAATGTCCTCAGATGTGCCTAAATAATTCTCTTTTCCTAAATCTGTAAAAGTTCAAGTCTTCTTTTCCTTGATATGCTTGATGAGAAATTCCAGACTGCATGATTAGATTATATTTCTGAGAGAGGTTGAAATTGCAATTAAATCCATTTGGAGGGAGGAGTAGGGCATGGGGCAAAGGAGCATAAGGCTGAAGAACTCCAGAAAATGGGTTGAAAGCTTCCAATTCTTAAATATATCCTCATAGGAGAGACAAATGCCAAGTTGAAGAGGGAACAGGGAACCGGGACCTTGAAGGAAGCCGCCATCCTGAGCCTCAGACATGGGTCCAATCAGACCAGGACTCTGTCTTCAGTGTTTTGTTTTTAACATATTTTATTATTTTAGAGAGGAAGGGAGAGGGAGAGATAGAAACATCAATGATGAGAGAGAATCATTGATTGCCTCCTGCACGCCCCCTACTGGGGATCGAGCCTGCAACCCAGGTATGTGGCTGGAATGGAACCTGGGACCCTTTAGTCCGCAGGCCGACGCTCTATCCATTTAGCCAAACCAGCTAGGGCTGTCTTCAGTGGTTTTTAAAGTAAAAATTGTATGCTATTATGTCAGATTTTAAAGACTTTTTTTTTTCTAACGGCGAAATGAAATGCTGGATATATTGAGTTAAATAAAATACTGAAAAGTAATCTTACTGGTTTCTATTGTCTTATTGTGGCTACTGGGATGTTTAAAATGACATCTAGGGCTGGCATGATGTTTCTTTGGGACGATGTTGCATTGGAGGGTTTTAAGCTTGGATGATGGGACGTGATATGAACAAATTAGGGCTTTGAAAAAATATCACCACAGTGTGGACTACTGACTCGAGGGAGTGGGAAGATTAGCAAAATTCGAGTCTCGCGAGACCAACGTCTCGGGAATCTGAAACCCAAAGAGTTGTTACTGCGCATGTGTCCCGCGGTGGCTTCTGGGAAGTGCTGAGAACCGGAAGTAAACATTGACGTATTGGCTTTGTTTCTGTCCAGTGGTTTGGGGGTCCGCTGCGACAGGACTTGGTGAGGAATTATTTTGAGAACTTGGGTGGTGGGGAGGGTGAGGAGGCGAGCGGAAGGGGGAGCGGGAGCGGGACGGTGCGGGGGAGTGGGACGGGCGGGCGCGGGGATGGTAGGGGGTAATGGGGCGGGAGGGCGCGGAGACGGGTACAAGAAGAGGAAGGTGAAGCTAGGAGAACCCCGGAAAATGGGCCGGAAACTTCTAATTCTTAAGATATATCCTCAAGGGGCTGATGAATATCAGGTTGAAGAGGGAACAGGGAACGCGGGCCAAAAATGAAGCCTTAGACGTGGTTCTGTGCCCAGTCAGACCAGGACGGTGTCTTTAGTGGTTTTTAAAATAAAAATTAATGTCATTGGAGCTGCACTGCCCAGTATAATAGTCATTAGCTGCTTGTGGCTCTTAAGCACTAGAAATGTGGCTAGTCTAAATGTGACATCCATATCAGATTTTAAAGACAGTTTCTTTTTTTCTTATGGTAAAATGACATACGGGATATATGGGGTTAAATAAAATATTGCAAAAGTAATTTTACCCGTTTCCTTCTATTGTCTTAATGTGGCTACTGGAATATTTAAAATGACATGTAGAAGGAAAAAGTAGTAACACTACGTGGTAGTATTGACAATTAGATGAATATGAATGATATGTAGAAGGCGAAAAAAATTTTAATAATGAAATAGGTATGGGGATTAGCTGGAACAAGTAAAGGGATGAATGGTGGTGTTTTTTATTAAGAGAGGAAACTGGAAGGAGACTAGCTTTCATAGAGAAGATCATGAATTTGAATTAAGATGTGTTGAGTTTATGCGTCTCTAGACCTCTACGTGGAGATGCTGTGAAGTAAGCAATTGGAATATATGTATCTGAAGCTCAGATAAAAGGGCTAGAGTAGAGAAATAAATTGGAACCAACGGTGGAATGTAGCTACTAAAGCCTTGGAAATAGATGCGCTTTTCCACTAGTGGAGTTCACAGTGATGAAAGAGGCTTTAGGACTTGCAGAATCCAAAATTAAATAACTAGGCAGGAATGGATAACCCTGCAAAGGAGCCAGGAGAAGCAGCAAGAGTATAGAAGAAGCAGCAAGAGCCAAGAAAAACCAGAAGAGTATAGTGTGCCATGAGCCAAGGGATAAGAATATATCAAAGAGAAAGGGAACAGAACTGAAAAGAATGTCCACTGGTAACTTAGTAGTAACTCTTCAGAGTGGTAAGGGTTGGAAGCTAAACTAGAGTGGTTGAGGAGGGAAGTAGATGATGAAACAGAGGTAATAAATATAGATAACTCTTTTTTAAAATATATTTTTTTTATTGATTTCAGAGAGGAATGGAGAAGAAGAGAGAGAGAAACATCAATGATGAGAGAGTCATTGATTGGCTGCCTCCCACAGGCCCCACACTGGGGATGGAGCCTGAAACCCAGGAACATGCCCTGAGCTGAAATTGAACCATGACCTCCTGGTTCATAGGTCCACACTCAACCACTGAGCCATGCCGGCCGTGCTAGATAACTCTTAAGACTTTCAGTCTTTAAGGGTAACAAAGATCAGACTGCGTTTAAGAGTTTATGTGGTGGAAAAGTTTAACATTTACGTAGAAAGGAATTCAGGAATATATATGAGAGAGTCTTAGGAAATTTTAAATCTGTGTGTATGTCTCTCCATTTGTAAATCAGAATTGAGGGAGTAACTACAACAGTAGAGACTTTTATTTAGGGGAAAGAAAACCTGCCCTTAAAAATACTATGAAAGAATAAGAATATATGAAACATTATTTATAACTCACAGTATGTGTTATTAAGATGTGCTTTTGATAGTTTCGCTGATGAACTCATGAAGGCCTAGTTTATACTAACATAGATTTCTTCCCTTTCAAAGAGGAGGCCGGATAACGATGGCGGCTGCAGCTGTGGACACAGTTAATGCTGCCCCCGTGGCAGGGTCCAAAGAAATGAGTTTGGAGGAACCAAAGAAGATGACCAGAGAAGACTGGAGAAAGAAGAAAGAGCTAGAAGAACAGCGAAAACTGGGTAATGCTCCTGCAGAAGTTGATGAAGAAGGAAAGTAAGTAATTTTTTGTATGATCTTTTCATTCACAACTCAAATTCATGTCTAACTTTCTCAATTCCTCATCCTTTGGCAGGAAGCTATCTTTACCATTTACGTCATGTTTGTTTTATTTATTTTTATCAAACTCATGTGTAAGGTGTAGTAATCAGGTAATATTGAAGGACTTATAATGAACGGCTATAGTCCCTTTCAACCCTCCCCACTCCCTGTCCCACTATACAAAAGTGACTAATTATAAATCTTTGTATTTTTTGAGTTTTTCTGGCTGGTACCTACACATGTCTAATATACCTAACCCATTATTTTAATCAACTCTAAGGTATTACTAGTTTACTTCTTTCTCTGATACAAGATTTTTCTCACTAAAATACATCTCTCTTTTTCCTTCAGTTATATCACTGTTCTTAATTTCTTTGTGGGAAACTTTTTACTCGAATTTAATTATTTAAATTATAGAAATATCAAGTGTATCCTTCCCCCACCCCACTCCCACCTCCCCACCCCCACTGCAATATCTCTATTCTTAGATTCTGTATAGGGTACCTTTAGTAATTTGTAATATCAATTATTTTCACACTTTATTCTTTTTTTAAAAAAAAAAAAACTTTTATTTTATTACAGGGACATCAACCCTCATATTCCTCAGTATATTTCTTCAGTGCCATGGTATATTGATCCATCAAAAAGACCTACTTTAAAGCACCAGAGACCACAACCAGAAAAACAGAAGCAGTTCAGCTCATCTGTAGAATGGTATAAGAGGGGTGTAAAAGAGGTATGTAGGCAACCTGTATGTATCCCTGTAGAAATGGAGATTAAGAACTTAATATAACAGCCTTTAATACAATCCTGTATAAAATAGAAATAGATTATATAACCTTTCATCTGGTATTAAAATTCACACATATGACATTAGCATCTATATTTTATTTTATAAATTTTATATTGCTGAAGTCCTTAAACTTTCTCGTTTATAAAAGTGTAGGAGACTCTAACTGGTTATCCTCCTAATAAATAAATCATTTCACTAGACAGTATAATGAGAGCCAGTGTTATTTCTAACTTATTCAGATAAATGAAACATTTCCTTTGTTTTTCTTTACATTCATTTATAGAACTCCATAACTACTAAGTACCGCAAAGGAGCGTGTGAAAATTGTGGGGCCATGACGCACAAAAAGAAAGACTGCTTTGAGGTAAATTCACTTTTGAGAATTTTGGAAACTGTTGTCAGGTCTTTCTTTCTTGATTCCTTATCAGAGAGCTTGATTCTATTTTTCTAAAATTATCTAAACTTAGCTACCAGTTAAATAAAAATTAATTTGAGTGACATAGTTCAACATTATCAAGTTTTTCTGCTGGAAGACTTAACTGGTAATTTAAGAAATAGACCATAAAGTTCCATGGTATGTTCATACCTGCTCTATAAAAATTATAGGAAATTTTCCTCTGGGCTACAGGTACTTAGGGAAAGGTGTAATCTTACTCTGTTTTCCAGAGACCTAGGCGAGTTGGAGCAAAATTTACAGGAACTAACATAGCTCCAGACGAACATGTCCAGCCTCAGCTGATGTTTGACTATGATGGGAAGAGGGATCGGTGGAATGGCTACAATCCAGAAGAACACATGAAAATTGTAGAAGAATATGCCAAAGTTGATCTGGTGAGCAAAATTCCCTGTTTTCCTAGTATCCTTAAAGAATGAACGTTTTACTCTACCACTAATTTAGCTACTCTATTTTTCAAGCCTTCAAGCACTTTAAAAATGGAGGCATTTTTATGTAAGCTTAATTGAATAGTGAACATAAACAGTGTACTGGCCCCATTTAGTAGCAATTTCTTTTTATTTGATTCTTGTGTTGTCCTTTACTCCCTGACTTACGTTTTAAAAAAATACTGGAAACATGAGAACAGATTAGTGTCCAAGCTTTTGGCTTTTTGAGTTTATTAAATTGGTTCCCAGACTGTATCTTACCCAAGGCCTATTTTACAATTGTCTCAGAGCATTTAGAGGGTGGTAGAGTGGGAACTAAGATAACCTGTTTCAGAAAATTGAATTTTTCTTTAACTAAACTTTAATTTTCTTCTGTTATGTTTTCACCTACTCATCCTCATTCTTTAAAATCCATAGTCACACTGCCTTTTTATTTTTCTAAGGGGGAGTTAACATTTAAGAATCATGGGATTTCCATAAGCAGAATTTAATCTTTTCTTGAGCAGTGAAATATATGGAAATACTGGGCCTGCCTGACAAGAGTCAGTCATCTGGAGTCAGGTGGCAACTGCCCCTTTTGGATAGGGCTTGCTCTGCAGTTTACCACAGGTGCTGTCTGGCTCAGTTTCCATTCATGCCTGCTTCAAACAGGAGTTTGTAACTCCTATTCCTTAGAGGACCATATGTCTAGAGCTCCGGGAAATCTCAGGGATGACCTTGTCCACTGAGCTTTTCTGAAAACAATAAACTTCCTCCCTTTAATTATATTACAAAAATAAAATGTTCATTTGAATGTTGTAAGTAAATTGCAAATGTTTTGTTTGTTTTCTTTTTTTGGTCAGGCAAAACGAACACTGAAAGCCCAGAAACTCCAAGAAGAATTGGCCTCAGGAAAGTTAGTGGAACAGGCTGTAAGTAATAAAAATGATCAATAAAATTTCAGAGCTTAGTAACAAAGAAAATTGAAATAAATATTTAATTTAGTCCTGGCCGGTGTTTCTCAGTGGTTAGAGTGTCAGCACTCACACCAAAGGGTTTCAGGTTAGATTCCTATTCAAGGGCATGTACCTAGGTTGTAGGTTTGATCCCAGGCCCCCGGCCAGGGCGGTTGCAGGAGGACAACAATTGATGTGTCCCTCTTACATCGATGTGTCTCTCTCTGCTTCCCTACTTCCCTCCCTCTCTCTAGACATATCCTCTGGTGAGGATTAAAAAAAAAATTATATTTAATACTGCAAATCACATTCTTGTATATAACTCTTTATGTAATTGACATATTATTTATTTATGATAAATTCCTAAAAGTGTAATTGTTGATGCAGTTAATATGTTTATTTAAAATTGTGATGACCTATCACTTAGCTTCCATTCAGAAAGGCTATATGATAAATATATATAGTAATACACACACACACACACACACACACACACACACACACACACACTAGAGGCCCGGTACACGAATTTGTGCACGGGTGGGATCCGGCCAGCCTGGGGGTTAGGGGGGAGAGGGAACACGGGAGGTTGGCCAGCTGGCCTCGGCCCCTGGTCAAGGGGACAATTTGCATACTAGCCTTTAATTATATACTAGAGGCCCAATGCATGAAATTCGTGCAAGAGTAGGCCTTCCTTCCCCCTGGCTGCCAGCACCAGCTTCCCTCTGGCACCTGGGACCTGGGCTTCCTTGCAGCTGCTGGCAGGCGCCCGGGACCCAGGATTCCCTCCAGCTGCCAGCAGGCACCTGGGACCCAGGCTTCCCTTGCAGCCCCAGCTTCGTCCATAAGGTCGTCCGGGAAAAAGTCCGGTCTAATTAGCATGTTACGCTTTTTTTATTATAGAGGATTTCTTTTTTTTTTTTTTTTTTACTCTTTTTTATTAATTGGTTTTAGAGAGAAAAGAGAAACATCAATTTGTTGTTTCACTTATTTATGCATTTATTGGTTGATTGTTGTATGTGCCCCGACTGGGGATCTAACCCACAACCTTGGCATATCAGGACAATGCTCTAACCAACTGAGCTACCCAGCTGGGGCCCATATACACTTCTATGCTCCCCTACTAATGCTATAAGGTATTCTTTTTACCTTTGAATTATTTTAAATGAACATGATGAAATACTGACTACTTTGCTATAGGTGTTCTGTGGAGTTAGAACACCTGAACAAATTGTTAATGAAGAAAGTATGTCTATAACAAAAATTTCATACTCTCCTTAAATCACAATATGGTGTTACTTTAGTAGATTTCTTCATGGCCTGAATTTTTTAGAGGCTCTTTGGGCTCTAAAGATACTTATAACATGATCCTAATAACATTTTATTTTTGGACTTGGTAGAACTAGTGAGGTATAACGAAAATGGTATGTCTAAGATTAACATATGAAATGAATATTTATTGGGTACATTGTTCATTTTAATCTTTCTTTTTCCTTTGTGTGATTAAAATTTTACTACAGGCCCGATGCACGAAATTTGTGCAAGGGCCTCGGCCCTGCCCGCTGCCGCCACCGCAACCCCCAGTAGTCCCTCTGCGGCAGCCTCTGCCCACTGTGGCTGGGGGCCTCTGCCATGGCCCCTGCCCGCCCCCACCCGCCACTGCCGCCTCTGCCTGGGCCTCTGCCCGCTGCAGCTTTGTCTGGAAGGAAGGACGGAAAGAAGGACATCTGGTCTAATTAGCATATTACACTTTTATTATTATAGATATCAATAAATATTCTCTAGAAATGTTCTGGCTTCTAATAAGATAAACTATTCACAGGGACATACCTGTATTAAGAACTTACGTGCTCATTATAAGTGAGAAATATGAGAATTTGTTCAGTTAGATTTGTTATATTATGTTTTTAAAGTGTTAAATAATCAATACGTTTAGTAGAATAAAAAAAATTTTTTTCCTTCTATCATATGCAGAATTCTCCAAAACACCAATGGGGAGAAGAGGAACCAAATTCTCAAATGGTAATGAATATTTGCACTATCTGGGTATACGTTAAATGTTTCCATTTCTGATGGCTAATATAATAATACCATCATTACTAATTATATTAACATAGAATGAATAATAGCCTTAAAGAACACAAGTGAATAAGGGTATGGTTAAAGGGAAATGAAAGGAAAACAACTAAATGCTATTCTTTTTTTCTTACTATTTTTTTTTCCTCTCCCTCTTTCAGGAAAAAGATCATAATAGTGAGGATGAGGATGAAGATAAATATGCAGATGATATTGACATGCCTGGACAGAACTTTGACTCTAAGAGACGGATTACTGTTCGGAATCTCAGGATTCGAGAAGATATTGCAAAAGTAAGCCTGGCCAACTTAATGTACACATTCAAATATTTGTCTTCCCAGCCTAAATTTTACCTATGTGTCTCATATCTGGGCAGTATATGGGTAATATAGTCAGTCATTCCAAAATTAGGCATCATTCTGTTTTTTTCTCTTCATCTGTGCCCCAGAATGCATTCCCATAAATAATTGATTGTGATCAACTACAGAAAATGTTAGTTTTGGGAATAAACATTAATGCAGCCTTCAAACTTTTTTTATTCTAGTATTTGCGGAATTTAGATCCAAATTCTGCTTACTATGATCCCAAAACTAGAGCAATGAGAGAAAATCCCTATGCCAATGCAGGAAAGAATCCAGATGAGTAAGTATTGAGTAAAATGTACAAATTATGGGGGGTGGGGGGGTGGTATTAACCGGGGAATATATGCATAGCCCATGGACACAGACAGTAGTGTGATAAAGGCTTGGGAGGGGCGGGTGCAGGGGGGGGGGGTCAATGGGGAAAAAACAACAAAACAAAGGGGACATCTGTAATACTTTCAAAAATAAATTTCTAAAAACCACTCAAAACACCCAAAAAAAGCACAGATATCAAGATAATAATCTGAATTAAAATGAACATTATCTATGATTAGATCAGAAAAGAGTTAACTTTCCTTAAATCAATCTCTGAAACAATTTTTTTTTCCAATTTTTACAGAGTGAGCTATGCGGGAGATAACTTTGTTAGATACACAGGTGATACCATTTCAATGGCTCAGACACAGTGTAAGTATTTGCTCCTTTGTCAAGGCATTTTATATCAGCCCATAAGAAATTTGGGGGCATTTTAAAAACACTATATTATATAGCTGACAACTTATTAAGATGTTTTTAATTTCCCTAGTGTTTGCATGGGAAGCCTATGACAAGGGATCTGAAGTGCATCTGCAGGCCGATCCTACCAAACTAGAGCTCTTGTATAAGTCCTTCAAGGTCAAAAAAGAAGACTTCAAAGAACAGCAGAAAGAAAGCATCCTGGAAAAGGTAATTTTGACCAAAATGTTAAAGTTTCTTAAAGATAAATGACCAGTAAATAAGCACTTGATCTACATTTGAAATACAATCCAAAGAGAGTCCCTTTTAATCCATCAGGAATAGTACTGTCTTTCCATTGACTTAATCATTTGGCAAATAGTATCAGTATAGCTGTGTCCCTGAGTTTTGGTAGCAAAACAAACCACCTCAAGACTTAGTAACTTAAAAATGCACATTTCTTTTTTGTTCATGAATCTGTGTATCAGCTGGATCTCCTGGTCTGGGCCTGCTCATGTGAGGCTGGATGGTCTAGGATGGCCTGACTCTGATCTCCAGCAGTTAGCAGGCAGGTTGTCCTAAGGGAGCTCATCTCTGCCCCACCTGGGCTCCTCTAGAAGGCTAGTCCAGCTTCTTTCCATGGCATTCTCTGGATACCAGAGACTAGTAACAAAAAAGGTATGCCCCAGTTCATGAGTGATTTCCAGGCCTTTGCATGCATCACATTTGTCAGTTTTCCATAGGTCACAAGTAATGTGGCCAAGCCCAGTTTCAAGGAATGGAGAAACAGACTGTCTCTTCAGGGAAGGAGTAGCAAAGTCATGTGGCAAATGGGCATGTGTACAGGATAAGAGGAATGTATAGCCACATTCAACAGATAAATAGCAACTGAGACATTTTGTATTTGCCTATGAAAATTTGGTAGCATTTTTTTTCACTGTATTTTGTATAACAGGGCTTATAAAGAATGCTTCTTTAATCTTATTGATTAGAAATAAACCCATCAGTAGAGAGTTGAATGCAAATCTTTATTGTAAAATGTATTTAACAATGTTCAATTTTTTTAGTATGGTGGCCAAGAACATTTGGATGCTCCTCCAGCTGAATTGCTTTTAGCTCAGACAGAAGACTATGTGGAGTACTCAAGACATGGGACAGTCATTAAAGGACAGGAGCGGGCTGTCGCCTGCTCCAAATATGAGGAGGATGTGAAGATCCACAATCACACGGTGTGTGTTAAGCCAGAACCATTTTGTGTCCTTGTTAGCCTTATGCTCTGGATTGTATTTTTATATTATGACTTCATTATCGAATCATTGCTGTGCTTTTCTTTTTTTTTACATTTTAAGTTCATGATTTTTTTTCCAAAAAATAGGAAAACTGTAAAAGAATACTCTTCTATTCACCCATATGCCCACCCCCTAGATTCAGAATTTTTTTCCATGTTGCCATATACATGCTTTGTCTAGGTGTGTGTGCATGCACACATACTAAAATGTGTGTGTGTATGTGTGTGTGTGTATTTTTTTTACTGAAACATTTGGAAATTACAGATACCATGACAGTTCACCCATAAACACAATATTATGTAGCTCTTAAAATTAAGGAGATTCTTTTTTGTAGCTACATAACCAATTCATAAAATTGACATTAGCTCTTTAATATCATCTAATCTCTTGGCCTTACTCACATTTTTAAAAATATATTCCAAAATGCCTTTAAATAGCTCTTGGGAGTTTTGTTTTGTTTTAGTCAGAATCCAATCGAAATTTATTTTGGTTGTTATGTCTCTTTCTTTCAGAGCGTATCTTTCCTTTTTCATAGCAGTGATTCTTTAACAGATCAGGCCAGTTATCTTGTAAACTGTCTCATATTCAGTACTTGACTGGTTTCTAGTGATATTATAACTTTTCCTCTATTTCCTGTATTTCCTATAAATAGGAATTCAGACTTAAAGGCTTAATTAGATATGTTAAATATTTTGACAAGGACATTTCATAGGTGATTCATAATTCTTCATATTACATCACTTCATAAAGCACATAAGGTCACTTGCTGTGCTCTTGAAACGCCCAAGCTGCAGTTGGCTCTCTAAGTTAGGGGTTAAAAGTTTAACTGCCTGAGGAGCCAGGCTGGTAAACATACATAAGTGAAGTGAGCCAGGCACATTGTACAAAGTAGAGAGCACAAACCCTGTCTAATGGGAGCATTCACTGTTCAACAACAGCCAATTCTTTCCAAGCAGGAATGTGGGTCCAGAATATCCTAGTCCTTAAATTTTCAGGAGAAGTCATATATCCAATTTTTCTAATACGTTTTAAGAATAGGATATAAGAGCACTGTACTGTAATGCCTGCTTCTCACACTTGAGGACTGGCCAGCCTTTGCTTGTTAGCTAGCCCTGGAATCCATATAATTTTCCTTCCAAATTACCTTTAAAGGGACTGTATTTTACACTTCTATCAACCTTATGTGAGAGTCCCTAGTTCAGGTTCCATTTTAAGTAACATCTCTCTCTCTCTTTGCAGCATATCTGGGGATCTTACTGGAAAGAAGGCCGATGGGGATACAAATGCTGTCACTCTTTTGTCAAGTATTCCTATTGCACTGGAGAAGCTGGGAAGGAGATTGTTGTAAGTAATTGTCCTCTAGTTCTTACAATTGTAAAACAACCAAATCTCCTAAGTCACATCTTTGTGAAACATATATATCCTCATGCTTCAAATTTCAACTTTTTCTTACATGATTCATAACTATGATACTCAAGTCCAATTACATGTATTTTCCCACAGAATTCAGAGGAATGTATTGTAAATGATATAACTGGAGAAGAATCCGTGAAAAAACCTCAAACCCTCATGGAGGTAAGTCTATCATCATTTGTCCTGAGTTTTTAAATCCCTGAGGGAGGACTATAAAACTTGCACTAGAGCTTTGTTTTTGCATTAAAAACACTATCTTTTAATCCTCCCTGTCAGATACATCAGGAAAAACTAAAAGAGGATAAAAAGAAGAAAAAGAAGAAGAAGAAGAAGCATCGAAAGAGCAGCTCAGATAGTGATGATGAAGAAAAGAAGCAGGAAAAACTGAAAAAGGTACTTTGTGAAGTCTAAATAGTAAAAGTGACACCAGAATTCCATTAAAGATGAAGAAATGAGCTCCTCTTCTGGGTGATTTGCTCATGTCACCTTGTATCAGGTCTAGAACGTGAAGGAAGATTTTGTGTGTCTCCGTATTGCCTGCTTCTTGGAATATTTGACAAATATCACTAAAGCACAGGGGGAAAAAATGTGCCTTGTAATTTTAGAGTTACTAACATGTTTCCCAGAAAGAATTGCCTTGTAGCTCTATAACCTGTAAGTTTCATCAACTCCTTGGGAAAAGTCAGAGTTGCATTCTTCACCAGAAGCATCATTTGTGGGCTTTCAGTAAAATGAACATCATTCAATTTTGGCTATTAAGTAAAAATTCTTTTTTTTTTAATTAACCTTTTATTTTACTAGAGCAACTTTAGATCCAAGTAAATTGAGCAAAAGGTATAGCTGTTTCCTATAATATCACATTTATAGCCTCCCATATTGTTAACATCCCACACCAGAGTAGTACATTGTTAAAATTGATGAAACTATATTGATGCATCATAATCACCCAACATCTATCTAGTTCACCTTAGGGTTCACTCTTTTTTATTGAATTTATTGAGGTGACGTCGGTTAATAACATTATATAGGTTTCAAGTGTACAATACTATAATACATTATCTGTATATTGTATTGTGTTTTTACCACCCCAAGTCAAGTCTCCTTCCATCACCACTCCCCCCTCCCCCCGCCCCAATCATCTTAAGTAAAAATTCTTTAAGATTGAAAATACTGTAGAATGGTTGAGGCTCTATGAAAATAATCATATGAGCCAAATAGTGATTAGTTGCAGCTTGATAGAAGAAGGGCTGACTCCCAAGCTCTTTCAGGTAATCTAGGTTTTTGATGTAGCAGTTCATATTCAGTGGAGTCTTTGGGTTTTCTGCCACTTTGGAACAAAAGAGAACTGATGTAGAGCCATGGCACTCATGTTTTCCCTCTCCCTGCAGGCACTGAATGCAGAGGAGGCCCGCCTTCTTCATGTCAAGGAGCTCATGCAGGTTGATGAGAGGAAGCGGCCTTACAATATCCTATATGAAACCCGGGAACCCACCGAGGAGGAAATGGAGGCCTATAGAATGAAGCGACAGAGGCCGGATGACCCCATGGCCTCTTTCCTTGGACAGTAGTAACTAGTTGCAGATGGACATTCATGATACACACAGGTGATACATAATTTTCAGCTTCTTGCCAATGATTGTAGATGGAAAAGTCAGTGTCTGCTCATCTTGCTGCCTGACTTTAATAAAGCTTCCACAAGTCTAATAGTAAATTCATTCCTTTCCATGCTGAAGGAATAGAAGAAAAATAAAGAGGAGGTACATTAAGAGCAGATTAAGATTTTTATTTCCAATTTTATATTAGTGCTATGGAAAGAGGCCCTGGCTGGCTTGCTCAATTGCTTGGCATTTGAACGGTAGATTAATTACTTTTTCTCAAAACTAGGGCTTCATTTTTTTTTAATTAATAACTGTAATTGTTATTTTATAGTCATTTGTTTTTTGCCTTCTAATGTTTTATCCTCTTTGGTAATAATTCTGTTTTTCACTCATTTATAAAATTTTTATTTTTTTAAATATTTTCTTGTGTCTTACACCCAGAACTAAACGCGTTAGCCTGTGAATGGAAAAATAGTTGTTTTGTCATTCTTGAGTCAGAGTTGACCAATCAGTGATAGGTCTCTTACCATCCTATATAATAAAAGCGTAATATGTAAATCAACCGAACAGTGGAATGACCGGTCGCTATGATGCGCACTGACCCACACTCAATGCAAGAGCTGCTCCCTGGTGGTCAGTGCACTCCCACAGGGGGAGTGCTGCTCAGCCAGAAGCCGGGCTCACAGCTGGCGAGTGCAGCGGTGGTGACAGGAGCTTCTCCAGCTTCTGCTGCAGACAGGCTGTAAGGAGTGAGGGGTCCCATACTGCGAGAGGGATGTCTGACTGCCAGCTTAGGCCCGATCAGACAGACATCCCTTGAGGGGTCCCGGACTGCGAGAGGGCGCAGGCCAGGCTGAGGAATACCCCTCATTCCCCCCAGTGCACAAATCTTGTGCACCGGGCCTCTAGTTTTGGATATAAGTGTTTAGACACAGAAATCCTTTATCATAGAGGATATTGTTTGTGATACTATTTTTTTGTTTTAATTGTGATTGATTTTATGTAACAAACATGAATACTAAATTTGATTTTAAAAGAATATAGAATTTCCTTGTACCTAATCTTTGTAGCCAGCAGGTGTCACTTTGTAAAATTTGCAAAAGCAAAACCTAAAGTTGACAGTTTCTTCAAAGAATTATAAGAATAGCTTGTAGGGCTACTCGCAACTGTGAATGCCATGATCCTCAAGCCTCTTCTAAGAACATTGTGAAAATACAGGGAGAACAGGGTCTGTGAAAAAAAAACTAGTTAAAACCTTAGACATGAGAATATTGACTTTTAACAGCTCATTGGATTCTCTGAGCTACCAAAATCTGCTACTGCATTAAGTTAGCATCTTAGAAATAATTCTGGTGGGAGAGTAACTGAGTTGTCAAGTACTATGGATATCTGCATGGTATCTAGATTCAGGCTGGTATGAAATTAAAATAGCAATGCAAATAGATCTAATTCTTAGCCACTTTAAGAATGTCAAAAGTTTATGTTTTCATATTCCTACTTTAATGTAGGATAGTTCAGCATAAATCTGAGATTGGTGTTTATTTTTATCTTATTTATCTTCTGTTAATAAAGATTTATAATTGAGAATACTTAACTATGAATGGTTTGTAGCATTATTTCAAATATTTGGTAGAAAAGTGGTTGCTGATAGGACTCCAAGGAAGCCTGTGTTAGCTTATGTGAGTTTGAATCAAATTCTCAGGGTTCCTTCACTCAAAAAAATGTGTCACCTATCCTTTCTGGGCCTCTGTACCCTCTTCTCTGAAGCCTAATTTACTCTGATTTTAGGAAGAATTCTGTAATACCTGAAATCATGTCTTATTTCTGTTTCAATTTGGAAAAAAAGGTAATACCCAAAATATTACTCAAGAGAATGTGTTTTGATTTTATCAAAAACTAGAGGCCCGGTGCACGAAATTTGTGCACAGGGGGTGTGTGTCCCTCAACCCAGCCTGCACCCTCTCCAATCTGGGAACCCTCTCAAAATCCAGGACTGCTGGCTCCCAACCGCTTGCCTGCCTGCCTGCCTGATTGCCCCTAATCGCTTCTGCCTGCCAGCCTGATCACCCCCTAAGCACTCCCCTGCCAGCCTGATCGACGCCTAACTGCTCCCCTGCCGGCCCAATTGCCCCTAACTGCCCTCCCCTGTTGGCCTGGTCACCCCCAACTGCCCTCCCCTGCCAGCCTGGTCGCCCCTAACTGTCCTCCCCTGCAGGCCTGGTTGCCCCCAACTGCCCTCCCCTGCTGGCCCGATAACCCCTAACTACCCTCCCTTGCCAGCCTGGTCGCCTCCAACTGCCCTCCCCTGCAGGCCTGGTCGCCCCAACAGCCCTCCTCTTCAGGTCTGGTCCCACCCAATTGCCCTCCCCTGCAGGCCTGGTCCCCCCCAACTGTCCTCCCCTGCAGGCCTGGTCCCCCCCCAAATGCCCTCCCCTGCAGGCCTGATCCCCCCCCCCCCAACTGTCCTCCCCTGCAGGCCTGGTCCCCCCCCAAATGCCCTCCCCTGCAGGCCTGGTCCCCCCCAACTGCCCTCCCCTTTAGACCTGATCCCCCCCAACTGTCCTCCCCTGCTGGCCTGATCACCCACAACTGCCCTCTGCCAGCCATCTTGTGGCAGCCATCTGTGTCCACATGGGGGTGGCCATCTTGTGTGTTGGAGTGGCAGTCAGTTTGCATATTACTCTTTTATTAGATAGGATAGCTACTTTTTGATAGCTGCTTTTTGAGTGCTGGAACTTGTGCTGTAATTTTCACATATAACTTCTCCTCAAAAGAACTGCATGGAGCCCTGGCTGGTGTAGCTCCTTGGTTAAAGTGTCACCCCCTCCCACACACACACATACATACACACTGAAGGGTCATGGATTTGTTCCTAGTTAAGGCCATGTACCTGAGGTTGCAGGTTCAATCCCAAGCCCATCCCGATGCATGCAGGAGGCAACCAATCAAGGTGTCTTTCTCACGCCAATGTTTCCCTCCCTCCCTTCCATTCTATCTAAAATCAATGGATATCCTGGGTAAGGATTAACAAACAAAAAAAAAAAACCTGCTTAATGAATCCAAGTCATTTGCTCAGGGCCTAACAGTTAAAAGTGTCAGCCCCAGGACATGAAGCCAGGTATCTCTGACTCTAAAGCCAACACTTCTCTAGTATTTAAGCCCCTGGTTCCATGGCCAGGAATTCTGTCTTTGGCAATTTCTTCCGTTAACAGAAACGTTGAGCAGGCCCTCAGTCTTAGCCAAGTTCACCCTCAACACCTGAATAGGATGCATCTGCCCCACACTCTTGAGCACTTGCTAGTCCCCAGCCTTGTGGGATGCTTCTGACAAAAGTGACTATCCAAAAAATGAAATGTCATTTCCTGAAGAATTCTGGATAAAAATACCAGATAAGAAAGAGGGCTATAATTGGGTCTGTGGGTTTTTTAAATATATTTTTATTGATTTTAGAGAGGAAGGAAGAAGGAGAGATAGAAACAACAATGATGAGAGAGAATCATTGATCATAGGCTGCCTCCTGCACCCCCTCACCCCCTTGGGATGGAGCTGGCAACCCCATTCTACCCACTGAGCCAAACCGGCTAGGACTGGGTTTCTTTCTTTCTTTTTTTTTTTTTTTTCAGAGAGGAATGGAGAGGGAGAGAGAGACAGAAACATCAATGATGAGAGAGAATCATTGATTGGCTGCCTCCTGCACGCCTCCCACTGGGGGTCAAGCCCACAACCTGGACATGTGCCCTTGACCGGAATTGAACCTGGGACCTTCCAGTCCACAGGCCGAAGCTCTATCCACTGAGCCAAACTGGCTAGGGCTGGGTTTGTTTCTTTAAACAATGTTTTCTACTTTCTCTGATCTAGCTTTACTACTTCAAAGTCCTATTTAAAATAATAAGTCCTATTTAAAATATTTATTTTAAAAGATAAAAATCTTTTCTCTAAGATGGATGATGATTCTCAGGAAATTCATCCACACTCAAATTTATGGAAGGAGTGGGGGTGACCGGCGTGGGCAAGAGGACCTAAGCTCTGTCCCATTTGTCTGAATGTTTGGGAGTACAATGAGCCTCCTCCTATTCGTCATTGATTACACGTAGAAAATGGTAAATTATTAGAGCTTCAAAGCTTGAAGTTCGAAGCTTGACACGCTATAAAATTTTTCTTCCAGTGCTCTGAAGAACTGTGTAGATTTTACACTTCCTGCCACTCTTTAGATTCTACTTTTCTGGTACATACAATAAACAAAAAATGTCCAGCTCCACGTACACAGCCGAAAAAAGCGGGGGGCGGGGGAGACAGCCAGCGCGCATGCTCCTTACCCGAGCCAGCCGGGCCCTCAGCAGGTTGCTAATGCGCCTGCGTGCCCGGAGCCGCCTCGCCCAGTCTGCGGGCGGGAAGCCACCGCAGATCCCGGATGGAACCCCGGCGCGACTGGGGCGGAGGTGGCGGCGGGCGCGTCTGTGTCACTCAGGTTCCTGCTCCGGGTTCACACCTAAGGAACCGCTGCCTGGACTGGTTCCGGCATCCGACTAGCGGACAGTGACCTGGGGCCTGAAACGGGCGCCTCCGGGAAGCCCGAGCGTCCTTGGGGCCTGCGCCTCCCGCTCGGAGACGGGAGGGTGCCGACGGAGCAGGTCTTCCTTCCTCGCCGCCGGCGCCCTTCGCTCGTCTGGGCAGCCTCCCAAGCAGCGTCCGTAATAATAACACCAACAGGTCCTTCCTACCACTTACGAGCTGCGTGTGCTTTCCACGCATGCTCATAATTAGACATCCCAACGACCCTACCAGGTAGGTACCATTGTCATCCCAGCCCCAGCCTGTGAGTGACAAAGCCAGGATCGCAGGCTTTTGCCTCTGCAGCGTTTGCTCGTCCCTTTTCTCCTGGCGATTTGCTTTTAACTGGAAAATGTAATGAATAAATCCTCTGCCTGCCCAGACACCCGCCCCTGCCGCGGACTCGCATAGACTAGATAGAAGTGGAATCGGATTTGGTTTGGAGCTTTAGGTTTACAGCTGTACTTTGGTGTTGTCACTGCTGAGATGTATGTGTTAGCATTCCCCAAATATTTCTGTTATGTGAATGTTCACCTTTTAACTTTTTTTTCCCCCTCTCTCAATCGTAATATTTTTTCATATCTACCCTTATGCTTCATAAACCTGCAAAAAAACATTCTACTTTGTTATATCAGATCTCTCATTTTGAATCTCAAAAGAAGCCTGTGTTATAGGATTTTGGAAACTTTGGGGATCACTTATTTATCTGGGAAATAAAGTTGTTTCTAAGGTATATTTGAGCCTACCTTTGTATTATACCTTTGCTCATTGTTCAGGAGGGAAAAAGAAAAAGAAAAAGGGAGTTGTCATCAATTCAGAAAACTTAAATGCCTATTAAAGCATTTTAGACTCTTAGCAGCCTAGAATATCTGCCTGTTAGAGATTGGCCTGAACATTGCTCTCAGTCTGACTGTATAGTAGGATATGTATCAGAATCACCTGGACAACTTTCTTTTTGATTCTTTTGTCCTACTTCTGGAGATGATTTATTAGTTCTAAGGTAGGACATGGGCATGTATACTTTCAAAGGGGATCCCAGTGATTATGATGGGTATCTCTTGTTAGATAGAGATTACTGTTCTAGTTACTCTTCACAAGAATTATCTAAAAATGCTTATTTAGGACACAGATTCTGGGCCCCTATTCCAGAGCTAGAGAATGGGAATCCCCAGGGATGCTGCCCAGGAATCTGCATTTTAGCAAGAGACTTAGATGATTCCTCCATTTACTAAACTGGAAAACCACTGCCTTGGATTAAGCCAAATCTTAGAAATGCTGCTTATTTTCCTTTTGTTGTTGTGGCTTTTCTTAACTGCTTTTACTGAGTGATAGTTATATGAAAAAGCATCATGAAATTGCTTGTAATTAAGAGAAATTTTTCTGAAGTATTGGTAACAAGAATAGTTAGAATAGTTGTGTTTCTCCTAAGCAAATTGTTTTGCTTTTCTATATAAACAGTATGAATCGTGTTACACTTTAGCAGCAGGAATCTCTGAGCCAAATTTGTGTCCCACTTCTCTGTGGAGAAAGGCTTACTCAGAACTGTTTGAAATTTTCTGCTTAAGTTGGAGTCAAAGCCACTCAAGGATCAAGTGGTTTTCCAGACCTGTTTAATCCTTAACTATTAAAAAGAAATAGTCACCTGTCAAAATATCTGCCCTTTCTTAAAGTATTTAGTGAATTATTTCCTTCTCTATTCAGTGCTTCATAACAGGGGTGTGCATACATTATTGGCCCAAGATGGAAGGAAGGGGTGGTAGTGAGATACCCTTTCTGAGAGAACAAAATGTACCAGATATGTTTGGAACATACATCTTTGAAAACAAATTAAGCCATAACCACAGTTCACCTGTAGAGGACTTAAGGGTATTCACAACTTGCATAAACCCAAACCTCCCATATATAACTTGCTGGCACGTCACACATTCTAGAACTTTAGCTGTGAGTTTTAGCTTTAAGTTGGACTGTCATGCCGTCATGGCTTACTTTGAACTGACATCTATCTTACAGGATATTTCTTGACATGAACACAGATTGACAGGATGGCATGTGATGTGGCATTGTTTTAATTTGGTTAGCCACTGATTTTTAATGCGTGGGTTATATTTTACTCCCAAAGCAAAATTCTGCAGCATCTCTGGAATACTACCTGAAAATTTGGGGGTACCATGTCGAAGAAACGCAAATGGGATGATGACTATGTTCGTTACTGGTTCACCTGTACAACGGAGGTTGATGGAACTCAACGCCCACAATGTGTATTGTGTAACTCGGTATTTTCAAATGCTGACCTCAGACCATCAAAACTGTCTGACCATTTCAACAGACAGCATGGTGGTGTCGGTGGGCATGACCTCAATAGCCTGAAGCATATGCCCACACCATCTGACCAGAACCAAACCGTGAAAGCACTTGGAGTTGCATCTCAAGAGGATACCTTATTACAAGCATCATATCAGTTTGCGTATTTATGTGCCAAAGAGAAGAATCCTCATACAATAGCTGAAAAATTAGTGAAACCTTGTGCGTTGGAAATAGCACATATAGTTTTGGGACCAGATGCACAAAAGAAGCTTCAGCAGGTCCCCTTATCAGATGACGTGATCCATTCTAGAATTGATGAAATGAGCAAGGATATCTTACAGCAAGTTCTAGAAGATATCAAAGCCAGTCCTCTTCAAGTGGGTGTTCAGCTTGCTGAGACCACGGACATGGATGACTGCAGTCAGCTAATGGCATTTGTGCGATACATAAAAGAAAGAGAGATCATAGAAGAATTCCTGTTCTGTGAACCATTGCAGTTAACAATGAAAGGAAAAGACGTGTTCAGTCTCTTCAGAGACTTCTTTTTGAAGCATAAGATAGCACTCGATGCATGTGGCTCT